>NC_058132.1:81908220-81926350 GCF_016433145.1 Gracilinanus agilis | reverse complement strand
AGATCCTGATCGAGGCTATGGTGCTGCAGTGATTACTGTGTTCAAAAAGCTGCTGAACCCCAAATGCATAGACGTCTTTGAGCCAGCTCGGGCTCAGTTCAATGGGAAGGGTTCCTATGGCAATGGGGGTGCCATGCGGGTGGCTGGCATCTCCTTGGCCTACAGTAACACCAAAGATGTTCAGAAGGTGTGTGAGCTAACCACTGGAGGGGTTCTTCCTTCCCTTTCCTCTTTTCCTTGGCATGGCTCCTATGACAGTATTCCATTCTGCCTCCATCCTGTTCCCTGGCACAGCTCCTATGACAATATTTCTTTCCCTGTCCCTTCCCATTCCCCCCTTTCTGCAGTTTGCCCGGCTCTCAGCCCAACTCACCCACGCCTCCTCGCTGGGCTACAATGGTGCCATCCTGCAGGCTCTGGCTGTGCACCTGGCCCTTCAAGGAGAATCGTCCCGGGAGCAATTTCTCCAACAGCTTTTGGACCACATGGAAGAGGTGGAGAATGATGACCGGTCTCTATCGGAAGCGAGGGAGTAAGTAGGGATGGACATTTGAATGCTATTGGGTGAGTGTGAACTAAGCCATGAAAGCCTGGGCCTGTAATAGCAATAGACTGGCATGTGTTTCTTTTTCATTTTCCTTTTTTTCATGGAAAGCACTGAGTAGAAATTGAAAAGAATCCCTCTCCCCCCCACCGCCCAAGAAAGAGATGCCCTGTTGGAACTTCCTGGATCTCACAGTGTACCCCTTCATACACATATATCCCCATTACCCCCTCTACCCCTCCTTTCCCAGCCTGCATGTTTTCTTCCTTGAAAGGATCTCTTTTTCTATTACCCACCCTTCTTCCTCTGCATGCCACCCAGCATTGTAACCTAGGACCTCCATTCTCCTAAATCTGGCCTCTGTGTACATTAGCCATGACCTCCATGGACTCTCTTTGATTCCCAGGCTGGGCATGGAAGATCGGCCGTACTCGAACAAACTGAAGAAGATCGGGGAGTTCTTGGAGCAGGGCTTAATGACCAAGGAGGAAGTCTTGTCTGAGCTTGGTGGGTTGGTTGGAGGCTCTGCTTTCCTCCTCCCCTTTCACTTCTCCTTGGGTGCATAGGGCCTGACCCCATCCTTCAGGGTCTAAATGGAGAATAAGCTATATTTCTGTGCCCACTGACTTGTCTTTGCCATCCCAAGGGCTGGGGCAGAGAGGAGAGCAGATGCATCTCTGCCACCAAGTACTTCTCCCAGGGGAGAAACTTGACTCTTGCAGAGATTGAAGTGGAGAAACTGGGACAGGGGTTCAGGTTCCTTTACATTCATTTCAGTTTTGCAAGAAAAAGTGCCATTTTACCAGTGCCCACCAGTGGTACACCAGTTTGACTTACCTAGCAGAAAACACGAGAGAAATAATTTAAGCAAATTAAATGTCTTGGCCACTGGGTTGGCCTTGACTCTGTCTCTCCTCTGAGCCAATTTATGAGGCTTGTGAAGTTGCCCAATCCTGTCCGTGGATGGGAAAAATCTTTGCCCTGAGGTGGACCTTGGCTGCATGTATGCGGTTCCCGTGACCATGTTTCCTCCACAGGGAATGGCATCGCAGCTTTCGAGTCAGTCCCCACTGCCATTTACTGCTTTCTGCGCTGCATGGCTCCTGACCCAGCTATCCCTGCCACCTTCAACAACCTCCAGAGGACGCTCATCTACTCCATCTCCCTGGGGGGGGACACCGACACTATCGCCACTATGGCCGGGGCCATTGCTGGGGCCTACTATGGCATGGAGCAGGTTCCAGAGAGCTGGCAGCAAAGCTGTGAGGGCTACGAAGAGACTGATGTGCTGGCCCGGAACCTGCATCAGCTCTTCAGCAAGGACCTGTGAGGGTTGTTGCCGGTGTACATTCAGGTAGCAGCACTTGGCTGGGAGCAAGCCTTGGGGCCTCCTGTGCTTACAGGCCTGCCCCTCCTGAAGTATGGGGCCTTGTGTGGTGAATGAGAATGGGGGATGGGAAGAGGGATCCTGTATTTCATTGGTGAGTGGTATAGGTATGGCCCTCTGGTATGGCCACATACGGTATGGCCCGTACGATGGTGGGACCTCCAGATCCCCAGAGCTAGATCCTCAGGCCTCACAGGAGACCTACGTGACTAAGGCAGAAACAGGTCTGAACTGAAAAGAGAAATTCCTGACTCTTGGCAGGGATGGAAGATAATTGAAACCATGGGTCTGGTGAGGTAGATGTGGTCTCTGGAATCCTATTCCTTAGTCTCAGTAGGTTTGCTTTCCTGGACTGGCCAAGCCTGACTCACTGCCCAGAGACCTTAAAAGTCTTGAAGTTGTTAGTTTGGGGAACTCTTGGACCCCAAAGAAGACCTCTTTGCCTGGTTGAGGTAACAGCTCTATTAGGGTGGGCACCCACTATGGCTTCCTCTGGATATCATGCAGCCTCCCAATAAAGTTACTGGCAGACTTTTCTACACTTGGTCTTCGGCTCTGGATACTTTGCCTCTTCTGCCTGTATGCCAGCAGGAGTGGGTGCTAGGGAGAAGGCAGGCTAAGCTAGGAACCCAAGGTGACAGGGAGGCAGATTTCTCTGAAAGGATCCGAGAACCTTTGTGGGGCAGGTCAGAAGAGTGCCCATTCTATGAGATTTTCTTATAAGGTGTCACACAGTGGATCTCAGAGGAGTGGACCACGTCTACCACAAGAATGTTTTCCCCTAGCATCTGAAAACCAATTAGCCTTAGGTGTCTACAAGGGGAGGTAGTATGGAAAAGAGTGTGGATCCATAAAGTTTCTCCTGCCCATCAGGATCCAGACCGAGCCTCTTAGGCTCACCAGACTAGGGATAGAAGCCTGTCTTTGGGCAGCCATAGTTGAAACAGAAATGGCACCTGATGAGAGTCAGAGCCAGACAAGATCATTATTTGTGTGACCCGTGGCCACAGGATTACTCCATGTGAAGCAGCAAGAACCCTGCTACATCTGTTTCATCAGAAGCTCAGATCTGCAGGTTATCTGATGGAATATCTCGCCTTGCAAGGGTCCTGTTTACTTGCCCTTGCTGGGTTCCAAGAGGAAGAAGTTGGTTTGCCCCAAAGCAGGGATGGATGCACTTGGGAATTTACCCAGAGAATCTCATTCCTAGATAGGGAAGAATGTATCAGGCTATCAGGCCTTTCTGGGAAGCTGCAGCCCTGCTGGAATCTCTTGCCCCCTCGGAGCTGAGAATGTGAGATCTGAGCCCCCTCCCTATAGTGAGGAGGTCTAGTTTGGAGAGCAATTTGTCCCTCACTAAGAACAAAATGTGTATGTCAATGACAGCTGTTTCTAGGCTCAGATGAGCCTTTTTAGAGACCAAAATGAATTTTCAAAAGGGACCAAAGGGCAAGGAGGAAAGAATGCCACAAGTTGGCTATCCCCAAATCTGCGTGGCCCAAAGAAGGGAGACCTCTCCTTGAGGAAATGAGTACCCCTGGTTGCTCCAGGCGAGGGCTGTCAAAAATGCTTTCATAGAGCACCTTATAGGGCATCTGGGCCAAACCCCTGCCTGAAGAACAAATTCACTCACAACATCTTGGCTAAATGGTCTGTAGGGCACAGTTTAAAGACTCCCAATAATGGGGAATTCACTTTGTCCTCATTGTGAAGGAGGGCAGTCCTAGACAGCTGGCTCACCTTGGGCCCCATCCTCCACACTTGAAAACTGGAGCCAACTCTGCCATCCCCCGGGGAAAAAGGCTTAGTGATTTCATTCATAATTTGCATCAGATGTTGAAATAACTTGTGTTAGAGCCACTGCGCCAGCTGTCATGCTCTGCTGCTAGAGAGCTCCATGGAATGCTCTGGAGAAGTTTGGTATCTGCCCCAGATTAGCCATCAGCAGGTCAACAGCTGCTTCTCTGAGCTGGCCCAGAATTGCCCTAAGAATAGGTTGGTTTTGTGGGTGTGGGTGCGAGCCCCTACCACCTTGGAACCATCCTAAGTGTATCGAATGACTGTCCTAGAACCTAGCATGGGGGCTGGGCCTCCATATGGGCTCGGGGCAAGCAAGTTTGCTTAAAGCTTCATGGGGATGAGAAATGACAAGAGGCAGGAGAACTGGGCTGAAACCCTGGGCCTAGCCAGGACTCTGAGCTTGTGTTGAATACAAAAGGACATGTCACTCAATGCTCTGTTTTAATAGATTTTATTGGTGTGTCAATACAGTCAAGTACTGTAATTTTAGTTCCAAAGAGAAACCCATTTGTTTATCACAAGTGTGTTTGTTTGTTTTTTTTAACCAAATTTGCTCTGACACAGTGCATGGAATAGGTATGTACAAAACTACAACCCTCTATATACCAGGTTAGAGATGAAGATACTAGAGGCAAATATTTTAAACATTAAAAAAAAAAACCCAATAAGAATTAGAATATACAAATGCATGGGGGTAATGCAGTTTTCATAGTTTCAAAAATTGACAGACTTGATCAAAGTTGGCCCTTGAGAAGGCCTCTAAAAGTGACCAATCCACAGTCCTGATGGCTGGGAGTCTCAGCTGAGTGCTTCAGCAAAGAGATTTGGCCAGGACCATGTGGTGAGGGACAGTGTCTCCCAGCTGGATGGCTTCCTTCTGCCCTTGACTCTCCATTTGGGGTAAGTCAATGCCTGCCAGCCTGGCCATTTCAGCCCAAGGGAGGGGGTGGTCTTGGAACAGGAAAGGAAAGGGACAACTGACAAGGATAAGTGGGGTTTGATGCTTCCAGCAGATAAGCCCAGAAGGGTGAGAAATCCTTCAAGGCTCACAGACCTTCCTTTTCCCAAGCTTCTGCACCCAGGTTCTTCCCAACCCTTGTACCAGATAATGAGTTGGATTTCCTTTGGGTTCAGATGTCCTAGATTGTGTGGAAAGGAAAAAGGGGGTAGAGGTGGGGAGAGATGTCAGGATACACAAAGGTTAGCAAAGGCCTCAAGTGAGCCAAAGCCTGGAAGAACAAGCAGGAGTTGGCAGTAGTTTTGTTACAACAGATGCTGTGTTCTGAAGCAGCTAGCACCAGCAGTTTCTAAGGTGATTCCAAGGTTCACACATAGAATAAACAAAATGGTCAGATTGGTCAGGCATAGGACCCTTGGTTTTAGGAACCAACACTAGCTTATAGGGCTGCTGGGCACTTAGTTGTCAATTTGAAGGGAAACCCCTCCTCTCTTCACAGTGGGGTCGAGCGACCGCCAGCCTTGCTGTCCTTCATCATGTCCCCTTTCCTTCCCCACCTTCCAAAACTAAGACTAGACCTGGTGACAAGAGAATATGCTGCAGCCATCACCCAGGAACAAACTTGGCAGGACCAGAGAAAGTTCCTCTCCTGCCCTCTTTGTGAATGCAGACTTGAAATTAGAAGCCTGGAAGAAAATGACCCAACTGTCTTCGGTCCTCTTTCCAGATGTGGCTGCCAAGACTAACATCTGTTACCATCCAATCTTTCTGCTCTTTATTTTTCTGGACCTTAAGATCACATAGAACACCAAAATGAAATGGGAGAGGGTCTTGCTTCATGGCTCTTATTCAGTAAAGTGAGGTGGGAGTGAAGAATCCAATAAATACCTAGATTCCAGTCAATCTAGCAGACTGGCTGCTCCCCTGCACTCATGGAAGCAGGGGCTACAGTGGCATAGCCTTACATGGAAGTCCTGGGCCTGGTGGAGACAGATTAAATGCAGGATCCCAATACTGAATATGTTACACCTAGCGGCTTTGGAGGTGTCTTTCACCTCCCATGTCTAGGTGCCTTGTCTTCCTGTACCTTTAAGAGCTCATTTGGGAGTGGATTTTTCTTATTGCTGTCTCTACATTTTTCCTCCCTTTCTTCCAGTAGGAGCTTGGACTATGGGAGATTAGGGGAGGCAAGGACAAGTGTAGTATTAATGCCATGCAAGACAGCCAGGACCAACCTGGAGCTCCATCACTGCTCACCCATCTAGCTGAACTACTATTTGGGGGAAGATGGTGACCAGTAAAGACAATGAACCTATTGCACTGTGTCCTAGGAGAACACCACACAGGCCATCCATCATAGCATATTTCAATCAGAAGGTTAACCAGGGGCTTGTCTTCCTCTCTCTCCCAAAATAAAACTTGTCTTGGAGCCCGAAGTCCCATACATTGGAAGCTGGGGGCAGTTGGGATGAGAAGCTTCTTTTATCCTCAGTGCAGTCTGAATGTGAGAGGCCCCCTGCTTTGTCACCCAGAAGAGAAACCCAGGGATGGAGAGGCAGATTTCCAAGAATGGTCAGTGAGTCTCCATCCCACGGCACGTGTATAGAAGGCCCATGAGTCCCCAAGGCCTTGGAATAGGAATGGAGCAATTCCAATAAGGCCTGGAAGCCAGGAGCCACATGCCCTGAGCGTGAGTTATACTCATCATCTCAGTGGCAGTCTCCTTCAGTTCAGCACCATCTTCAGCCCCAGTCCCAGGAGGAAGAGGGAGAAGGGAGGCAGTCCCACCTTTGCAAAGCCTCCTCAAGGATCAGTCTCTTTCAGAAACAATCGGAAGAAGAAAGCAGGTCTCCTCTAGCCACTGCCATCTCCCAGTGTCTTCTCTAACCATCTGGTCCTTTGCTTTTAATTAAAAAATAACACTACTACTAAAGATGGGTGTGGGAGGGGTAGTTGGTGGCCGTGGGTCCCTGGCCTGTTATGTGGGGCAGAGCAAGAAGCCAGAGAAGGACGAGTGGATGTACTCGGTGGAATAGAGGCCGTTGGCTTGGTCTGAGGGCATCTGCACCCACACCTGGTCATTAGTGCGCAGCTCCAGCACAGCCCCTCCTGACGCCTGGTCCAGGTAGCCTTTCTTGTACTCATCATAAGTGTAGGTGGCAGGAACATTGTTCTTATAGAGAGCCACCCAGACGCTGGTGCCCTTGACATGCACGTGGTAAGCAAAGTAATAGACACCACCAATGGGGCAAGTGAAGATGCCTGTGGCAGGGTTGTAACCACTGTGGCCATTGTACAATGTCCGGTCAAACTTGACTGGCATCCCTGAAGCTGGGAAGGGTGAAGTGAGCACAGCAGTAAAGGCTGGGGCAACGCCGACTGAAAGTTCCCCAAGGCCAGACTGGGGCTTGGCCCCTCTGCCATTGCCCAGCACTGCCCCCTCAACCCCACCATTGGGCAAGTGCAGCCCTGCAATACCCATCTCGTCCAAACTCCCCGGGGGCCCAGGTGGACCCGGGGGCCCTGGAGGCCCTGGGGGACCATTGAGACCTGGGTTTCCAGGGATGCCAGGGGGCCCTGTAGGTCCAGCTAAGCCTGGTTCTCCCACCCTTCCTTCCCCTGGGGGACCTTGGAGGCCTGGCTCCCCTTTCAGGCCTGGAAGACCCTGGGGCCCGATGGGACCTGATGGTCCCTGAAGTCCAGGAATCCCTGAGGGTCCCCTCAGACCAGGCTGGCCTGGGAGACCTACCTCCCCTTTCTGTCCCAGCCCTCCTGCTGCCCCTGGCCCCCCAGGAAGCCCAACAATGCCTGGCTCTCCCTTGGGCCCACTTGGCCCTGGAGGTCCCTGTGTCCCAGGTAATCCTCTCTCTCCAACAACTCCAGGTTTTCCCACAATACCACTTGGCCCCTGATCTCCTCGGATCCCAGGCACCCCTGGAGGCCCACTTGGTCCTGCCTCCCCTTTAGGACCTGGTAGCCCATGCCTCCCTGGTAGTCCCATGGATCCAGGAAGGCCAGGAGGGCCTGTAAGGCCCTGAGGCCCTGGCTCACCTGGCTCACCATCCTCTCCTGGCTCACCTGTGTCACCCAGCCCTCCAGGGACCCCTGCTGGGCCCCTTTCTCCTTTGAGACCTGGGAGCCCTGGCTTCCCATAGCCTGTAGGGCCTGGCAAACCAGGAAGGCCCCTGATCCCAGGTTCCCCCTTTGCACCCACAGGCCCCTGGGGCCCAGGCACACCTACTGCTCCAGGCACCCCAATGCCATCTAGTCCTGGAGGTCCCCTTGGCCCCAGGGCCCCTGGTTCCCCAGTTTGTCCTGGTCCCCCAGGGGCCCCAGTGGCTCCTTTATCTCCTGGGGCACCTGGAATCCCATCCAGGCCTGGTTTGCCCAAACCCATGGGGCCCGGAGGACCTGGAGGGCCAGGGGGACCCCCATTGCCTGGGACACCTGGCTGGCCTGGTGTGCCCACCCCATTGTCACCCTTGAGGCCCCTTTCTCCTCGAGGTCCTGGTTCTCCTCTGGGTCCTGGTTCCCCCCTAAAGCCTTGTGGACCCAGAGCACCCTGTGGGCCTGGTTTGCCAGTGACAGCAATGCCTGATGGGCCTGGAAGTCCAGGGGGCCCTGGCAGTCCTCGAAGGCCTTGGTCCCCCCGAAGGCCTGGCTCACCCTTAGGACCTGGTTCCCCCTTGCTGCCCACTTTGCCTGGGACACCGGGGACACCTGGCTTCCCCACCCTAGAGAAGCCAGGAGGGCCAGCAGGACCTGGCTGGCCATGCAGGCCTGGCTTGCCTGTCCCTGGCTTTCCTGGGTAGCCAGGAGGGCCTGGAGGGCCCCGGGGGCCAGGCTTCCCAGGTGGACCAGGTTCTCCTTTCAGGTCCATTGGCAACATTGGCGGTGGCAGTTCTGAGGAAAGAAACAGACAGGAGTGCCCAGTCAGAGGCTTTGGAAATAAGATCACACCCATCCCCCCCACTCGCACCTCTTCCTTTCCTCCCCAAAGATTCGAGGCAAGAAGTTAGGGAAAGAAAAGACCCGACCAGCAGGGAGGGGAACCTCAGGACATTGTCAGAGCACGGACGGACATGGCACATTTCCCCGGACTCCAATGGGCCCGCTGTAGAGTGTTCAGTGGAGAGGGAAGCAGCAGCAGCCCTAGAACTCGAGACGCTCTTTCCGCTGAGCCTCCACCCTCACACCCCGAGCTGGGGCTCTCTGACCCAAGCAGCCGTTCCCGGGGGCTGAGCTCTCTCAGGGGGAGGGAACTGCCACTCAAGGCCAGCCGTGGGCCTGGCCCGCCCTCCTACCAAGGCTGCAGGTGTACGTGTGTGCGGACACTACCGGAAGCCCCGTCCCGGGCCGCAGAGTGAAGGGGAGAAAGCCCTCCGCTAACGTCAGAGGTTCCGCCCACTTTGCTGAGGGAGAGGTGGGACCGCCAACCCCCGAGGGCAGTAACTGGGGTGGTTCGGTCCAAGGCCCGAGGCGCCAACAGCAGCAGGAGCTGTCCGGCCCCTCAGGGTGACTCTGGACACCAGGTCAAGTTCAAATCCCCCAACCCTTCCCCCGGGCAGCCTCTCCCCTCAGCCAGACGGGTCATGAGCAAAGACGGAGCAGAGTATGAAGAGGAGGAAAACAGGAGCGGAAGGAGCTGGGCGCAGCAGGACGAGCACCAAAAGAAAGGCACCAAAGGAGAGAAGCGGCCGAGCGGAGGAGCGGAGGAGGAAGGGGAGGGGCTGAAGGAGGGCCTGGGGACGAGGGGAGGGGCAGGGCGGGGAAGGTCCAGGGGCCGGGAGGCGCCGGGCGGACGTGCTGCTTACCCAGGTATTGGCCCTTGCCCTCCCGGAAGGGGGGGCCGGCGGGTCCTTTCACCATGGGCTGCACGTACTTCACTTGCGCGTATCCTGCCCCACCAGCCCCACCTCCGGCTGCCGCCCACAGCCCGGTCACCAGCAGCAACAGCAGCAGCAGCAGAGATGGGGGCGAGGGCCCCGGCGGCATGGCGGCTCCCGCTCCCTTGGGGCTCTGGCTCCGGCTCTGGCTCTAAGGCGTCTCGCTCTGCTGGGAGGGATAGCAGAACCTCAGCGTGGTCACAGGCGTCCAAAAGGCTCTGCGGGGAGGTGGGCCTCTAGGGGGGATCACCATGGAGCGGGGGAGGCTCAGCAGAGTCATTATTGGGGGTCAACAGGATTACTTTTGGAGGACCAGTAGGGTCACTATAGGAGTATCAGAAGAGTCACTATTGGAGAATCACCAAGATTACTTGGCGGAACAATAGGGTCATTATTGGGAGATCAGCAGAGTCACTCTTGGAGGGTCACCAAGATTGGGAGACCAGCCAGTTCACTATTGGGAAATCAGAAGGGTCACTAGTGAAAGATCAACAAGATCACTATTGAGGGACAGGCCAGTTCACTATTGGGGATCAGCAGGGTCACTCTTGGAGGGTCACCAAGATTGGGGGACCAGCAGTGTCACTATTGGAGAGAAGTCAGTGTGATAACTATATTTGGGGAGGGGGGATGCTCTGAGATAGATCTTTTAAAAAAACCAACCCTTACCTTCCATCTTATATATATATTCCATCAATACTATGTATTGATTCCAAGGCAGAACTTTAAGGGCTATGCAATTGGTGTTAAGTAACTTGCCCAGGGTCACACAGCTAGGAAGTATCTGAAGTCACATTTGAACCCAAAACCTCTGGTCTCCAGGCCTGGCCCTCAATCAATTGAGCCACCTAGCTTCCCCTTCTAAGAAAGATCTCAAAGAAAGGGAGACCCTAGCAGGACCGTAGAAGGGCAAATATTTCAACTTTCCAGAAAGAGAGCAGGCATATTCTGCAAATTGTAGACCAATGAACTTGACTTTATGTGGCAAATTTCTAGAATTCATATTTAAAGGGATGAAAAAGAGAAATCATAAAAGCCTTCTTAGCAGTTAGAATTTATAGAGTACCTTAAGGTTTGCAAAGCATTTTACATGTGATTTCATTTGATCCCCACAACAACCTGAGAGGTAGGTGCTATTTTTATCCCTATTTTACAAAAGAGGAAACATACTGAAAGAAGTTAAGTGATTTGTCCAGGGTGATAACAATTAGTAATAATACTAGTGACTAGCATTTCTATGACACTGCTTTACAAATATTATTTCATTTCCTACTCAGAACCACCCTAGGAGATAAGTACTCATACTCTTCATTTTATAGATTAAGGAAACTGAGGCAGACAGAAGTTAAGTGACTAGCCCAAGGTCACACAACTAGCAAGCATCTGTGATTTAAAATCAAGTCTTCCTAAATTCATGTTGTTGTGAGGATTATTTAGGTATTAGTTTATATATAGTTAATGTGGACCTAGCAGGAAGGGCTGGAGAATTCCACATGGAATGGGGAAGCAGGAAGTGGCTTGTGCCTGAGAGAGACTCCGTGGGGATTGGGAAAAAAACTGTTGCTGACCCTGGGAGATCTCAGAGCTAGGGGAGTTGTATCCAGATTCCCTGGGATCCTGGAGAGTGGTGAAGGCTTACAGCAGAGGACATCAGACCTGCAGAGCAGCACCGAGTAGGGAAGTGGTTTGTGATCTGGTGGGCAGCATTGCAAACTTTCTCTCCCTACCTGGGTACCTTGGATCACCTGATCTGGTGGAGTTGACTCCTGGCATCCTGAAACCATCCCTGGATTAGCCGTGAGATCCCAAGTAAAGCCATCCTCAGGTCCTTAGCCAAGCTGACCAAACCTGGGTGGAACCAGGTTGGGAAGAACTTTCCCCTTGTGACTCCAGTACTGCTTTCTTTGGGCCCTGTCTTGCTTAGATCTTAGAAGAGTGTAGTTAAGTCCCTTTCCCTTGACCCTGTGGTTTGCCCTTAGTCTTTTAGTGTAGAAAACTCCAATTCCCATCCTTTACCTTAGTTTGTCCCTGATTAAAATGTGTTGTTAAACTCTTGCCTTTACTTATCAGCTTCCATAGGCTCTGTCTTGTTGATGCTGGGTGGCAGTTGGAGGCCAACAGCCATTTCTGTTACAGACATCCAAACAGCCGTTATAACCCAGTCTCCCTACTTGTTGGGCCCCTTCCTGTCATTCCTGTCTCCCACACACCCACCTGGACCCATATTTACTGTTTAAGGCACCTTTCCCTGGTTTCTCCCTTAACATTTTGACACTCCAGATGGCTGGGTAACAGGGAGGTGGACAGGAAGTGTCTCTTGGATAGTCAGAGCTACACTGGAAACTGAGAAGCTCTGAACATTCCATGGGGGGGTGGTTTCACCCTCCACTCAAGGTCATTCATAAAATCTCTGGGTGAAGCCAAGTTACTCACAGGGCCAGAGTGGCCCCAGATTAAGGGTTTTTCACCATTTTTTTTTGTGTGTTTTGCTCTTTGTTGTTTGTGCCTAATTGTAATTATAATTGTTATTGCTTATTGTTATTAATTGTTGTTATTAGTCAGTAATTGTGACTAATAATACCACTGATATTGTACACAACTGGTCGGTTTGGGCAATGCTGGGAACAATGATGCTGGAGGATTGGATAGATTATATCATCTTGGGGTTGTGGCAAGGAGTGTTAGCTATTCCATACCTGTGGTTCAAAATCATACCCAGGTATTATAGGGGTATGTTAGATATTGAAATGGCCCAACCCATTCTTACTCTTAATGTTCTGGATGTAATATCACACACACCAATCATTGTCCTTACTGGCTATATTATTTATAAATTGAGGTGGATGTTCTTTCATGTCACTTATTGTTGTAAGATCATAGTGACCTGGTGTTGTAGGGATTCAGAGACTAAGCAGATGTTACGAAAGTTGCAAATCAAAGTGAATAATTTAGAGTTATATATGCAGAATGGTGGTGTTTATGGTCAACCTCCTAGTCCTAATATTACTGGCAATGTGGCTGTACTTTCATACATGAGAAATACTGGCAAAAAAGGTAAATCTAAGGCTGAGTTAGAACAACAGGCACAGAACAAGGGTGGTAAACCCATTAAAGAAGTGACTAGCCCAAGGTCACACAACTAGCAAGCATCTGTGATTTAAAGTCAAGTCTTCCTAAATTCATGTTCATTACTTAGTCTGCCACAGAATTATAAGACTAGATCAGGGAAATTCAGCATAACTGTTTGCCTAACTTTCAGCAAAGCATGTGACAAAGTTTCTCCTACTTATGCTGTTAGATAAAATAGAGACCTGGGCTAGGTGATAAATAATACAGTTAGGTGAGCTGTATAATGGGTCAGTGTTAACTTGAAAGGCAGTCTAACGGTGCTCTGGGAATCTGTTCCTGCCTCGAGGCAGTTCAACATTTTTATCAGTGATTTGAATGAAAGTAGAGATAGCATGCTTATCAAATTGGCAGATAAGAAGTAGCTTAGGGGAATAGTTGACACATTAGATGACCAGAGTCTGGAATCTCCTCCTCTCCTTCCCCCCCCCCCCCAAATATCTCAGACTTTTGTTGTTGTTGTTGTTTGATCTGAGATTTGGTAGGGATAATTGTAAAATCCTCTAGATTTCCAAAAATGAACTCCACAAAAAATTGGATGGAGCCAACAGTTTGTGGAGAAAGCTGGGTGCTTTATATATGTGAGTCAATAGTGTGATGAGGAAGTCAAAAAACTGAATAGTCCCCTGGCTAGACAGTAGTTGGAAAGGGTCACTAACAGGATCAGTTCCCTACCCACTGAGAGATCTAGCCCCAAGGAATGTCTGCTTTTGTCAGAGGGCCCCAGCTTGGGGACTAAAGGAGAAGATAGAAGATAGAGGGTAATGGAGGTAGATGATTATCTTACTCTACTTTGCTTAGATCAAATACACTGGGGCGTTGCATTTACTTCTGGGCATCATATTTTGGCAAAAACATGGAAGACCTAGAGTGTGTCCAAAGACAGTAACTAGAATGATGACTGGAAAACATGCTTAATAAATACGAATAAAAGGAGTTCCTAAAAAGGTAATTCACCTTACACACAGAAAACTGATAAAGATGACAAAAAAGTCAGTGATGGGAGGAGTTATGATAAGATGACTACTCTAATGCAGTGATTATCAAACTTTTTGGTCTTAATACTCAAAAATTATTGAGGACTCCAAAGAGCTTCTATTTCTTTGGGTTCTATCTATCCATATTTACTGTATATGAAAGTATTTATTAATTCAATTTAAAACAACAATAATAAGGCTACTAATGTTAGCACAAATAACACTTTTAATGAAAAACATTGTATTTTCCAAGCCAAAAATGTTATACATATCACTGCAAATCTCTTTAATGTCTGACTTAACAGAAGAAACTGGATTCTTCTATCTGCTTCTACATTCAAACTGTTGTGATATATTGTTTTGGTTGAAGTAAATAAAAAACATGCAGTCTCACACAAATATGTAGCTGGCAAAGAAGGGTAATTTTTAAATAAGTAAATAACATCTCAGTATTATGACAAAAAAAAAAAAACCCAAACAAACTAGTTTTGACTTCGTGGAGCACCTGAAAGAGTTTCAGGAATTCCATTGAGTCAGAAAACCATGCTTTGAGAACCCATGCCTTGGTTGGTGGAGCTGTGAATTGGTCCAATCATTTTGCTAAGCAATTTGGAAGGGACAGCTAGGTAACTCAGTGGATACAGTGCCAGTCTTGGAGTCAGAAGGAACTGGGTTCAGATTTGGCCTCAGACACTTTCTATATGTATCTATATTGTTATATTTGTATGAAACAGTGTTTTGAGAAGCTGAAGGGATGGCCAGATATCAGTAACTTGCTAGACTCACTCCTCCCCCACTAACAGGCTTGAGTGAAGAGGGAGGGGCATTAACTGGCTTAGTGCTCCTTCTCCCCCTCCCAACAAGCAGTTAGAAATCAGTTGGAAATGGAGGCTTGATCTGAACTCTTCTGGCAAGGCTAGGCAAGGCAATTCTCTAATGATGTTGACTTTTCTCAACTTATTTTCCCCACAGGTTAGACTAAGGTATAGTAGGAGAAGCTTGATGTCTTGCAGTTATCAGGGTCAGATGAATCTGACTTGTATGTGCCAGACAGCTGAAGTAATCTTAGCTGAAGATGGATGTGAGTATTCCCAAAATAATAGACAGGTACTGCCCCCAAAAGGTGAAGATATACTGATAAATGAGGAAGGGAAGGAAGGGAAATTTTGTCAAGGATTAGGATAAGATCTGGGAAGCCCTGAACTGTTAGGTAGAAACAGCCCCTCCCCCCAGGAGGAAGAGGCAGTCTTTATAACTACCTTGCCCTCAAAGCCTAAAATTAAACACTTCTAATATCTAAATTACTAAGTGGAAACAATAGTGCTATTGCTGGAAAGGTCTAGTTCAGCTAAACAGGCTAGCAGCAGAGAAGAACCAAAATGGCTTTTGCCACAAGGTCTCCAAAGCAATCAGGAACTGGGATCAGCAAGCAGGGTAATCTGCTCACTTCCAACCCTAAGAACCAACTGCCCCTAACTGTACCGAAGTGCCCCCTCACTCAGAATTCTCTAGAGGGGAGCCCCCTGGAATTCTGGGTTGAGGTTTGACTCTGTATCTTGCAGGAATTCCACCCTGCTGTCTCCATGTTATAGTATCCTGGGATTGAAATAAAGAATACTAAGAAGTGGGAGAATGAGGGGAATGAGAGAAAGCTTCAGAGATAATAGGGTTTCTGAGCTAATCCTAGAAGAATGATAAAAATTCTAAGCAATGAAGGTGAGAAATTGATAAAAATTTAAGCAAAATGTACAGTATGTGCATGGGTTTGGAAGCAATAAATGGAATATTTATTTTGAGGAATACTTGATCTATGCATTTAACTGAAGGAGAGCATGAATGGAGATCATATGAAGTAAATCTGAAAATTAGGTTTGGACAAGAAGTCATCTTGCCCAATCTTACTTGTCTTTTCCAAAGAGGAACCGTAAGGAAATGATGAGAAACTAACACCTGACAAGACCAACTTATTTATCCAACATTCTGCATCGTTAGCAGTAGAAATGGAATTTGGATCCAGTTTCCAGAACTCATCCCAGTTCCTTAAGGCAAACAAAGAACTTGGACTTCATGTTTTGGTACATCCAGGCATGCCTGAATCATGCCTATATGCTCAACATTCTTAGGACACAAAGGAGGATTTGTGCTTACACCATCCATCATTTTGATATACTTATACATAGTATTAAACTCTTTGAGAGGAGAGACTATCTTCTGTCTGTCCTTTGGATCCCTAGCCCTTACCACAGTGTCTGACATATTTATTAATATTAATAAATATTTTTGAAGCTGAGGATGTGATGACTATATTCCCCATGTATCACATTTAGTTAGACATGAGCAGCAAAGATGCTATCTGACATGTTTCAAGTGGCAGAAAAGGTAGCATGGATGGCTAGGAAAGAACTTCCTAGGTGTGTGAGAACAGAATGAATGAAAAATAATTATTTACTAAGTGAAAAGTTCTCTACTAAGAACAGACTCTGCCTTGGAGAAATGCAAGGATGTGACAACACATACAGAAAATACCAGCTGCAAATAATTTGAAATGTTCCAATAGTCCTTTGATTGAAGAAGCAAAACATATAGTAATATGGATTCTTTAATGCAATTTAAATTGATAAAATGATAAGAAGACTAACCACCTAGAAATATCTTGTTAGAAGAGAATGGTCATTGTAAAATGATGTTGAGTAATGGTATGGAATGAGCCCGAAGAGGGGTATAAATGGGGGCAGAGATAGTAGCAAAGAAAGCAGAACCAGTGATAATGATTCTTAGAAACAATAAGTAAGTTAAAGAAAAGGATCTACTATCCTGGCAAAAGTGACTAAATCTGAATTTAAATTATTATGACAGAAGATTTTGCGTGTAGAAGCCTATCAGAAAGAAGGAAAGAGGAAAGGAAGGAAGGAAAGAAGATAGGAAGGAAAGAAGAAAGGAAGGAAGGAAGGAAGGAAGGAAGGAAGGAAAGAAGAAGGCATTTATTTCATGTCTAATATGTTCTCAACACTATTATTAATTGCTATTTCAATTTTATTTAATTTAATAATCATAGTAATCTTGGGGGTTTAAATGCTATTATGACCTTAATTTTATAGTTTATGAAACTGTAAGAGACAGAAACCAAGTGACTTATCCATGGTCATATAGCCAGTAATTGTGGTTGGTCTCAAACTCCAATGTATCTGTTTTCATGACCAAGTCTTTCTACTGTCCAACTTCCCTGACCCTAAGTAAAGAATGTGAGCTGGACAATCCACTGAAAATGATCAGAGCTAAAAGAATAATTAGATATATAACATTAGAGATAGAAGCAACTTTAGAATATAGGGTTATAAGAGCTGGTGTGGGATGGAACCAAGCAGCCAGTAGAAGGCATATGTGAATGTCACATAGGTAGGGACTAGAAGAGACAGGTCACAAACTCAATGTAATCTAACCCCCAAACCAGTATTTTTTCTTAAATTGCTCCTTTTTAGGCTTTCTTTTTATTTTGTTTTCTACATTCATGTGGTTTCTAATGTAAGATGACATTCTCATTGTACAACTAGGAAAACTGGTCCAGAGAGTGACTATAAGTTATCATAGTTTACAAAAGAATGATTTACTAGATGCAAGACTTGGATCCATGTCCCTCAGATTCCCAATTGAATATAAGTCAAGTTAATGAGAGAAAAATGATCGTATTATTTGGCTCTAGTATCTAATAATTGACATTTTTCTTATATTGAGTGACAATGGATCTGAATGAATAAGTGAATGAAGTAGTGAATAGTGAGAAGCTCAATACTTGAGTCCTTGGATATTATGTACTTGGTTAGTTTCTTCTGTTCCCTCTTTCTGTTTTCTTCGCATTGCCCTGATACTTTTATATATAGAAAGTAAAAGGGTCACTATGAAATTGGCAGGCAGCTACAACTGGAAGAAGCTTCTCACAAGAACACTGGAGAAATCCAAGCACATCCACATCAGCATCTGTTTCTAGAGAACAAAAGCAGTGCCAGATGTTGTTTGTGACAAAATAACTCTTAACTCACTTGGCATCCATGTCCTACAGTTGATGGCTGAGCTGAGGAAAAAACACAAGAGCTAAACCTACTAAAGAGAAAAGGGGAGAATGGTAGAAGAGAGAGAAAGGGAGAAATACTGAGATTATAACTTTATTATTAAGATATGAGGCCTATTTTCCTTCCTCTTATGGAAGGAAAAAAAAAGCTTTTAAAGATTTCATTAAAGTAGTGCATTATTTATCTTATTAATAAGATACTTTATGAGATAACATCTAGATACTCATTGCAAGGATTAATTTTGATAATAACATTTAACAACTACATAGCATGAATTGTTTCAAAGCCCTTCACAATTATGAATTTACTTAATCTCTAAGGTCTGCCTTTTTAAAGGGGGAAAAGGGTAGGATGCACTTGTTTTTTTTTTTTTTTTTTTTTTTTT
>NC_058132.1:81833766-81906558 GCF_016433145.1 Gracilinanus agilis | reverse complement strand
AGAAAAGAAAAGAGAAAAGAAAAGAAAAGAAAAGAAAAGAAAAGAAAAGAAAAGAAAAGAAAAAGAAAAGCAATTTGGAATTATGTGAAGAAAGTGTTTAAAATGCCCCTTCTCTTTGACTTAGTTTAGATATCTCACTGCTAGGAACATAGCCTGAGGTTAAATAAATGACAAAAAAGATAGGCTCCAAATACACTAAAATATTTAAAGAAGTACTTCTTACAAGAAGTACTACTAGGGGGCAGCTGGGTAGCTCAGTGGAGTGAGAGTCAGGCCTAGAGACAGGAGGCCCTAGGTTCAAACCCAGCCTCAGCCACTTCCCAGCTGTGTGACCCTGGGCAAGTCACTTGACCCCCATTGCCCACCCTTACCAATCTTCCACCTATGAAAAAAAAATACACTGAAGTACAAGGGTTTAAAAAAAAAAAGTACTACTGATTATGGTCTGTGAATGTTATATAATTTTACTGAGTTGTAAGAAATGACTGATGAATTACAGAGAAGCTTGAGAAGATCTACATGAACTGATGCAGAGTGAAGTAAGCAGAATTAGGGGAACAATATACACAATATCTACAAGAATGTAAACAGAATGAAGAACCACAACAAAAACACTGAAACTTAATGCTGTTAAATTATAAAAACTAAGCTTGTCCCCCAATGAGAAGCCTCTTCCCCTTGCCTTTTTGCCAGGGTAGAAGGCTGTAGTTGAGGAACATGACATAGGTCAGGCTCTTTTAATATGTTGGCTAGTTTTGCTAAACTATTTTTTTCTCCCTTCCCCTCCCCCCCTTTTTTTTTCTTTATTATAAGCAGGAAAGCAAAGGGAGAGAAAGCTGGCTTAAACCAGATAGACATACTGGCTAGATGATTCAGAGCAAGCTTCTTAGTGATCTGGGCAACTCTCCTAGACTAAGCTGCAGAGATGGTGCAAGCTTTCCATTGGTATAAGATGGTTCCTTTTTTAAAACCCTTACCTTCTATTCTAGTAACAATTCTAAGAGAGAAGAGCAAGGATTAGGCAAATGAGGTTAAGTGATTTGCCCAGGGTCACACAGCTAGGAAATGTCTGAGATTAGATTGGAACCCAATGCTTCATAATTCCAGGCCTAGTACTCCATCTATCTATTGTGTCACCTAACTGCCCCTAGAAGGCATTTCCTTACCTGGGAGTTCCCAATACCAATGAAACACCTCCTCCCCATCTCTGGTGGAAGAAGGATACATTGGGAAAGGTAGGTGGGCTCAAAGCAAAAGCAATCAACAATTTGTTTTTTAAAGGAACTATAGTGGAGAGCTTAGCTAGGTGGTTCAGTGTACAGAGAACCAACCCTAGAGATGGAAAATCCTGGGTTCAAATCTGGATTCAGACACTTCCTAGCTGTGTGACCCTGGGCAAGTCACTTAACCCAATTGCCTAGCCCTTACCACTCAGAAGGTAAAAGTTAAAAAAAAAAAAAAAAAGGTACTGAGGATGTTTAACCAGGAAAAAAAGAAAACAGAAGCAACTTCATAGTTATCAAGAATTTGAAGATCAAGGGGGAAGCTAGGTGGCTTAGATGGATAGAGTGCCAGGCCTGAGTTCAAATCTGCCTTTGGACAATTCCTAGCTGTGTGACCCTGGGCAAGTCATTTAACCCTAATTGCCCATCCCCACTCTTCTGCTTTGGAACCAATACTCAGTATTGATTCCAAGACAGAAAATTAGGGTTTAAAAAAAATTTGAAGAGCTGTCATGTGGAAGAGATTTGTTCTCCTGGGTTCCAGGGGACTGTAATGGAGCAATGGGTGCAGTAGATTTAGGCTCCCCAAGAGTCAAAGGTGTCCTCAAGAGGTAGTGTGATCCTCCCTTCTGCTAAGTCCCACATTGTAGAAGTAGGTAGATAGAAGGAGCTATCTTCCTGCTCAGACATTCAGTGAATCTACTAGGGCAGTGATGGGCAAACTACAGCCCGCAGGCCAGATGGGGGGGAGGGGGCCTGAAATGTTCTATCCTGCCACACAACATTATTCCTAATCTGACAAATACAATGAGTAGGATACAATACAATGAAACTTGGAAAAAGTTGCCTTAGAAACAGACTGACAGATGAGCATTTCCTTTCCTTTGGCCCCCTCTTTAAAAAGTTTGCCCATCACTGTACTAGGGTAACTTGTCCCCTAAAGAAGGGGACACACTAGTACTATTTTTTAAAAAACCAAACATAAAACACCTTACTGGCAAATGAGATTAAGTGACTTCCCCAGAGTCACACAGCTAGAATATGTCTGAGGCCAGATTTGAACCAGGTCCTCTTGATTCCTAGTCTGGCATTCTATCCACTAAGCCACCTAACTGCCCCTAGTCTTTACTGCATAGTTTGCAGTTGTTTTTTGAGGGGTTCATTATTATAGGTCCCCTTTAAAGGCAATACATATGGTTACTGGGCAGCACAGTATAGTGGAAAGATTATTGGACCTGTAGTCAAGAGAGATCTGGGTTCAAACTCTGACACTGACGTTAGGTCTATGATTATAATTGAATCACTTAATGTCTCTGTCTCGTGGGAAACAAGAATATCTGCAATACTGTGTCGCCTTCCTTTCTTTCCTTCTTTCCTCCTTTCTTTCTTTCTTTCTTCCTTCCTTCCTTCCTTTCTTTTTTTTCTTTCCTTTCTTTTTTTTTTTATTTAACCCTTACTTTCTATCTTAGTAATAACTCTAAGACAGAAAGGCACAGGCTAGGCAAATGGTATTAAGTAACTCACCTAGAGTCAACTAATAAGTATCTGAGGCCAGATTTGAACCCAGGTCCTCCTGACTCCTGGTCTGGCTCTCTATCCATTGTGCCACCTAGCTGCCCCTCTGTACTGCCTTTCTTCATAGCCCTGACATTTAGCACAGTCCCTGGCACATAGGAGGTGCTTAATACATGTTTATGGGTCATGATGGTGATAATGATGATAGCAGAACCAGCATCGGTGTTTTGAGGCTCAAATGAGATAATATTTGTAGAGTGCTTTGTAAATATTCTAGGGCTCCGTTAATATTAGCTAATGTGACCACAGAGAGGGGATCTGGAGGCAGGAAGATACAAGACTTTGTGACCCTGGGCAAGTCTCTTAACCCCTCCATTGGTGAGGCACTCTTGAGTTGGTGAACTGATGTGGATTTTCATTGGTGGACCTAGTTTCCTCACTGGGAGTTTCCTTATTCTAATGCAAGAACAGATCTGGTTGAAACAGTCTGTTGTCATGTTTAGTGGGCGTTGAATTTAGAGGCGAAATTAGAGAGGCGAGGAATCGGAGAATAATGAAATATTAGAACTGGGAGGGACCTTAGAAATGGCCTCATCTAGTGCCTACATTTTTTTCCGAGAAGAAAACTGAGACCCAGGGAGAAGAAAGGACTTGCCCTAAGTTATAGGGACAGTTAAGAAAAGGGCACAAATGGGAGATTTTGGAAGACTGGGGAATTAAAGGGGAGGGGGGGACAGTAAGAGGAAGGATTGGGGCTGAGCCATGACTGTGGGTTGAACCAGGTAAGACAAATACAGGAAGTGCTGATTCAAGGGTTTTGGGAGGAGTCCACTCTGTATTGTGACAGCTGTAAACCCTTAAAGGAGATTTTTCCCCCCCTTTCACCAAATCCCTGTGAAATAAAGTTTCATCCAAGTCAGCGATTCTGCAGTAAAAGCCTGGCTGGAGCCAGAAAACAGCCAGAAGTGTTCTGGGCCAGGGCCCTCCCTGCCTTCCTGCCAATGGAGGGGCCAGAGAGCAGGAAGCCCACCCCTGTCCTTCCTGAGGGGACCCTGTAAACTGGGGGCTCCTTGAGGCCTGGACTGTCTTTTGCCTCCCCTTGTAATCCTAGCACTTGGCACAGTTGCTCTGCACATAGTAGGCGTTAAATAAATGTTTATTGATTCACTGACTGTCGTGAGGGGAGGAGGACATTTACGTGCCCTTTTAAGTGCTTAGAGAGTAGATGGGGAAGGGATGGGAGAGAAGCCTTTCCCCTCCAGCCACTCTCCTGAAGCAGTCTGACCAATAAGGTGGAGGCTTCAATCCAGCCTCAGGACCAAGAGGCACCTGGGAAACCATCAAGCCCAAAGCTTTCACTTTACAAACAAATAAACTCTGACTGTGAGGTGGGAAAGAACGTTGTCCCAGCCCAAACAGGCAGCAAATGTCAGAAATGGAATTTCAACTCAAGCCATTTGATTCTAGATCCTGGACTTTAGCTGCTAGACTATGAACCTTGTCCAACATCACATAATGAGTCAGCAGGAGGAGTGGTCATGGGCTCTACTAGAAGGAAGGACCAGCAGACCCCAACCTGTCAGACTCCTGCCCTCTCTGAGGATGCTAAGCTCCTGGAATTCACTCCTTCCAAGATGTGTCCTCCTCTACCTCCTTCAAGCTTAGGCTCTCAAGCACTAGCCTAGCCAGGGTTCCAGCGCTCCTTCAGGAGTTCTCCTACTCCTATTCTCCATGCCTTCCCTCAGGATAACCTAAGAGGGGGGAGGGGTCAATCCCACTCCCTTATGGTGGAACTGTCCCAAATCTTCCCAGCTTCTTGGGCCTCCCAACCTTTCCCTATTAGCTTAGAGAAGTCATTGGTTTAGGCTTCATCTAGGCCAGGGAATCAAAAGGAGATGAGGAGAACCCAACACAGCTGGGAAGGGCAAGTAACTGCGCCCTCTCTCCTTAGCACCAGACAGGCCATACCTCTCACTCCCTCTACCCCAGCCTCTCTTGGTCACCTGCGCCATGCTGTCTTCAGACCACTCATCTTGTCTGACTCAATATCATTCAGGTGAGCTTTTTCTAATTTCCTGATCTGATAAAGGTGTGGAGGGGTCCTGGACGCTTCTAAAAGAACCTTTCATCTCTCCTCACTGATCAGTATCCCTGCACCATTGTGGCCCATAGTCTCTGCTCCCAGAACACCCCTCCCCAACCAAGGGGCCTCCACTGAAGTAGTTCCAGCTGCACTCCGCGCCTGCCCTTCTCCCTCCTCCCCATCATGGCCCCAGATCTCCCAGACCCAAAAGAGTGTGGGGAGCCCGGCTGCCTTCGAGGTGCATAACTCGGTCAGCCCCAGGGCCTGGCCAAACCACAGGTATTTTATGAGACATTTCCTGTTATGAAGATATTTCTGTGGGGATTCTTGCTGCTCTGTTCTGTTACTGCCCCCCACCTTCCCACTCCCCACTCCCATTGCCTTGTCTCTTTGTGTCTGTCTCTGCCCTGATTGGTCTATATCTGTTCTTTATCTACCTCATTGGGCAACTGCCTCAAGTGTCTCCCTTGGGCTCAATCAGAGATGGGGTTGGGGAAGGAATGAATTGCCAGGCCTTCCCCTCTGATTCCCACCCTTTCAGTGGGGGGGAATGGGGAGCTAGAAAGGTAGATATGTGGGGCCAGGAAAGGGGGTGGTGGGATCAGAAGTGGGACCCATATATCCGCAGGCAGTCCGGTCTTCCGGTGCTACTTCTACCAAAAGAAAAATCTAATATCCAGAGCAAGGGAGGTCCTGCTTCCTCTGCCCTAAACAGTGCTTCTAAGGGATTGTGGGCATCTCTGGGGTGACATTTTAGGAGGAATATTGACAAGCTGGAGCCTGTCCAGAAAGGTGAAGGAATTTAAAGCAACCATTCAAACCTTATGAAGAAAGATGGAAGGAAATGAGGAAAAGATTTAGAGGAGATATAGTTGTCTTCAAGTATATGAAGATCTGCCATGTGGAAGAGATATATTAGTCTTGTTCTGTTTGACCCCAGAGGGCAGAACTAAGAAGTCCATGGAGGAATAGAGAGGAGTGGGGTGCAGTGTTAAAGGAGCTGATTTTATTTTTTTTATATGAGCAATAAAGTAAAATCAATGCATTTCTTGGAGAGGGACTGTCTATCTGAGACCTGGGAAACACTGAAAAGTCACCTGGCAACAGATTGGTTCATACAAGCATCTTACACCACAGATCCCAAAAGGATGTTTTGGATTTGACTTAAATTTAAAAGGTTACATCATCAAAAAATCTAACAAAATCAATGAGGGTGACTTTTGCAACTATAACTAGAGGAAGAATTTTAATTGAGAAGGTCACAAAAGTTAAAATAGGTAATGCCAACTATTTTAATTTGTTTCCCAAAACAATTTTTGAAATGAACAAAATTAGCATAGATAGAACAAACAAGAAGGAAAGATGCTGGCTTGTACAAATCTTTACAATATGGATTTCTAGTAAAGTCTGGTATCTAAGATATTTAGGAATTAACACCAATATATAAAGACCAAGAACCATTCCCCACTGCATAAGTAGTCATAAATAGTTTAAAGAACTACAGAGGGGGCAGCTAAGTGGCTCAGTGGATTGAGAGTCAGACCCAGAGAAGGGAGGTCCTAGGTTCAAATCTAACCTCAGATACTTCCTAGCTATGTGACCCTGGGCAGGTCACTTAACTTCCAGTGCCTAGCCCTTACCACTCTTCTTCCTTGGAATCAGTACACAATTGATTCCAAGATGGAAGGTAAGGGTTTAAAAAAAACCAAATTATATATATATATATACATATATATATATATATATAAACAATCATTTGACTGCTCTAAGCTGCTAGTAAGACAAAAAATAAAACAATGCTGAGTTTTTTCCTTATGACTAACAAATTGGCAAAGATAGCTAATTGTGTTGGAGGGGCTATAGAAAAGCAGGCACATACTACCTATTATACATAATTAATACATAACGAAGGGCTTGATCACTGATTCTGCAAATCAATATGAAATTACACACACACACACACACACACACACACACACACACACACACACACACGACTATTGCTTCTCATTGATCAGAACTGCCCAACCAAGGATGTAGAGTAGTGAGCTCCCACTGCCTAACTAGGCATATAGTCCAAGGAGGTCAAAAACAGAAAATCTCATATAAGCAAAAATATACACAGCAGCACTTTTTGCAGCAATCAGCTCCTACCTCAGAAACTAACTAGCTGGACAAGTGACTTAACTTCTCTCAGGCTTGGTTTACTTATCTTTGATATGGAAATAATAAAAACACCTACCTCACAGAGCTGTTGTGGACATCAAATAAGATAATATGCATAAAGTACTTTGTAATCCATAAAGGGCTGTGGAAACGTTTGACACTGTCATTACCGTGGAAAAATAAAGTGCACCGACAACACTAAAAACAAAACAACTTCCTATTAATCAACTGTCCAACCAAGGACACAGGAGCGGTGAGCTCCCTGTCCCTGGAAATATTTAAGAAAAAGGTCTATTAATGATTATCAGATATGGTGTGCGGGGTGAGAGGTTGGACTAGATGGCCTCTAAAAATCCCTTTTAGTTCTTTAAGTCCAGAACTCTTTGGGGACTCTTCAACCCCAAAGCCTGGGAGCCTGGGCTCCTATTCAAGACCCTCCTCCCACCTGTAAGAAAACTGGGCCCTGCATTCCCAGTGGGGACATCTTCATCCCCACCCCCCAAAAGACATTATATCCTTGCTAGTTCCCCTTTCATCCACCCTCAAGGCATTGGTCCTTAATGGTTTCTGTGTCATGGTGAAACCTGTGGACACTTCATAATGATGCTTTTTTTTAACCCTTGCCTTTTATCTTAGAATCAGTACTAAGTATCATTTCCATGGGTGACTTGCCCAGGGTCACATAGCTAGGAAGTGTCTGAGGTCACATTTGAACCCAGGACCTCCCCACTCCAGGCCTGGCTCTCTATCCACCGAGCCAGTCTAACTGCCCCCAGAATGATGTTTTTAAATGTATAACAGAAAATATATTGGATTTCAAAGAAAACCAAATAAGACTCAGTGTCCCAAAAGTCTTAGTGAATTTTAAGATTCAATAGCTTTGTAACTATTGTATTGAAATGCAATTACCAAAAGATTATTTTCTTAAAGGTGTTCGTAGACCTAATGCTAAGAACCCATGCTTGAAGGCCTGGTCTTGGAGTCTGGATCCAGATTTAGTCATTTATTTGCTGTGTAAAATTGGGGAACCATTTCCCCCAACCTCCTCAGTGTCTCAATGTCCTCCTCCGATTCACAGATAGGGGTCCAGGAGAGAATGGACTAGATAATCTCTGAGGTCCCTTCCCCATGGAACACTCTGTGACCTATTGCCTGCCTCTCCCCATTATCCATCATTCTAAGGGAAGCCGCTAGCCTGGGGGTGAGCAATACCGAGTCCCCTGACTACTGTCAGAATTGCCCAAGAATCATCTTGTGGGCCCGCTGTTGGCCTGGGGTTGGCCTGGCTTTCTATGACAACCTTCTCCATCACCAGTTTGAACTCAGCCAAAGTCCCCCTGGATCCTTTGATCTTCCCTTTCCCCCCAAGGTCTTTAATCAAAGGTTCATCTAGTTGGGGATAAATCAGGCCCAGAATCTAATAAGGAGCTGTCAGGAGGCCTACCAGCCATCTGACCACCCCAGATCCTCTGTCTTCTCCCTAGCACAGCCCAGTCTGGGCTTCAAAGGAGATTCCTCAGACTAGCAAGTCTTTCCTGTGGTCATCCAATCCATCCTCCTGCCTCTAGGAAGGATTGATCCAGGATTAAAGATGCTGTAGTCTCCTTCTCTCACCTGCCCCATATCTCTCTGTAGTAGTCTCTTATTTCCATTAAATCTCTTACCAAAGATGAAGAGATCCTCCCTTCTGATCTGCCTCAAACTCCCTTTTAAGCTCTTGGTTCACAGTCTTAGCCCTGGCCCAAGAGACCAGAGGCTTAGGTTTTAGACCCAGATGCATTGCTTACTAGACTTGGGCAAATCACTTCCTCCCTCCTTAAACCTTGGTTTTTCCATATTTAAAATGGGGATAATAATGCATATTCTGCTGAAAGGAACATCATTTTGAGAATCAAATGAGAGAATGTATGTGAATGTGTGAGAGCAGGAATGAGGCATTTTGCATTCAGGACAAAGTTTGAGAATTGTGACTTCTAGTGAGTGATTGTCCCCTGGAAGTTCTAAGCTCCCCTCTTAATTCCAACAATTGGTTTCTCATAAAATAATGGGAAGAAGCCTGTTATAGTAGAAATAGGTTAAGACCTGGAGTCAAAAGAACTGGGTTCAAGGCCAAGCTCCATCATAAAGCACAGCCTTTTTTTTTCTACCTCAAAGGTTTGATTCTGTTCACTTTAAGATTTAGATCAGAAGTGATAGCTTCAGGGCAACTAGGTGGCACAGTGGATAGAGCTCCAGATCTGGAGTCAGGAGGTCCTGGGTTCAGATTTAGCCTTAGCACTTCCTAGCTGTGTGACCCTGAGCAAGTCATTTAGCTCCAGGTGCCCAGCCCTTGCCCTTCTGTCTTAGAGTTGTTATCAAGACAGAAAGAAAAGGTTTTTAAAATGAAGAAGTGATAGCCTAGGAAAAAGATTTGCTTCAAATATCTCTGGGAAGATATATATATATAAGATTTAACCTCACACCTAGAAAGTCAGTAAAGATGACAAGAGCTGGGAATAATCAATATTAGAGGAGTTGCAGAAAGACAGGCACACTAATACACTGTTAGTGGACCTGCAAATTGGTCCAACTATCCTGGGAAGCAATGTGGAATCATGCTAAAAAGTAACTAAAATGGTCATTCCTTTGACCTACTGTAAGCCACATGCCCCTGGAGGTCAGAGACAGAAAGAAAGATCCCATATACACCAAAATATCTTAGCAGCATTTTTTTTCTTTTTGTGATAATAAAGAACTAGAAATAAAGTAGATGCTCACCTACGGGAATGGCTAAAAAAAATGTTGTGGTACAGAAATGTATGGAATTTTACTGAGCTATAAGAAACAATAAACAGGATGCACACAGAGAAGCATGGAAGTACTTAGATGAACTGATGCCAAGGGAAACAACCAGAACTGGAAAGCAAAATCCCAATAGATTAAAACAACAACAAAACAATGAAAACTGAATGCTGTGAAATTATAAGGACCAAGTACGGCCCCAAAAAAGAGAGCTGAAAATGTGCCTTTCTTTGCAGAAGTTCAGGGCTATGGGTATGGAACAGTATGTTTAATGTCAGATTTGGCTGATATGTCGTTGGTTTGCTTTGCTGAAATGTTTCATCCTCTCTTTTCCCTTCTTTGGTGATGGCTCAACTGGAAGGGAAGGCAGAGGGATAGATTTCAAAATGGAAGTGGTATAAAAAGATAAGAAATATCAATACATTTTTTTGTTTTTTAAAACCTTTACCTTCTGTCTTAGAATTGATATTGATTCTGTTCCTTCTCCTCTACATATTTTTTAATACTAAGTATTAGTTCCAAGGCAGACGAGTGGTCAGGGCCAGGCAATTGGGGTTAAGTGACTTGCCCAGGGTCACACAGCTAGGAAGTGACTGAAGCCAGATTTTAATCTAGGACCTCCCATCTCCTGACCTGACTCTATCCACTGAGGTTTCTAGCTGCCCCCAATAAAGAAAAAAATTTAAAATAAAATGAGAGTGTTAGACAATCAGTTTTAAGGTTCCTTTTAGTTCTTGAAGTTAGTCAAACCTATTGCAAAACCTACAGGCTTTAGGTAATGGTGGACATCATGCAGGACTTGAGATCAGGAAAGCCTGGGTTTGTGTACCAAATACCATTGATAGTATATATCATTAGCTGCATTGCCCTGGCCAAGACACTTAACTCCCACGTACCTCAAGCAACTTTTTCTAGATCATAAGCAATTCCATGTTCTTTAATAAGGAAATATTCATTTACATTTCCATAGAGCTTTAAGAGTTGCAAAGTATTTTTCATCTATCATTTCATTTGAGCCTCATATCCACTTCGGATTTTTTATTCCCATTTTACAGAGGAGGAAGATGAGGCTCTGAAGAAGTTAACCATTTTTCCAAGGATATCATAGCTAGTCCCTATCTGATATGGGATTTGAATGCAGGTCTTCCTGACCTCAAATCTAACATTCTAGCCTTTATCATCACAACACCACAGGCCATGGAGCCTAGGATTAGCTGGTATTAAAAATATGTGAATTCATCAAAAAGTCTTATTAAAAAGTGCCCCTGCCTGTTACTTCCTCCTAGTTTCATCCTAAGCTCCTGCCTACCTAGCCCAACCCCAGGCTTAGGTCTGGAAAGTACTTTGTAAGCTATAAAGCCCTGCACAAATATAAGAGATTATTGTTATTATTGCTGTTATTCATTCCAGGAGGGTCCGGCCCAGAGGCAAGAAGGATATGGGAGGTAAATACCTAAAGTTCCTCCCAGTCCAAGCATTTCATCATTTCAACTTTCAGGATCTAGCTCAAGTCCTGCCTCCTCCTCCTGGGAATACTTGGGCTAATATTAACCCCTCATTTCTTGAAATCCCAGAACATTTAGTCTATGTTCTGGGGCCCCAGAAAGGTCCCTAATTGTTTCCTAAGTCTTATCTCCCCAACCAAGGCAGACGCCACTGCACTTCCTCTTCTTCCCTGGCCCTGGCACAGCGCAATCTACCCTAGCCATGACTGAAGAGCTGAGGTCAGTGGGACATCATGTCTCCTTTTCGCTAGGCTTTGAGAAATGATGATCAAACCCCCATGTTTAGCCCATCTCACCTCAGCTACAGATCAGAGCCCTCAAGGGTCCAGCTTCAGAGGGTATGTGAATAAACTGACTATTTTTCTGCAAGCTGCCTCTTGGAGAAGGATACTCCTCCTACCAACTCTAGAGAGACCTCGAGAAGATTGTTTCTTTCTAGCTCCTCTCTGGCACCATCTCTCCATTCCTTGACATATTCCCCCAAAGTTCTCAGGCTCTCCCCTCTCTCTGAGCCCATCTAACAGTTCCCAGACTTCCAGCCAACAGTCGAATTTTATAGGCAATGTATCTGGACAAGCAAGGAACAATGGAAAGGAATTCTTGGGCAACTGTGCATCGAACAGCCTCTTCCCACCAGGTGGTACATGGATGCGGTCAGGACTTGGACAGAGTATGGAGTCTTGCAAAGAGGGCAAAATCTGTAGAGCTCTCTTTCTCCTCAGCTCTCAGGCTCCAGACTAGGCCCTCCCAGGGTTTATTTAGGAATTGGGGAGAGCACCCCCTCAGCCAAAAAAAAAAAAAAGGCACCTAAGGAGACAAATGGGATCTGGGAGCTGCAGAGAGAGAGAGAAGTAGCTCCAGTCAGAGTACAGGGCGCAGGTTCAGGGTCAGCCCAAGACGCAGACGAGGACCGCTTGAACTGAGTTGGCCGGAAGGGGGCAGTCTAGGGCCGGAGGTGGGGGAAAACCATCTGCCAAACGCTCCTTGGGGAAGAAGAGAGAGCCCAAGCCTGTGCAGAGACCCAGCAGTTTCCCAACCTCCCTGGAGGCTGGAGCCTTTCTGCAGCCTGATTTCCGTGATCCGGGCTTAGTGTCCCGGCTGGGCCAGGGGCTTGGAGAGCAGCTTTTTGCGTCACCCCCCACCCCCCCACCCTAAAACAAAAACAACAACAACAACAACAACAACAAAACAAAACAAAAAAAAAAAAAAACAGCCCGGGAACCAGAGAGGCTAGTGCCATCAAGATCGCTTGGAATCCGGATTCTGGCGGCTGTCTGGAACCGGCTTGGGCCCCTCAGACCCCGGACCCTGAAGAACTAGAAATCGAGCCTGGACGAGTCGAGCCGAGCCGAGCCGAGTCGAGCCGAGCCGAGCCGAGCGGACCCGCTGCCAAAGGGGCGGTTGGGAAATAGTTTACAAATGAGAAAAAGCTGCTTCCGAGCTGGGTTTCCATTCAAACCGCCATCTACAGCGAGGGGGCGGGGGTGCGGCGGAACGCCGAGCCAGCGAGCGCCCGTGTCTTGCGACTCGCCAGCCAGTCCGCAGGCCCAGGCGGAGTGGTCACCGGGAACGAACCGCGCGGCCAGTTTTCTTTGCAGCAGGAGGGAGTGTGGGGAGACAGCACGGAGGACCCGCCTCGCGTACCGGATATAAGGGAGTGACCGGGAAGAAATGAGCCAAGACAGCATGTACATACCTTTAAATTGGGGCACGGTTCCCAGAGATGCCACCAGTCCTGGGCCCTGAGGACAGAGAAAGGCCGAAGGAGTGGTGAGAATAGAGGTGTTAGGGGCAAAGGGAGGGGAGCTAATGCCTTGCAGTTCCAACACTCCAAAGGAAGGCATACTTCCCCCTTTTCCCAGCAGCTTCCTCCCTTCCCGCATCTCAAGCAGAGGGGCCCAGAAATGGGAATAGCCTGGAAGTTCTGGGAGCCCCTAGAAACTCAAGATGGACTGAGATCTCTCTCCTTGATTCCCAACAGTTTTAAGATTACTTCACAGATCTATGACTCTTCACAGAAGGAAAGTCCTTTCCTCCCACCCAGACCTTTAAAAAAATCCCAGCTTGAATTCAAGAATTAGGATTGGGGGGGGGTTGCCATCTTCTCCTGCAGGGAGTCACAGGCAGGCCTTTGCCACTCTCTCCCCAACCCTCCATCTGTTCACATGGAAATTCTGACAGTTCCTTTCCCCTATAGTGACTGGCTGCCAGAAACCCTCAATAGCCCAGGCCACAGTTTTGTGGGTTTGTTCCGGAACTTTGGGGCTGCTCCCCACCTGTCCCCAGAATCTTTCTTCTACTCCACTTTCCATTCTTCCCTTCCTCTTCTCTCCTCCAAGACTACGACCCAGCCAACCCCTCCCCCCCCCACAATACTCCGCTTATTCACTAAGCCTGGAATGCCCTCCCCACTCCTTTCATTTCAAATCCACCTACATTTATTAAACATCCACCAAATCCTGGGGCTACAAAGACCAAAAGAAACAGTTCTCTTACAGTGTTCATTCTATTGGACTACTGAAATTTTACCCATCCTCTTAAAGCCCAATTCAGATGCCCTTTCCTCCAGGAAGCCTTTCCCTTATCTCTCCAAACACTTTCCTTTGAAGCTTTCTAACTTCTCTATCTTGCCATATTGTATGTCAAAGTTACCTGGGTTTATGTCTTTCCCCATTACTGTACTGTCAGCTCTATGAGCGCGGGGATGATGTCTAACCTAAACTTTGTATCTCTCCTAGTATCAAGGACAAGCACAGGGCCATTCGCATAGAAATAATTTAGTAGTGATGATGATAATAATAATAACAGCTGACAATGAGCACAGTAGAAGAGTGGGTAGAACCTCAACAGAAAGAACACCTAAGATGTAAGACCTGCCCTTCTTAGAATCCTCCCAGTGCCCCAAGGCAGCTCTCCAAATTTTTGAGAAGACACAGATCTGCTTCAGAAAAAAGATATTACTCACTGAGAACTCCCTACATTGAAGAAATCCTAGGTCCAGTTAAAAAATAAAAACATCTGAAGTTTAAATAGCCAAAGTTTGCAAAGGGCTTATCTCATTTGACCCTCACTGCATGCCTGCAAACTAGATATTATAGATTTTATTACAGTATTCTACAAACTCACAAAGATTAAGTGGCTTGGTCATAGAGGTAGTGTCTGAGACAGGAGTTGAACCCAACTTTCAGATTCTAAATCCAACACTCTATTTAGTGTTTGTTAATATAATGAATGGAATTGCATTGACTCCACCCCATCCCTCTTCTATCCCTTACCAACCTCCCCAGTCCCCTTAGTCCCAGCTCTATAGATTGCTGCCAAATACTTTTGCTAAAGCAATAATAAGCTAAATTAAAGGACTGAGGAGAGGTGGAAGGAAAAGAGAAAGGAGGGGAGGGAGGAAGACCATAGCCCACAGAATTCTGTTTCAGAACTTTCATGGAGAATTCTCATTCCAGGAAAGATCCCTCTCTCTTCTCAGTCTAAATCCTAAGCAGGAAGCTCACTTTAGGGCCCCAAACTTGCATTAAAGGCAGCTTGTGTCCTTTTTGGATGTGAGAATATTGAGGATGGTGGTTCTCAGAAGTCACTTTCTAGTGAGGTCTTCCTGTAGTCTAGAGGCCTTTTAGGCTCTAGTAGCCTCTTATTCCAATCCTACAGATTGGCAACCCAGCTCAGAGTGGACAGAAGAAACTGAGGAAGGGATGATGAATTGATATGGAGTCATGGATCCAACCTTTCCCCGCTTCTTCCTGTTTCCCTGGCCCAGATCATTCTAGAATCTCATATTAAATATCTCTCTAATGAAAGCCACAGAAACAAGGTGCCCAAGGAGTCCTCAACCAGAGTCTGGGATGGGGGGTCCTGAAAGCAAGAACACCAGCAGCACCCAGCTGAATAGTCCTGGGCAAGTCACTTAACTTTTCTCACATATGAGTTTCCTTATATTGAGGGAAAGAAGGGAGGGAGAGTTATAGCACTTAATTCTCAGTGTTGTGGTGAGGCTCAAATGAGATAATGTAAAACATTTTGCAAGTCTGAAAGTGCTACATAAATGCTAACTATTCTCATTAGAGGCAGCTGATGGTGCTGAGAAAGTGTTGGACTTCAACTCAGAAAGCTCTGAATTTGAAGCAGCTGTTGTTATCTCTGTCTCCCTACTTGTAGCTACGTTGTGTTGCTTGTATATGTGCATCTGTCTGCAAGCTTTTTCTACTTTGCCTCAGTGCTTGGAAATATCTTTGGGCAGAGTACTAGAGGCCTTGGAGAAGTCAGGAAGACTTAAATTCAAGTCAACCTTGGACCCAAGTTGGCTGTGTAAACCTGCATAAATTACTTAATCTCTCAGGGCCCCAGACAATTCTCTTAGGACTATAAATGGCAAAGCAAGAGCCCACCGGAACTAATAGAAGGAATTTGTTCCTGGAAGCTGCAATTCTGGTACTATATCTCTTTAATTCCACAATTTATTCTGGTAGCTATGACAGGTTATCTCCATGATTTTTTAAAATTTGAAATTCTATGACCTATTACAGAAACAACTATAAGAAGAGCCTTTTCATTTTTACCATCAATACTAATGATCTTGGGTAGTATCTGTTTATTAGGAAAAGAGTTAAAATGGATTTTTAAGAAATACAATGTTAATGGTTGGCTTACTTTTGGAAATGCAGAACTTAAGCAATTAGTCCTTGCCTTACAGAATAAATTGGACCAAATGGAAACAAACTATGTAGAGCTACTGAAGGCAAATGGAATGGTACAAAGGGCAAAGTAACAGGATCTAGTTAAGCTAGAGGGTACTAAACAACAATAGACGCCTACTAAGCTACAACTGGAATCTGAAGCTTTAGAGAGTACTCCGGCAAGGATGTTCCCTCTATAGGATGTTCCTTATGTCTCAGCTAACCCTTGGCATTATACAGGTAAGACAACATAAGAACTTTACACAAAATGAATTAGATTCATTAAAAAGATGAATACCAAATTATGAGGAACCAATGCTGGTTGTGAAGGAGTTTGAATGAATAATTACGATCTTTGACCTAAGCTTTAAGGATTTTGACCTGCTTATGGATGAGGTTCTAACGAAGTGGGAGAAACAACAAATCATAGAGCTGACTAACAATAACACAGCGCTTACTCCCTGGTTACCAGAATATAGTGTTCTAGAAATTTATTCATAGAAAAACTATAGATGACTTGGCATGGCTAGAGAATCAATCCTGGAGATGATGAGGGCAAATTCCAAACACCTGGGACATGTTCTAAATTTGAAAAATTAAAGCGGGACAGAGGGGAAACACCAACTAGTTTTCTAGACAGAATAATTGATTGTGGGGATCGTTGGCTTGGATTGAATTTATTATCTGAGGAAAATGTGAGCCATATTAGAAGGCAATTTGTAGAAAATGCCTGCTCAGCAGTGAAAAAAAATTTTAGAAGTAATTGTCCTAATTGGCTCACCAAGGGCTTAGATGAGTTGAAGAGAATGGCTACATACATTTATCAGGATGCATTAGACAGGCAATCAGAGGATCAAAGTGATGTAATTGAAAAGTTAAGAACATAATTAAAGGAAGCCAATCAGAAAATAAAAGATAGTGAGATCCAACAGGTAAAAGCTGTAGCAGCTTTACAATCTTACAAGCCACCTAGACATGATTTTAATTCCAGAAAGAACAGGCAAAATTCCCCTAGATGTTACCTTTGTAATCATGTTGGTCATATGATGAGGGAGTGCAGGTTCAGAGGCCAATTCTTTGAACAAAATAATAGGGGAAACCAAGGCAATGTATTCAGTAATTATAATGGTTACAAACAAAATTTGTATGGTACCAATAATAGATTTAATAATGGTTTTAATGGAAAAAAATAAATGTGTATCACAGACAAGAAAATAGTTGTTGTAATCATGTATGTTGTCATAGTTCCCAGCAAACCCTGAACTTACAAACAATGCAGGACTACATCAGATCAGGAGCTCATCCTAAATTTTCACAAAGTGGCTGGTAGGAATGCCCAGAAAAGGGACTTGCAGAAGGGAGCATATTCAGCATGAAGGTGTGATCAGGATGGTATAGATACAATAAATCTAAATGAGGAATGTGGGACAGAAAATATAAATGATAAAGGACTAAAAGAATGTGAAAATGATGAAATAATCAATGTGGGCAATGAAGTAAGTAATGTAATTTAAAGTGTGAGCAATGGCAAAATAAAAACTAATGGAAGTTGTAGTGAGGCAAATAAATTCTGGAAGAATGATAGCAGTGTGGAACTATGGGAAAATAGGGATGCAGAAGTAAATGGGGAGGTGGAATGTGTTGGACAGGAACTAGGGATGCAGTTTCCTGATCCTTCTGTTTTAGCTCCTATTATAGAAACACATTCTCCAACAAACAGCACAGAACCCCATTTTACTCTGAAAGTGGGAGAACAGATTTATGATTGCTTGGTTGTCATGGGGACTTCTAAATCTGTTTTGCAAACATCCCCAGAAGATTGTAAGTCTATGGGAATTATGGAGGTGGTAGGAGTAACTGGGAGACCACAGAGAGTAAAAAAATTACAACCAAAAATGGTATCACTAGGACCTTTATCTGTAGAGCATTCCTTTCTCCTAATGCCCAACTCACCGATGAATTTACTTGGGAGAGATATTTTATGCAAATTAAGAGCAACAATTCAATGCACACCAACAAGGGACATATCTTTAGAACTCCCAGAAAGATCTCTGGATTTTTTCCCAATGTTATTTTTAGATACAGTTGAGGCAGTGAGGGAAAAAGGGATAGTTTATTCTATACCAAATGATATCCTGGAAAAAGTATGGGCTTCTCACTCTACAGATGTTGGTCTATTAAAATCTGCAACTCCAGTTAAAGTAAAAACCAAAGGAGGTCCTCCACCTTTCATTGCACAATATCCCCTAAGTAAAGAGGCAGTAGCTATTTTCACCCCTATTATAAAATCATTAGTGCAACAAGGCATTATAGTCCCATGTATTTCAGAGTTCAAAACCATATACTCCCAGTTAAAAAACCAAAAGTGGATGAAAATGGGAGACCATGTTACAGATTTGTCCAAGATTTAAGGGCCATCAATGATTATGTTGTGAAATCCTACCCAATGGTTCCAAGTCCAGCCACAATTATCTGTTCCAAACCTAGCAATGCCAGATACTTCACAGTAGTAGACATGTTCCACTTTCTTTTCCATACCAATACACAAAGACTCACAAAAAATATTTGCTTCCACCTGGAAGGGAAGAAGTTTCTGTTGGGAGTTGTTTGCCTCAAGAGTTCTGCGAAAGCCCATCTCTCTTTTCACAAATCCTGAATAAAGATCTAGAGCAGGGGTCAGCAACGTATGGCTCTCGAGCCATATCTGGCTCTTTTGAGGGCCAGATATGGCTCTTTCTGCAGGAGCCATAAAGTCAATTTTTTTTCAGGCGCTGTTACAGGAGCACGCACTGTTACAGGAGCATGCACTGTGAGCACTGTACGGCTCGTACGAAATTGCATTTTAAAAAATGTGGCATTTATGGCTCTCACGGCCAAAAAGGTTGCTGACCCCTGATCTAGAGACTATCTGATTTAAAGACAGCAAACTTGTCCATTTTGTAGATGACATACTTCTAGCTTCTCCAACGGCAAAAGCATATTTGAGGGACAGCAAATATCTTTTAGATATAAGGTATCTAAAACAAAACTTCAATAGTGATTACTGAGAGTTGATTATTTGGGATTTGTTTTATTTGGGAGTTCTAGAAGCATTTCCCAAAAACGTATAGCTGACATTCAAAAGCTTAGTGCCCCAAAGACTAAAAGATAGCTAAGAGCCACACTGGGTATGATAGAATTCTATAGACAATGGATTCCTGGGTATAGTGAATTGACCAAATCACTCACAGATTTAACTAAAGATGCAGAACCTGTACCACTCAAATTAAAGCCAGAACATCTATAGGCAATAACAAAGCTTAAGGAAGCAATACTTTCTGCTCCAGCCCTTGGGATCCCAGATTATGAAAAACCTTTTGTGCTATTTGTTCATGAGTGTAAAGGGATAGCTTCAGGAGTTCTAGCACAGACTTTAGGGCTAAATTATCCCCCAATTGCATATTACAGTGCATAGTTAGACCCTATTGCAGCTGGGATAGCTTTATACTTGCATGGACTGGCTGCAGCTGCATTGTTAGTATAGAAGTCTACAGACCTTGTTCCTAGGTGCCCATTGACAGTCTTTTGTCCACACCAAATAGAAGCCCTTATATTGAAATATCACACTCAAGCTTTCTCTGACCAATGTATAGCCAAGTTTGACATAATTCTTCTTGGGAATGAAAACATACAAATCAAGACATGTAGTGTTTTAAATCCAGCAACACTATTACCTGACTTACCAACAAATGGGAAACCATTGCATGACTATGAAGAAGTTGTTCAATTATCAGAACAACTGAGGCAGGAGTTGAAAGACATACCACTAGACAATCCTGACCTTGTGCTTTTTTACAGATGGTTCATCTTTCATGCAAAATGGTATCCATTTTACAGGGACAGCAGTGATCAATAAATTTGAGACCCTGTGGTATGGTTCATTACCCAAGAACATGAGTGCTCAAGGGGCAGAGTTAGTGGCTTTGAAACATGCTTGTGTGTTAGCTGAAGGCAAAAGGGCTAATGTCTATACAGATTCTCATTATGCATTCTTGATCTGCCATGCTACTGGTTCCATCTGGAAACAGAAAGGTTTTATTACATCAGAGGAAAAACAGATAACACTTGTGGGGATTATAACAGTTACTTGCAGCTATTCAAAAAACAAAGGAATTGGCCATAATACATTGCAGAGGTCATTCTTTTGGTAGAGATCCAGTTTCTCAAGGTAATCACTGTGCTGATGTTACTGCCTGCTATGTTACACAAAATACCCCAGCTTATATGATGAATTTCTCAGTCATAGAATCTGAAGATCTTGAAAACAGATATCTAGACTCTGAGATTCAAACATGGAAGCACAGTTTTAGAGCTAGGAAAGAGAATGGCATTTGGGAATCATCAACACGAAAGCCAATCCTCCCAAAGGCATTTTTCAATTATATTTGCCAGGTTATTCATAATAAAGGCCATTTTGGGACAAAGGCTTTGGTTGATACTGTAAAAAGGGTGTGGCTAGCCCCAGGAATTACCACCATGGCAAACAAAATTTGTTCCAGCTGTTCTATTTGTCAGAAATTCAATCAGGGTGTTTTTAAGAAAAGAGGTCTAGGTGGGAGACCATTAGTTTACATCCCTTTTGAAAATCTGCATTAAATAGATTATATCAGTATACTAAAAGCTGGAAAATACAAGTTTTGCTTAGTATTGGTGGATAAATTGACATGATGGCCAGAAGCATTTCCATCTGCTAGGAACATGTCAGCATTTGTAGTTAAGATCTTGCTGAGAGACATTGCTCCAAGATTTGGGGTGCCAGTTAGGATTGACTTGGATAAAGTGGCCCATTTCACAGATGGCATTCTAAAACAAGTATATGAGAATTTGGGAATCTCGGCAAAATATCATGTCCCATAACATCCACAAAGCTCAGGCCAAGTAGAAAGATTAAATAGAGAAATCAAAACTATAACAGGAAAACTTTGTACCAAGACACATCTGAAGTGGCCAGACATCTTACCCCTAGTGTTATTCTATATCTGTATAAGACTACGGGCTGATATCCATTTTTTTGCCATTTGAAATGTTGTTTGGTCTTCCACATTTACAAGGAAAAAAAAGTGTAAAACTGCTTATGCTTCAGTGTTAGGGGATGACATCCAGAGAGTATCCTACAAGCTAGGTTAAGAGAACTGCAAGATATAGGACTTCTAGTTCAGAGTGGTCCTCTGAACTATTCACTACATAACATCAAGCCAGGTGACTCAATTTACATAAAGAACTTTAACAAAACCTCAGCAACACAGCAATCATGGGTTGGTCCATTCACAGTAGTTTTAACTTCACCTTCTGCAATAAAAGTTTTAGAGAAAGAGTCATGGTTCTATTGCTCACATGTTAAAAAGGTTCTTAGGGTAGAAGAAGAAAAAGGAGATTCAGAAGATGACAGAAAGATAGCTGAGAGATTATCATCAGACAACATATCTGCAGTTAGAAAGATCAGGGAAGAGGAGAACGGATCAGACAGAGAGGACTGAAGATAGAAGACATTGTAGCAGAACCACAGAGGGAGTATAGCAGACCAGACACTGACAGGATAACAGACTTTACACAAGTATCCAATACAGAAAAGGATGACAGACTGCTATGGATTTGGATTGTAAGGTTTTGTATCATTTTGTACATATCCACTATAGATACATATATCAGTACACATTACAACATTGACAAAGTTAAGAAGACAGAAGATAGCAACAGGCAACAACAGAAGAGGAGTATCTGAAGATCTGGTGAGTATGGTCGCATCCAACATATACATTTAGGACACACTGATCACAAGCTATTGCAATATTATTACCAGGTGATAGTACTCATGTAGATAAATGAATACATATGTGTAATCTTGGAATATAACACTGTACTGTCTATTCACATTAGTTCTATGAGGTCTTACCTGGATGGAAAGTATTTGGGATATTCCACTCAAGTAACATCAGGACACATATAGGTCTGTATATTTTTTTATTACTATCAGAGGGTGGAGATCTTCCTGACACAAACATGTACATATCTGTAACATACTTTGTATATAAAATCTGTAATATACTTTGTATATAGAATATATATCATAGTCTAACATAGGGTAAACAAGTGTGTAAATGTAGATATTGTAAATTTTGTGCAAGTCTTGTATATTGCTATATGCTATTCCTGTATATTCCTGTATATTATATATTTATGTATAGTTGATTGTGAATAGTTGCAAGATTACAAAAGTTAAATTTTTAGAATCTGTATATATTGGTACATTTGTACAGAAATTCTCATACAAGAATGTAGATATGTTCAGACTGGATGTGTATTATATGTGTGCATAGTTAAAGGTTACAAGGATAGAATTTTTAGGATAAAACAGTTTTCTGTTTTCTGTAATAGAATAAGGTTTAGCATGAGGAAAAGCTTTGCCTTTGAGTTGTTTCAAATAAGAATTTTAAGATACATTTTGTATGCGTTTTTGCATGGTTAGACGATAGCTTTATTTAGTGTAAAAGCATAAGCTACATTGAGTTATTTGTAACTTTATCTTTACGACGTTTGACAGAATGTTATAAGATTTTTAGACAGATTTTTCTTTGTATTAGCATTACAGTGAAAGGTTGTTATTTTGTTTTGTAACTCTTTTGGAAATGTTTGCACTTTGCATTTCACATTTTTTATTTTCTTGTTACATTCTTTTATATTTTGCATGTTGAATTTTTATTATTGTTATTACAAATTTTGTATTTTGTTTTGCTTTAGGTAATTGCCTATTGTAATTTCCTTTTTCCCTAATTTGTATCCCTAGTGTAAGGTAGATGATAGAGATAGAGTAGATAGATAAGTCAAAGGTAAGAATTGTTTGTTTCATTTTTAAGTAAGTAGGATAGAAGGGGTTTAGACTAAGGGGGGGGATTTATATAGTGATAAGCATATGACAAATCCATTTTTAACATTTGCTCACATGCTCACAGGGCAGAATGTAGGAATAAAGAGATAAGAGATAAGGGAAAATGCAAAATTGTCCCTAAAAGGGAGTGAGAAAAAAAAAACCTGGGAAAAGATTCTGGAATGAGAAGGACTACAGAGGAGAGTTTTGGGAATTAACTGTCACTTCACTGGTTTTTCCTTGTCCCTGAACAGGAAGGGAGAATAGCAGATCCATTAGCTACTGTGACCTGACCAGTTTGTGGCGAAACCTGGAGGTTCCTGTGCCTTGGAAGATCTCTAGGAGGTGATCTGATTTTCCCTGGAGTGTTGTGTCAATTTGGCTGAGGTAATCCAAAGATTTTAACATCTAGGACTTTGGGGGTTTTACCTTAGAAGCCAACCCCAGGTGTGGGGAAGAACTCAGTCCACCTTTGAGTTCATTCTCAATAGCTTTTTAAAGACAATTTAAAGGTTAACTGATTAATAATCTGGGATACTTAGTCTAGGTAGTCAGATGGTTTGAGGTTTTAGATGAGAATAGGAGTTGGTAGGACGTTTTGGAAGATCAGAAGGGCTCTCTCATGAGAGAGGCATAGAAGGTTGGTTGGAGATTTAGATCTGTAGAATCAGGGACATTTTGGGTCTTGACTATCAGTTTCCTAAACTTAAGTTGAAAAATAAACTTAACTCTTGCGTTTTTCAATATAATCTCAAGGGTTTTGCGCTTCACTGGCTCTGGGAAGGTCCCTAGGTAGATTTTTTTACCATCAATCTCTATATACATATCTCTTTTTGGAGGAACATTTCTTTTTCAGACTACAAGTGGCAAAGCAGGAGCCCACTGGAACTGATAGAAGGAATTCATTCCTGGGAGCTCACTACTGAGATGAAATCACATCCTCCTCCTCCTCCTTCTTGATCACGTCTCTCAGTGTGCCTCCATATCTGTGTGTTTCCATCTGCCATTCCTTCTCTCTGAATGCACTCAGCATGTGGCCCCCTTCTGGGCAGTGGTGGTGACGGGGAGGGACATGACAGGCCTCTCCCCTCTAGTCCCAGCAAGCACACCTGCTGCTGACCTCTGAATAGTTGGTCAGACAGAGGTAGAATGTGACAGGGTGCTGCCTCTTGGAGGGCCTGGTTCACCTGGTCTGGGTGGGCTGAAGCAGAGTTGAGCAGTAGCAGGGGCTCTGGCCCCCCCCCCCCAAGCTCTGAGTCCCTATGCCAGAGCTCTGTGGTTGCTTCAGTTCCAAGACCACAAGCATTTCCTGCCCTAACATTTCCTAGTCTGGCCTACAAACGTCCCAGTGGAACTTCCATTTTCCCTCAGGAGGACTGGGGCACCGATGGAGTTGAGGTGCCTCATGAGCCCCCTCCCCCAGGCTGAGCAGGCAACAGGCACCTCCTTAACACTCCAGGCTGGCCACAATGGGGGGCATTGTTCTCAGCTTGGATCCTCTAACCTGGGCTGGGGGAAGGGCCTGAGAGGAGGGGAGCCCACCCACTGACCCCTTGTCATCAAATAAGGCTCAACTGAACAAAAGTCTTCTTGTGGCCAATTCTCTACAGCACCCCCTTGTTTCCTCTCCCTCTGAATAATCCATCCATGTGTCTGAATTTATGAGGATGGGGAGCTGTCAGGTAGTCCAGGAAAGTGGAATGGCTAGAGCACTGGCCTTGAAGTCAGGAAAGACCTGGGATCAAATCCTGCCTTAGATGTTGATGTGGGACCATCAGCAAAGTTTAACATTGGAGATCTAAAGGAACCTCAGAAGGGGCAGCTGAGTAGTTCAGTGGACTGAGATGCTTCCTAGCTGTGTGACCCTGGGCATGTCACTTCACCCCTATTGCCTATCCCTTACCCCCTCCTCTTCTGCCTTAGAACCAATACATAGTATTGATTCTAAGATGGAACATAAGGGTTTAAAAATAAAATAAAATAAAAAAAACATAAATAAAATACATTAAGGGACCTCAGAGGCCATCTTTTGCTTTACAGAGAAGGAAACTGAAACCCAAGGAAATGACTTGCCTAAGATCACACAGGTAGTAATAATAGAGCCTGAACTTGAGCCCAGATCTTCAGTAAATGAACATTTATTAAGCACCCACTGCATACAGGCTTTTATGCTCCTCAGCTGAAAGAGATCCAAACTTGAGATTCAGCATGGTCCCATGTTTCCTCTTCTTCTCGTTACCATCCTCCCCAAAGCCAATTTTTCCCTTCTTCATACTCCCTAGTCCAGGGTAACTTCTTCACATAAGCCCATCAGGGAAGAAGCCCCTGCTTCCTGGATGGAGCAGTTCTCCCCAATCTTAGTAGTAAGTTTGGGAGAGGGATGAGGGAGGGAAAGAAGATGGTGTTGAGATCTCATCAGGGCTCCATTCTTGCCACTATTCTACCTCCCCTCCTCAGCTCCTTCCTCCCTCTCTACCCCCAACTCAAGCTCAGGAGGCCACTTGGGGACATTCCCGCTGCATTCCCGCAGTAAGTCGCCTGGATTTGCTGTGCTCCAGGAAATATGAAAAGAATGTTTTCCATGAGCCCAAGTCTCCTGAACTGGCCTTGGCCCAAGTGCCCACGCGAGGCTGTTTAGCCTGAGGCCTCCCTTCCACTCAAGCCAATATGAATCCATGACCTGGGAAGGAAGCCCTCCCCACACTCAGGGCTAGTTTCACCTGCTCAGACACCTCAGGGGGAGAGGCACTGGCTGGAGGGCTTGAAGAAATGAAATGTTGCTAGAATGGCAGGAGGGGGGCAAGAGGAGACAGGGGAGGGGGTGAGGGAGGGAGGCCAAAAAAATCTTCCCTGGAAATCTTTCCAGATGGAAGAGACTTCCATGTCCTTCCCAGAACAGGATCCTCTTGCAGCAGGATGAGAACTGAGCTGAGTGATCTCCACACATTCTCATCCTAGAGGGACAGAGGGACAGAGGGACAGAGGCCCTTGTCAGAAAGAGGTCAGTGAATGGCCTCATCCATGTCAGGGCAAGGGTTGTCTGGTGCCCTGAGAATTCTCTCAGGAAGTCTTTTGCGATTTCACTTTAGCCTGTTCCCATAAAGGAGTGAAGTCCTGATTTGCTTTTCTGTGTTGGCTTCTCCCCCTGGAGACACCTGGTCTGAGATTGGGCAAAGGGTGGGGAGTATTCCTTCACCTAGTGCTTCTTTGGGTGGGACAACAGAAGTGCCTCTCCACTGCACTCCACTCCCACCAAATCATGACCGCCTCACCCCAGCAATTCTGAGACTAGGTTGCACATGGATCACAGGGCATCTCTCCCATCTCCTTGTCCCTAGAAACAATCCTCCCCACACCTCACCTTCAGCTAAATGGTTAAAGAGCTGGACCTGGGTCAGGAAGATCTGAATTCAAATCCTACCTCAGATATTTACTCTCTGAGGGACCCAGGGAAAGTAATTTCTGGGAATCTCAGTTTCTTCATCTGTTGAATTCATATAAGAATAGAGAATAAAATTAAATAGTATATGTAAAGTACTTTGCAAATCATAAAGCACTGTATCAATACGAATTCTTGTTATTATTATTCAGGCATGCACGGACACATTGAGATCTTTTTCATTTTTATTGTCCCATCGCTTCTTTCCTCCCAAGAGCAGGACTCCCTAGCCTCGATTCCCTTGACTTCAGTTCCTTTCCCTAAAGCCCCTGTCCTTGATCCTCACCTAAATCTCAAAGTTCCATCAGAGCTGAGGTATTTAAGACCTCAGCCCCTCCTCCCTCCCCGAATCCCATAATCTTAAGAGATGGAGAAGGGATCCTTGGCCAGATGTGGGTTGAACTAGATGGCCTCTGAGGTTCCTTCCAGCTCTGAAATTTTTGTTACACTGGAAAGGAAGTCAGTAGAACCTAATCCAGCTCCTACCTGAGGCCAAATCCTTTCTACAATCTACAGAACAAATGGTCCTTTAGCCTCTTTCTTACTCTAGACCTGCAGCACTGAGAGACTCATTACTCTCCCAAAGCAACCCACTGCATGTTAGGAGGACTTCTTAGGAATTATTGAGTTAAAATATACCACCCTGGCATTTCTCCCTATTGGTCCTGGTTTTACCCCATTCTGGGTGGGCTAGAAAAAAATTTGCTCCCTCTTCCACATGGTAGCAGGTTGGATCTTTAGAGACTGCTGCCATGCTCCCCTACATCTCCATACATTCAATTTGAACATGTAGCCCTGAACTCTAATCTCTAAGGGAAGGAACATAAGAATCATAGATTTAGACTTAAAAGGGACCCTAGGAGCCATTTTGTCCAAAACTTTTGATTTTACAGATGAAGAAACTGAGCCCCAGAGAGATTGGCAATTTCCCATAGGTAGTATCAGAGGTGAAATCTGAACCCAGGTCCTCTGACTCCAAATCCATTGATCTATTGTATCATGATACCTCTCATGGGAAAGAAAGGGATGAGGAATCCAGTAGGCATGAATGGGAGATATGGAGAACAGCTGAGAAGTGGGCAAAGGGCAAAGTCTTCTTGACTCCATCTATCTCACCCAGGTCTTTGGGATCATTCCTTTTCCTCTCTGGGTGTTTCCTCAGGAGCAATTTCCAACTTTCGGCATTGATGTAGATGACCTCCTAAGGCAGTGGTGGTGAACCTTTTAGGAACCAAGTGCCCAAACTGTACCCTCATGCCACATATGAGTCTCCCACCCTTACTCCAGACAGGGGAGGGAAGAAGTGCTCCCACTGGGCTGCTGGGCAGAGGGGTGAGTGATGTGAAAAAATGTCCTCAGGTCCAGTGGGGATGGGGAAGGGAGCAGCCCCCTCAGGCATGAATGCCATAGGTTCACCAATATGGCCCTAAGGACACTGCCAACCTGCTTCTACATTTGCCATGCTAAAATCTTGCCTGCTTCTTTCTCCTCCCCATCATCTCCTCTCCCTCATCACCATAACTCCTTTCACCCTTCCCCTGCTCAGATTCCCTTTCCCAACAATGATAGGCCCCCACCAAATGACCTCATCAAGAGAACCAGTTAGTGGTTAGGGCAAGAAGCTGTGGACCTGAGATCAGTGACAAGGGAAGTGGTGGGAACCATCAGACAGGGCTGGGTCTTGAAAACTTGCCACTTATATATCAAAGACAGCTGCAGAACTAGCGATGAGGTCACCTTTAGAGGTTGGGGGAAAGAGTTAGGAAGAAGGAAGTAGGGAGGGGTGTTGGAATAAAGTCCAGAGGGACCAGTAGAAGCTAATTGGATACCTAACAGAATATTTTCTGCCACAGAATCATATTTAAAGCTGGAAGGAACCTTAATAACTATCTAATCCAAGACCCACATTTTGCAGATGAGGAAACTGAGACACAAAAAGCTAAGTGACTTGTCCAGGGTCACAGAGCTGACAGATAGATTGGGATGGGTACAACAATGGTGTATGTTCATGGAGCCATGATCTCGAGGTTAGGAGTACTTGTCTAGCCATACAATTGACCACAGAGGACCTAACTATTGTGAAGGCCTAACTAAGACCTTCCCTGGAATCTCTCAATATTCTATGGGGGCTCCTGTGTAGCACTTAGGCTGAAAATCTGTTAATTCCTTGACCTTAGCCCATAGCCCACCCACCTCCCTTTTCAGCTATGTGGAGCCTCCGTTTCTTTCATTCCATTCCTTGGGTCAGTAAATAAGCTTCATTCTAATTACAGGTACCCTACAATTAGACCCAGCCATTACACACAGCACAGGCACTACCTGCTCTCCTTTCCATTACTATGGCATTTCCACATAAGGAAGAGCTGGGCTATGTTATTACAGAAAACACATTGCTACTCTCAAATCACAGTCCCTACAGGTACAGGGAAATTACTGTATTCAGTATTCCCCTCAAATTCTTACTACCTAGGTACGTTATTGTTCTCTGTAGCCCCTATCTAACTATATTGTTTTTCTATACCTAATTGCTATTGGTTACATTAAGTTATACATTATTACATTAAGTTATAAGTTATACATTATTATGTTAAGTTATAACTTAACCATATTTTGTTACTATATAGATATGTTATTGCTTCCTTATATTTATAGCATGCTTATTGGGCTACCCTATTATCCCACACATCTCCTTTCCTTTTATTTTTCACATTGATTTATTTAACTTCTCTCCAAAATGTGATTTCATTAGGAAATTTCCAGTAGGACAATTATCTATAATTGAGCCTGGAATCAAGAAGACTTGAGTTCAAATTGTGGTATATGATGATGATGGAATACTATTGTACTGAAAGGAATGATGAACCAAATGATTTCTTTTTTTTTAATTTTTTAAAATTTTTTTATTTAAACCCTTACCTTCCATCTTGGGGTCAATACTGTGTATGGGTTCTAAGGCAGAAGAGCAGTAAGAGCTAGACAATGGGGGTTAAGTGACTTGCCCAGGGTCACACAGCTGGGAAGTGTCTGAGGCCAGATTTGAACCTAGGACCTCCTGTCTCTAGGCCTGGCTCTCAATCCACTGAGCTACCCAGCTGCACCCCCAGATGATTTCTTTAAGAACTGGAAAGACCTCCATGAACTGATACAGAATGAAATAAGCAGAACCAGGAGAAAACGGTAAACAGTAACTGAAACACTGTGGGATGATAGACTTTGCCACTACCAGCAATAAAATGATCCAGGACAATTCTGAGGGACTTATGAAAAAGAATGCTATCAACCTCTAGAGAAAGAACTGTTGAAGTAGAAATACAGAAGAAAACATATAATTTATCACTTGTTTATTTGGGTATATGTTGTGAGGTTTGGGTTTTATAAGATGATTCACTTACAAAAATGAATAATATGGAAATGGGTTTTGAGTAATAATGCATGTATAACCTAGTAGAATTGCTTGTCAACTCTGGGAGGGGGTAGGGAAAAAGAGAGGGAGACAACATGAATCATATAACCTTGGAAAACTTATATGTAAATTTGTTACTGGAATAAAATAAAGGGGGGGGGATTTTAAGACCCGAGTTCAAATCCAGCCTCAGACACTTCCTATGTGTGTGACCCTTCGCAAATCACCTAACCTCTGACTGCCTGGCAAAAAGATCCACTGGATCCCCTGGAGGCAGAAATGGCAAGCTACTTCGACATCCTCATCAAGAAAACCCCATGGAAAGCTATAGGCTATGGGATCATGTAGCATCAGACTTGACTGAATGGCTGAATAACAACAACTGTAATTTATAGTCTTTAAAGGCTGCTTAAAAGGTTACCGAAAGGACCCATAGAGGCAAGACCCAAACCCTGGTCCTCCAGACCACAAGGTTGGCGCTCCCTTCATTCTGCCATGAAGTCTATTAATATTCTATTCCATGGAGGATTCAAGTCAAACAACCATTTCTTAAAAATCTGCTCTGGTAGCGGCACTGTGCCTTTTCTTCTAGAGGGGAGGAAAAGGTTGGGGTCCAAACTTAGAGAGAAGTCTTGGTAAAGAAGCTCCCTTTACAAAGCACCTAACAGCAATTCAGAGTAGTACCAATGGGGCACAGAGAGGGGAGGTTATTTGCCCTGGATCACATAGTCCAGACATGTCAAAGGCAGGACCCTAGTTCTTCCTGACTCCAGAACTGACTTTCTATCCAGTAAAGACATGGTGCCCTTCGAGGAAAACAAAGCCAGAAATGAATCAGTCTCTTTCTTCAGGGAGTCCCTATATTACATAGTTACAACCATAATGCATTATTACCTCTCACATCATTTCTCCCAGGGTTCATTATTCCTCTACCTACTTGGAATTCCACTATTCCCAATGACATACTTTGGGGTCTGGTTCTAGGTAAAAAGTCCTAGACTATAAATAGTCTCCTATTTGTTCCCTCCTCTCTGCTCACAAAGCCACCAGAGCAGTTCAGGTCCTTATCGCCTCTCATCTGGACTATTGGATGGCCTCTCTGCCTCCAGTCTCTCTCCTTTTTAGTCCAGTCTCCATACAGTGAGTGAATGAGTAAATGAACGCAGATGCCAAGGTAAACTTCCTAATTATGACAAGTCTAACCATGTTCTTCTCTCACTCAAAAACTGTCATTGACTTCCCATTGTCAACAGGATAAAACAGACACTCATGGTCCTGGCATTCAAAGCCCTTTCCAATATGGCGCCAATCTACTTCTCTCACTTTATTTCATAATACCCCCTTCTTCCCTGGCTGTACATACTTTACACTGGGACCAACCTAGACTGATAGCTGCTTCCAGATTATATCCAGTATTCTACTGTTTCAATGCCTTTGCACATGCTGGATATCAGAACTTGCAAAATGCTAACTCCATTTGTTTACCTGTTAAAATCTCCTTCCTTTATGGAACAACAAGCCTCCTCCACAGAGCCTTCCCTGGTTTCCCAGCTAGAAGTTATCCCTTCCTCAGAATTGGAAGGGACCTCAGCATCCACACAATTCAATGTTATTAGCCAGAATTCTGTCTACAATAACTACAAAAAGGCAGTTTTGTATAGTTTCCACCTAAATACCTCTGGTAATGGGGAGCTCACTACCTGCAGATACAACACAGTTCACTTTGTGATAGCTCTAATGACTATATTGAACCTCTCTGACTCTAAGGCCTTTGCCATTATCAAAGTAACATATTCTGACTTTTGTACCTGTCATTTCTGTTTGTATCTTATCCCCTCCTCCCCCCGCTGTATTATGAGCACCAGGAAGACAGAGACAGGAGATATATCTATATAGATATATACACACACATATAGATGCATACAATTTTGTTTTCATTTTTTGTAGCCCCATTGAGAGGATATACACAAAGGAGGAGCTTAATAAAAGTTTGTTGAGATGAATTAAGTTGAATGGAATTGAAAAGTCTGGTCTAACTCTAAATCTGTGATACTCCATTATCCTGGTCTCTCCCATCTCCCTCCCCTGCTCTTACCAATATCTCTGCTAAGAAGAGAACAGAACGTTACCCAGGTTCTTCTTGAGTATTCCCCATCTCATCCCAACACTGATCAGGGACAAGGTCTGGGGAGAGCTGAGTAAAGAAGACAGTGGGTAGTGGTGGTAGAGGCTGTCATCCCTTTGAGAATTGGCGAGCCCAGAGGAGATTCAGGAAACACTATCTATTCCCAGGGACTCTCTGTCTCTGTCTCTCTTACTCTGTGTCTCTATCTAACTCTGTCTCTCTGTCTCTGTCTGTCTATGTGTCTCCCCACCTCCTACATACCCACACACTTTTTCCGTCCTTCTATCTCTCTGTCTCCCATCCCCTTTTCCCACTGTCTTTCTATTCTTCTCCCTGTTCTGTGTCTCTGCATTTATCCCCATCTATTTCTTTTCCTCTTTCTCTTTTCCTATTATTTCAGAAAGAGACAGAAAGAAACAGACTGGAACAGAGGGATATAACAAGTATTAAGTGCCCACTATCAACAAGTCACCCATATCCTTCCCTCTGTCTCTGTCCTTGTTCTTCTGCCCCTCTGCTCCCTGTCCCTAGGTCCCATTCTCTGTCTGGTTCTTTCTCTGTCTCTGTGTCCCCCTGGTTCTCTCTTCCTAATGTCTCTATCCCTCAGTTCCATTCTCATTCCTGTAGCTCTCTCCTTCTGACTCTTTCTATTTCTCTTTCAAAGTCTCTCCGACCCTTCTTCTGCCCATCTGTCAATCTCTCTTTCCCTTTGTCTTCATCACACTGTCCTCAACTCTGTTCCATTCTCTGTCTTTTAAAAGAAAAGAAGTAAAGATATCAGTAGTATTTAGCCTTCAAATCCACCACATTGTCTAGAAAATGTTGAAAATTTGTAAAAATTTAGGACAGCTTCCATTGAACAGTTATTTTTTCTTATTGCTGTGTCCCTCTATCCTTCTGATTTCCTATCTCTCTGGCTCTTTCTGACTCTCCACCCAGTCCATCTCTCCATCCTTCTTCTGTCTCTCTTGGTTACCCGGATTCCCAGCAGTGAGAGGCTGCATCTGTTCTGATTGGTAACAGATCCCAGGAAATTCACAAATGGCCAAAGCATTCTGGGCTTCTTTTTTTAATGCATGAAGCCCATGGAAAAGGCAAATGCATAAACACACATTCATGTGGTCACACATACATTCATACTCACAGGTAATCATTTATCCACACAACAAGAAAAATCCCCTTCGCACATATCTGTATCCATTCAGACACATTCTCACATGGTTGCTCAACTCAAACACAAACCTAAATGTATATTCACTCACATCATCTTCACAACCTGACCCACATAAACAGAGTACTTGGCTATGGTTAGGCCCCTCACGGACACATACAGGCATCCCTTAGCATCACTGCACTGACTCTCTCTTCTCTCTCATCTCCAGAACAACCTCTTCACCACACCTCTGATTTGTAAGACAGGAGCCCCAGGGAGCCCCTACCTGTGAGGCATTGTGGAGGCCTCAAAGGCTGGGACAACCTATTCACAGGGTCCCTCCCTCCCCATCCTCCCAGCCTATCCTGGGTGGACAGAAAAGACTGAATCTCTCAGGAGTGACAAAGTCTTTGCGAGGGGGAAACTAAGGACCCTCTCCTCTGGGCTTGTGCCCCAGCCAACTGGAGAAGCAACTCTGAACTGGCTTTAAGACTTGAGTGTCAATGGGGTCTGGCAAGATTGCCAGAGAGGGCTGGGAGGAGGCCTCAGGCCTTTGCCTCACTGAATCTAGCTCCCAAGACAGAAGGAGAAAGGCAGGGAGGACTGGAGGATTGGCAGTAATTAGACCTCAAGCTGACAAACCAATTTAGGGATCTTTCTCCTCCCCCTTCCTCACAGACACATTCATTTCATTTTTTTCTCTTTCCCTCTTCTCTGAGCCAAAAAGAGGAAACACTCATTTTCACTGCTGTGGATGGACTGAAATAGGAGACGGTGGTGCTCAGTGTGTGTGTGTCTGGGTGTTAGGATCGGTGTGTGTCTGCACGTGTGAGTGTCTCTGCTGGACCCAGGAGTGTGTGTGTTCCTGGATGATAAATGTCAGTGTGTCTGTGGGAGATTCTGGGTAAAGGACTGAGTCCATTTTTCCTTCCCTGCAGGTTCCATCTCTAAACCTGATCTACTGCCCTGACAGTGCACTCCTGATACCAGACTCCCTGAAGTCACCCCAGTTGTGCTCCTGTTTCCTTAGGCACATAGACCCCAATTCTTTTCAGAGTTCTGCGCCCATCCTTCCCTTTGCCAAGCCCCCTGGAAGAATTTGGAAGAAGGAATTCTAACACATTCCCATTTATTGTCTTTCTCTCTTTCTCTCTGTCTCTGTCTCTCTTTTGCACGCACACACATGCACAGCCTCCCCCATATGGTCCAACTTGATACAGGAAACAGGATCACTGAGAGACCCTTCTTCTTTTCCTCTGCATATTTGGTTGGTTTGGGTTCAGTTCAGTTTGGCACCAAGGAGCTGGATAAAATGACCTCAGAGGGGTCTATCCCCCCTCCTCCCCAAACTCATTCATCAAAACAGACTTGAGACAAGTACATACATTCTGGGGCTCCCTGCACGTCCTAGGTCCTCTGTTCTGGGCTAGCTAAGTTTAGCTAACTCTAAGCAAGTCTGCTTCCCTGGCTTAGCTCTTGAGGCTCCACATAACTTCTGGCCTTCCATGCTGTCTGTCCTCTAAGTCCCCACCTCCCTCCTGCCCGTAGCCCTGGGTCTCACCCCAAGACTGGAGAGGGAGGGGAGGCAGCCCAACATTCCACAGAGCCCACAGTCACCCAGCTGTGGTGGGCTGAAACCAGGAAAACAGCTGGAGAGCCGGACTGAAGGGAGGAGGCAGCACAGAACAACAGAGAAACTTGGAGACTTAGAAGAGAGCTAGACATGAACAGAAAGATAGAGACAGGGCAAGAGAAAGAGTAGGGAGCAGCAAAGACCAAGAGCCACTGGGGCTGAGACCCATACAAGAAAATGGGAAGAAGCTGTCCCTACTTCTGCCTGGAGCAAGAGTTTTAGGAAAGGATGCCCTGTGGTCCTGATGCCCTACCAATCCTCCTTCCACTCACTACATCCCTAACTGAGGTCATTTCATGTAAACCACCACCCTCAGGGCCCCTGGAAAAAGGCAGAACTCAGTAGTCCTCCTCATTCCAGTCGTTTCCAGTGGCAGATGCTTACATCCTTGGTTGGAATCCCCCCAATGCATGGAAGCCAGCAAAAAAAAAAAAAAAAAAAAACCCAGACTAGTGGCAGCCCCACTCCAGACTTCTAACCATCCTCTTCAAGCTGGAATGGGAGAAGGGGAGGCCCTCTCTCTCAATGCTCACCCCTGGTTTGGTCCTAGGTGGGGAGGTGAGGGCTACTTTTGGGAGAGGGCCTCCCCAGTCACCTGTTTGTTTCTCTCCCTAACTAACCTTGCACCCTGACCTCCAACTCTTGCACAGACCCCCTTCTCGTGGCCCCCAGTTCCTCAGATACCTAGCTCTCAGGTTCCCTACTCACAGCTCCTCACTCCCCCTTCATCGTCTGGTTCCAGGCACAGCAACCCCTTCCCTAGCTCCACTTCGTGACCTCACAGGTCTCTCAAGTTCTCTGTCCCCAGGCCCAGCTCCCCCTCTTCCTGGCCCCGCTCCTCCTGCCCTTGGCCCCAGTCCCAGCTCCCCTTCTCCCTGGCCCCCACATCCCGTGCCCCTCGCCCCGTTCCCCAGCTCCCTGTCCCCAGGCCCACCTCCTCCCCCCCTCTCTGGCTCCGCTCCCGGGGCCCCTCTCCAACCAAGTTTCCAGCCACTCACTCTCCGAAGCCCCAAGCCGTCGGCTAGACTGGGTCCCAGCCGGGAAGAAACGTACTGAAGGAGGGGTGGGCAGGAGGGCCAGCGCTGTGGGGCGCTCAGGCTGACGTGGGGAGTCTCCCGCTCCTCACAGCCTCCCCCTTCCCACAAACTCTTACACATCAGTCACCCCAACCTCCCTCGGGCACAATCTATCTTGGGCCCCTTAGCCAGGAAAAAAAAAAATTGTGGTCCGAGAGCTGAGCCTTAGTCCCTCCACAGCCCCACCTCCACTTCGAGTGGCGGGGACCCAGATATCCAGGCTGCCTGGCATTTAGCAGGGAAGGGGCAGCCCTACAGTGGTGGCTCCATCCGTAACCCATCCGAGAATACCCCTCAGACTAGGGGACCTGGGCGTCCAAGCTGGCTGGCGCTCGGTGGGAAGGAAGCAGATGCTCAGTGCCCAGCGTCCCTGTCAGGCGTGGCAACCTCTCTGTGCCCGGCTTGGACCATGCCTTCTGAGTCCCGAGCCACGCCCTTCCAGCCCTGGGCACCCAGAGTGGGCGCTTACCTGGACTGACTGTCACTCCGTCGGTCGGTCCGTTCGCCCGTACGTCGGGCCGGGGCCGGCACTCCTCACGCTCCCATGGGGCCTCCCGGGGCCCCTGCGGAGCCCGGCCCGAGGCCCGCAGCAGCCCGGTCTCCCTCCCTCAGCGCCTCAACCCTTCAGGCACACAAGGGCTCGGATCCTGGATGATTGACTGAGTCGAGCCGAACCGAGTCAAGCCCACGGGATCTGAACCGAGCGGGCCGGGCGGGCCGGCGGGAGAGCGCCACGGGTTCGGGGAGGCAGAGAGGAACGGATCTGAGCGGACCCGGGCCGGGGGCCTGGCAGGGCAGGACAGGGCAGGGCCGTGCAGGGCAGGGCAGGGCAGGGCAGGGCAAGGTCGGGCGGAGCAGGGCAGTGCGGGCAGCTCCCAAGCCCGAGAGGAGCAGACGGCTCCTGCTGCGGGAGGTGAAGGCTAGACGGGACAGAGGGAAGGAGGGAGGGACGGAGGGAGAGAGGGAGGAGAAGAGGGGGAGGGAGGGAGCAGGAGCTCAAGATGGGGAGAGGGAGGGGAAGAGGGGCTGGAGCTTCGGTTGAGGGCCAGGAGAGGGGGCTGCGGCGGCAGCTGTCGATATTTCTTTTTTTTTTTCTTTCTTTTTTTTTTTTTTAAATTTCCTAGGTCTCTGAGGTCTCCGTTTCCCTGTCGCTCGGTCTATCTAGTGCCTGCCTCTTATTCTAGTTGATTCTCCCAGTGTCTCTGGTTTTTTTTTGTTTGTTTTGTTTTCCCCAGTGGAAAAACTCTTTTCTTTGCCCGGGACTAGACTGTTTCATATTCAGAGCCCAGGGCTTGCGATTGAGGTTAGTTTGGTGGTAGGGAGGATCCTGCCTGGGTTCTGCTCTTTGACAGAAGCCAAAGGTTCCCTCGAAGAGGACATCCCACCTAAAGATTCTTGGACCACGTATCTTGGGTGCTTCTCATCTCCCTCTGGGTTCCTAGTCTGGCTCAGTTCTCTGGACCCAGTTAAGATTAAAACCCAGATCCCTCCTCCAAGAGTTAGGAGTTCCAGAGACAAAAGATACTCCCAGATTCTCTCTGCCTCACCAGGGCCATGGGAGGATGCCCTCAATCTGTCTTGTCCTTCAAACTAATAACGGGGACCTGCCTGAAAGGGCCAAAGGAATGTTTCACCTCGTCTAAGGCACATGAAACAGAGCAGCAGGGTACATTGACAGCTTAGAGCAGCTGACCTCTGAGCACCTCCCTCTGCAGTCCACTGAGTCTTCTTTCCCCTTTCTCTCACCCAAACTTTGGATACTTTGGTTTCAGAAATTACCTCTTTCTCCTCAGCTATGAACTAACCAGGGGGCCCTACTCTATAGACTATCTGCCTCCCCTCCTGGGATTATTTGTGCTTTTTCCATATACTTCGGTGATCTTGAGGCCAAAGGGCTTGAAGAGTTCACATAGAAGTCAAGAGGTTACAAGAACCAAGTCTCTGAAAGCCATTTCCTTCTATCTCTCCCTACTCCAGCGGAAAGTCCTGGGGAGATGGAAAAGTAGGGGCCCAGGGAACTGGGCTGACCTCATGGAAAAGTGACATCTTAAGAGCCAGACCTAGAGATGGGAGGTCCTGGGGTTCAAATCTGGCCTCAGACACTTCCTAGCTGTGTGACCCTGGGCAAGTCTCTTAACCCCCTGCCTTGGAACCAATGTACAGTATTGATTCTAAGGTGCAAGGTAAAGGGTTTTTTTTGTAAACATAATTGAGACTCAAAATCCCAGTAGATAATGGCTTGTTAGAAGAGCTCTTTGATGTGACCATGAAGAACTGGTAAACACTTCCTCAGGTCTCTAGATGCTCTCACCAGCAGGTGATTGCATCTGACAAGAAAGAGGAAGAGTCCTGTTCTAGGTAGGGAGGACTTGGGCCCACTGAGAGGCCTCCAGAGAAGTCAGAGGTTATTTTTACTTTATTACTTGCCATGCTCTGGGGTTCTCTTCTTTAGAGCAGTCAGTAAGTTTCTCCAGGCCAGATGAGTTAGAAGAGCAGCTAGGTGGCTGAATGGAAGAGAGCCAGGCCTAGAGATGGGAGGTCCTCAGTTCAAATGTGGCCTCAGATACTTCCTAGCTGTGTGACCCTGGGCAAGTCACTTAACTCCGATTGCCTGACACCACTCTTCTGCCTTGGAACCAATACAGAGTATTGGTTCTCAGAAAGAAGATATAGGTTTTTAAAAAAATATATGAGGAAGAGAATCCAGGCAGAGGCAGTGTGGTGTATTGAAAACAGGTCAGATCCTTGCTATCAATAGTAAATGCCAGGGGCAGCTGGGTGGCTCAGTGGATTGAGAGCCGGACCTAGAGACAGGAGGTCCTAGGTTCAAATCTCACCTCAGACACTTCCTAGCTATGTGACCCTGGGCAAGTCACTTAACCCCCATTGCCTAGCTCTTACCACTCTTCTACCTTGGCTCCTAAACAGAAGGTAAGGGTTTAAGAAAAAAATAGTAAATGCCAAAAGAGTAGGAAAACCATAGATTTTTTCCCCCCTCTGTTGGTGGGAGAAACCAGAGTAAAAGTTCCAGAGCAGTCTTCTGCCCCATTCCCCATCTTTGGAGTCTAAAAATTTTGTGGCTTTGTTACTGTCAAATAAAAGAAGGCAATCTGCTATGGACCTCTCTCTGGGTTCTTCTGCCCTCAGATCTAGAAAGTCAAAAGTGAACAGATCCCTCCACACTTCCTCACCCCATTCACTTCCCTTGCCCCAAGTTTCCTTCTTGTATACCTCTACAGCTCTTCCCATCCAACAAAGAAGAAATATCTGGGTGTCCTAGTCCCAATGAGGGATGCCGTCTCCCTGTGGGGGTGTGGATAGAGTTTGGAATCTTTGCTCTGGAACTGAAGTGAGGGGAGTCTTGATTAGCCCACCCTAGGCAACAAGTCTGTGCTATGTGTCCTATGCTCTTGTCTTTGAAGGATGCTTCAAAAATCTATGCTTTTGTGTATGCTTGTGGATATATACAAACATCGTGTGTGGGTGTGTGTCCTCTGGAATATCTGCATCCCATCACCACCTCCCCATCCCTAATCCAGGGACCTCATGGCCCTCATATACTGGTCCCAGAGTTATTGTTTTCTCCCTATTTTCCTTCATTTACAAACGTGTGTGATGTTGGATCCTAGGTGCAAAATCTCTGTGCCTCAGTTTCCTCATCTATAAAACAAAGGGATTAGACTAGATGGCCTCAAAAATATTATCTAGAGCTAAATATATAGCCCTAAGATCCTATTTCTTTCTCCTTTCTCCCTTTTCCTGCCCGTTGGAACTTTAGAGAAAAGGAACTAGAGAGAAGACAAGTTGAGAATACTGAAGTGAAAAAAAAGGAGGGAAGGGGGCAGCTATGTTACTCAGTATGGGAGTCCTTAGGCTCAAATTTGGCTTTAAACATTTCCTAGCTGTGTGACTCCAGACAAGTCCCTTATCCCTCTTTGCCCAGCCCTTACCATTATTCTGCTTTGGAACTAATACTTGCTATTGATTCTTAAGATAGAAAGTAATGGTTAATTTTAAATTTCAAAAAGAGGGAGAGAAGAAAAAATGACCCAGGACAGAACCCTCCCAGTTAGGGTGCATGATATGGACCTTTGAGCCAGTAAAGGAGAATGAGACTGAGCAGTCAGATTAGCTGGACGCCAACCAGGAGAGAAGAGTATCAAGAAAGCCCTGAGAAAAGAGAGGAAAAAAGGGCCACCATGGCAAATCCAGCAAATCCAGACTGAGATGATGAGGACCAAGAAAATAGCATCACATTTGGCAATTTCACAATCATCGGGAAGCTGGAAAAAGCCGTTTCAGTTAAATGATTAAGCCAGAATCTGGGCTGCAAAGAAGTGAGGAGCAAGTTACAGGAAAAGAATGTCAACAGCTTTTTCGAAACATTGGGCCAAGAAAAAGAAAAGTTCAAGGATGATATTTAGGAGAATAATAAAGTCTAATGAATGAGGTTGTTTTTGTTTGTTTTGGGATAAGGAGGATGTGGGTATGTTTCGGGTTTTTTTAAACCCTTACCTTCTGTCTTAGAATCAATACTGTGTATTGGTTCCAAGGCAGAAGAGCAGTAAGAGTTAGGCAATGGAAGTTAAGTGACTTGCCCAGGGTCACAAGCTAGGAAGTGTCTGAGGTCACATTTGAACCCAGGACCTTCTGGTTCTAGGCCTGGCTCTCAGTCCACTGAGCTGTCCTCCACTTGGGTATATTTGAAGATATGAACTGACTGATAAGGAGAGGTTGAAGATTTTTTGGGAGGTAGTATTGATGATATAATCTGATGGAGAAAATTCAAGAATGTTGGCAGTGTCAGAGGGGAGAGAAAGAGGCATAGTCAAGAGACATTATAAAGATAAAATCAATAGGACTTGGCAACAGATTGGGTATGGGAGGAGGGGGAGAGTGAGAAAGAGTGAGAAGTTGATGACAAGTAGGTTATAAGCCTGGATGACTAGTAGAATGATACCTTGATTAGGGAAGAGAAGTTAGAAGGGTTTGAAAGGGAAAGATGAGTTCAGTTTGGGAGAAATGTCTTTAGAGCATCCCTTTCAATATGCCCATTTGGCAATTGGAGATAAGAGACTAGAAATTAAGAGAGAGGTTAGACTTGGAGAAATAGAGCTAAGAGTATTCTATTTTTTTTTAAACTTCTGTGTATTGTCTCTTGGTGGAAGATTGGTAAGGGTGGGCAATGGGGGTCAAGTGACTTGCCCAGGGTCACACAGCTGGAAATGTCTGAGGCCGGATTTGAACCTAGGACCTCCCGTCTCTAGGCCTGACTCTCAATCCACTGAGCTACCCAGCTGCCCCTGAGAGTATTCTAAAAAGAGATGATTATTGAATCTATAGTTGCTAATAACTTCATCAAGCAAAGCGGTATAGAGGGAGAAAAAAAGAGCACCAGGAACAGAGCCTAAAGGGACCCACCTGGTCATTGGGTATAAAGTAGATGAAGATCTAGCAAACAAATCTGGAGAGATGAAAGTATCGTGGAGATGAAGTTTATAGACAGCATCAAAGGCTGCAGAGAGGATAAGAAGGACGAGGCTTGGGAAAAGACCATTAGATCTGTTTATAAGAGAATTAGGGAAGTCTCACTCCATCATTCCATGCTTGGAACCTTCTCTGTCAGCCATCCAGTTAACTATGCCTCTTACTAACCTTTCCCTAATTCTCTTATAACAGATCAGACCATTCAGATATCACTGGTAACTTTGGAAAGAGGAAGCTTCAGTGGAATGATTGGTAGGTTGGTAGCCAAATTGCAGAGAATTTTTTTAAATAGTGAGAGGAAAGGAAGTGGAGACATCTATTGTAGACAGTCTCATCAAGTAATTTAACCATAAATGGAGGGAGAGAGAGAAAACAATTGGTAGTAGGAATAAATAGATCAAGTGAGGGTTTTCAAGGATGGGAAAAGCATGGTCATGTTTCGAGGCTGCAGGGAAGCAGCCAAGAAACGGTGCAAGTTTCAAGAAAAAATGAAAGTGTGGATTAGAGAGGAAGCAATCTTTTGGAGGAGACTGGATGGAATGGAATCACTGGAGCATATAAAGGAGTTTTCCATGGCAAGGAGAAGGGACAGAGGTGAAGGAGGAAACAGTGGGGGAAGGCAAATGATTGGTGTGAGAGGAGGAGAGGAGAAGAGGGAGCTCTTTGATAAGGCTTTATTTTTTTCTGTGAAATATGAAGCAAGGTTCTTGGCTAAGAGAGTGGGGGGCAGGGGAAGCCATGGGAAGTTTGAGGAGAGATGAAAAGGTGGGATAGTGAATTGATTGCAGGGAGCGTGTTAAATAGTTTCAGATCTGTCCAACACTTTGTGACCCCATTTGAGGTTTTCTTGGCAAAGATCCGAAGTGTTTTGCCATTTCCTTCTCCAGGTTATTTGACAGATGAGGCAACTGAGGCAAATATGGTTAAGTAACTTGCCCAGGGTCAGACAACTAGTAAATCTCTGACACCAGAACTGAATTCAGTTCTTTTTCATTTATTTATTTATTTTTAAAACCCTTAACTTCTGTGTACTGACTTATAGGTGGAAGAGTGGTAAGGGTAGGCAATGGGGGTCAAGTGACTTGCCCAGGGTCACACAGCTGGGAAGTGTCTGAGGCCAGATTTGAACCTAGGACCTTCCGTCTCTAGGCCTGACTCTCAATCCACTGAGCTACCCAGCTGCCCCTGAATTCAGTTCTTTTTAACAGGCCTGGTATTCCATCCACTGCTCTACCTAGTTGCCCAGTGAATTGATTGCAGGGTAGGAGCAATAAAAAGATTGCCTAGAAGAAGTGAAGGCCCAGTTGAGATATTATGTTACATAAATACCTAGTGGATCAGTTAACATGGTTTTGTGATTTTCTCTAGCTTTTTAAAGCAGTAGGAGTAGGAGCAAAAGCCACTTTTGATGGAATAATCCAAGATTGGGGTTTGATCTCTGATAGTATGCTGGGGAAAGGGAAGAGAAGTCAATGTAGAGTTGAACTGTGTGACCTTAGGCAAGTCCCTTCCCCTCTCTTAATCTCAGTCTCCCACCTTATAAGAAGACAGAGTTGGACACAGTGATCTCTAAGTACCCTTCTACCTCTGATACTCTATGGCGCCAAGAGAGCTGGGAAGACTGGAGTTGCCAAAGTAGGATTCCTAAGGGATATGGCCATGTGAACTGCTCTTTGGAAGTTGGAAGTTTTGGAGAGGAAGGGGAGGGGAGAGTAGCGAATCCAGGTATTGGTGGGGAGAGCCAGAGTGGTTATGGGAGAAGGGAGAAGAATAATCAGTCCTGAGACTAGAACGCCTTCATTCATTCATCCAGTGGACATTTATTAGAGTCCTGGGTACCCAGTACTTGACTGTGGTCTTCCCACAAGTGGTCACCTCTCTGCCTATTTCCAGGTCCTGATTTATCTGTGGAGTGGTTCCATCCTGGAGAATTTGCAAATCGGTACATTTGGGCAATAGAGTAAAAAGAAGAAAATAAAGACTTAAATGTGAAAGAGTAGATGAGCACTGGGGAAGAATTAGACATAGACAAGCTGAGTTTAGAAGAAAAGATCAGTTTTCTTCTGACTAACCCAGGAAAGCTTCATGGTGGAGGTGGCATTTCAGGCATAACTGTCAGGCTGGAAATCTCTTTGATGGGACTGGAGGGCTGTAAACACCCTCTGTGCTCTGGCTCCTAGAGCCCCTGTCTGGAGATAGAGTAGGAGAGCTGAGATTCAGCTGAGCCAAGGTGCCCTAAGAGCATGAAGAGGAGTGGGGGGGGGGGTTCCCCCACTCCCCAATGGAAGCTGGAGAGCACCTGGTTTATGGCCCTAATAAATGTTGATGGGAAGAGGCCTGGCCAGTTAATTATGGGCAATAAAGCTGAAAGCCAGGGTGAAGCTCCAGTCGGACTGGCCAGGCTAGGCTCAGAGTTGGCTCAAGACTAGAAGGGGGGAAGTGACTGTCTTGGATCTCAGTGATGGGTTGGCTCAAAAACTGGGGGCCTATTCTTAGCACAGACCCCCTCCCACTAGCTTCCTTCTGGGCCAAAACCACTTGTGAGCTCTGTGGGGCCAGGGGGCAGTGCTGGGGAGGCCTTCAGCACCGCTCCTGAAGTGTGCAGCTACTGGGGCTGTGGGGGCGCAGATCTGCCCCTAGAGACCTCACCCAGGCATGGGGCCAGGATCCACAGCCGAAATGTTTTCTTACTCCCACCCCCCTCTCTGTCTGGCTGCTCCCTCCTTTACTTTACAAGCTCTTAAATAAAGGCTCAAAGATAGAGACCTGGGACAAGCCTCCATCTCCTGATCTGAAGAATGGGCTGATTCATTTCTTCATCCCAGCTCATCCCCACCCCTGGCCTGCTCAGCACTCCTTCCTTCCTAGGCTGGGGTTGGTACAGATCATGTCTCTAAACCCCCAACCTCCCACCTTGGCAAGTGTGATCAGATCTCCAGGCCCAGAGCCTCCTTAATCCAGTTGGGTCCCCAGGCACCCCCACCCCTTGTCAGCACCTCCTCTTTTCCCTCCACCCTAGCCTGGCTGGCCCTCCCACTTTGCTGTCTGCTGGCCAAATTATACACAGTTTCTCCTTTAAGCTCCTTCCTTCAATCTGGACTCTGTCTCCTCATCTTTCTCCCCCACCCCACCCCATCAGCCTCTCTGCCATTCTCACTCCTTGTGACATGCACACCCTGCCTGCCTCTAAATCGGGTTTCTTCTGTCTGGAGCTCAATGAAGAAGACGGTTTGGCAAGGGCGTGAGGGCTGAATGACAGAGATGGGGCGGCTCAGTGGAGGCTCTGGAGACTCGAGGACACAGCTGAGGGACTGACTCAGTGAGAGGGACCAGGATGCGACCAGGGAGCTGAGAGATCAGTGAGAGGATGAAGCCTGAATAAAAGGGATGGGAGCTCCCGGAGGGGCTGAGGGATCAGTGAAAAGCTCCCTAACCAGGCCTATCCCAGACCCAGGAACTCCCAGGGTTTCCTTGGGGGGGTCAACCCCAAGCCTCATTCTCGGCTCACACCATTCCCATCCTCATCCCAGATGCTCTCTGATAGGTGATGGGTGCCCTTCGGGACGCTGTCCCTTCAGCCTGGCTTCTCACAGAGTCAAGGCTAAGAGACCAGAATGGGATTTCCCTATCCACCACCGGCCCAGCCGTACCCCTCTAGGGACCCCAATCCCTTAGAATCCTTAGTTCTAGGGAAGAAAGGCTCTCTTCACTGCCTTTCCCTGGCCCCTAGATACATATGGAGTGGGGAGGAGCAGGGTGGAACGCAGATGTCCCCTAGCCTGACTCCAGTGAGCAAGAGTGGCCGCCAACCTGGGAATCCAGTGGGGAATGAGAGGGACAGACCTCAGGGAAGGAGGGGAGCTGGGGGCAAGCCATATTCCTCTACTTGTCTTTCCCCCAGATTTTCAAGGTCAAAGCAGCCTAGCAAAGGTTTGAGACCGGCCCTCATTTCTTTTCTTCTGGCCCCAACCCCCCAACAGAACCTTCCCCTGCCTCCGCCTTCCAGTCTTGCCAGAGCCTGGGCTAGGAGATTCAACTGAAATAACAGCTCAGATCCTGGAGGAAGCCAGACCTGGCACTGGGCAGTCTGTCGGGGGAATGGCACTTGGGGATGAGGATTGTTTGGGAAGAGGGAGGATAAACTGTTTTTCCAGCTGGAGGACTGAGGAGGGTATGAGTCAAGATCCCCTCACCTGGGGGAGGGGGAATTGGTCTGCCTCTATCCCCACACCCCAATTGCTGCGGAGCCCCCCTCCCGCCCCAAACCACTCCCTCTAGCAAACTTCCCTGTTTCCCCACCAAAGCATCACCATCCTTTTATGCTTCCAGGCTTGAAACTTGAGTGTATTTCTGGACTCCTCACTCTCCCCCACCCCACATAGCCAATCAGTTGCCAAATCTTGCCTTCCTAGCTCCTCAGCATCTCTCAGGGATGTCCCCTGCTCACTACTCCCACAGCCAGCACTTTAATTCAAACCCTCCTTCCATCTCACCTTCACCACTGTAATGACTTTCTAACTGGTCGCCTTGCCTCAAGTTATTTTGATACCTGCCTACAGCCTCCATAGAGATCTCAAAATGATTTTCCTTATGTGGAGCTATTAGCACTGCTAGGATAGAGCCCCAAGATCTGAGTTCAAATCCGCCTCAGACACTTAGTAGCTGTGTGACCCTGGGCAAGTCACTGTTTGCATCAGTATCTTCCTTAGTAAAGTGAATTGGAGAAGGAAATAGCAAACTATTCCAGTATCTTTGCTAAGAAGATCCCAAACGAGATCATGAAGAGCCAGACATTAAAACAAATGAGCAACAGTATGAAGGTACGACCTTGTCACTCCCCTATTCAAGAAATTCTAGTGGTTTTCTATTCTCTAGGACAGACTATAAATTCCTCAGGTTGCCTTTTAAAGCCGTAGGCAATCTGACCCCACCCTACCTTTCCAGCCAGGAATTATTCCCTTCCCACATGCCAGGTCCAGCCAAACATACATTCTCTCTGTTCTTTCTCTTTCCTCTTCCCACATCTCCATGCTTTGGCGTGAGCAGTCCCTTGTGCCTGGAATGCTCTCCCTCATCTCTCCCTCACAAAGCCCTTCTAAACAGGGCTTCTTGACCTTTTTGTATCATGGACCCCGTCAGCCAGTCTGGGGATACCTGTGGACCCCCTGATCAGGATAATGTTTTTAAGTGAATACAATAAAATACGTAAGATTATGAAGGAAACCAATAATATTGAAACACAGCCTGATCATGGTCAAAGAATATGAACCGGCAGTTCTCGGATGAAGAAATCAAAGCTATCTATGGCCACATATGAAAAAAGGCTCCAAATCACTATTGATTAGAGAAATGTAAACTAAAGCAACTCTGAGAAACCACCTCACACCCATCAGACTAACTAATGTGACAAAAAAAGGAAAATGATAAATGCTAGAAGAGACATGGGAAAATTGGAACACTAATACAGTGCTGGTAGAGGTGTGAACTGATGGAGAGCAATTTGGAACTATGCTCAGAAGGCTATAAAACAAAACAAAACTTTGACCCAGCAATACCACTATTAGGTCTGCATCCCAAAGCAATCGCAGAGAAGGGAACAGGACTACCTGTACAAAAGTATTTCTAGTAGCTCTCTTTGTGATGGCAAAATAATTGGAAACCAAAGGGATGTCCAGCCCAGGAATGACTGAAGAAATTGTAGTATATGGTTGTAATGGAATACTATTATGCCATAAGAACTGATCAGGATAATTTCAGAAAAACTTGGAAAGGCTTATATGATCTGATGCAGAGTGAAGTGAGCAGAACCAGGAGAACCTTGTAAACAGTAATGGCAATACTGTGCAATGATCAACTGTGAAGGACTAAATTATTATAAGCAATGCAAGTACCCAAGACAACCCCAAAAGACTCATGATGAAAAGTAAATGGCAGGGCAGCTGGACTGCTCAATGGATTGAGAGCCAAGCCTAGAGATGAGAGGTCCTGAGTTCAGATCTGGTCCCAGACACTTCTTAGCTGTGTGACCCTGGGTAAGTCACTTCACCCCCATTGCCTAGCCCTCACCACTCTTCTGCCTTAGAACCAATACACAGTAGTGATTCTAAGATGGAAGGTGAGGGTTTAAAAAAAAAAATAGATAGGCACAGCCATAGGGGGAACTATCAGAATATGAATACAGATTTGAACTACACCATTTCTTGCCTTATTTCCTTCATGAGTTTTTTCTTACATGTGCAATATATGTCTACTTCCACAATTTGTATCGCGTGGCAATTATGGAATAACCTAGATCAGACTGTTTACCACCTTGGGGGTGGGGGAGAAGGGGAGGGAGAGAGAGAATTCGGATTGCAAAAGGTCAGAAAACAATTGTTTTAAAAAACTGTTTCTACATGTAATTTGAAAAATAAAAGGAATGAATTTGTATAAAAAAATAGTTTGATCTTTGCAGCAAGTTTCTCTCAAAAAGCTCTGCTTTCCAAGATATATAAAGAATTGATTCAAATGTTTAAAAAAAAAAAGTCATTCCCCACATGATTAATGGTCTAAAGATATGAGTAGACAGTTCTCAAGGGAAGAAACCAGGGTTTTCTCTAGCCATATTTTTTTAAAATGCTCCAAATAGCTGCTAATAGAGAAATGCAAATTAAAGCAATTCTGACATTCTGCTTCACACCCTTCAGTGTGAAAAAGATGAAAATAAGAAAATGACAGATTTAGATGTTCTGAGAAAACAAGCCCATTGATGCACTGTTGGTGAACCTGGGACGCTTTCTGGAAAGCAATTTGTAATTACACAAAAATGTCAGTAAACACCGTGTGTCCTTTGATCCAGCATTGCCATTGCTAGATCTATATCCAAAAGAAATATTTACAAAGGAACTTAATGATGGCAGAAACAAAGCAAAACAACAAATATAGAAACTAAGGTAATGTCAATCAGTAACATTTCCTGAAACCAGGAATGATTTGGTTGTGCTATATAAATGTGCTGGATTACTTTTGTGTTATAAAAACTGAGGAAACATGGCTTCAAAAACATATGGAAAGGAATGAGAGCCAGGCCTAGAGACAGGAGGTCCTAGGTTCAAATCCGGCCTCAGACACTTCCCAGCTGTGTGACCCTGGGCAAGTCACTTGACCCCCATTGCCTACCCTTAGCAATCTTCCACCAAGGAACTAATACACAGAAGTTAAGGGTTAAAAAAAAAATATGGAAAGGCTTGAATGAACTGATGCAGAATGAGAACAGAACCAAGAGCAGACTCAGGAAAATAATTTCTACCATGACATCATAAAAATGAACAATTTTGAGGCCTTTTATAAGCCAATGAGGAATGAAATAAGTAGAACCAAGAAAACAATTTATAATAACAACCGTGTGAAAACAAATAATGTTGAAAACTGTAACAACTTTGATAGTCCATGATTTCAGAGGACTAATGATGCAGCTAGGTGTTCAGTGGATAGTGTTCCAGACCTGGAATCAGGAAGCCCAAGCCCAGCCTCACATATTTACCAGTTGTGTGACCCTGGACAAGTCACTGAGCTGTGTTTGCTTCAGTTTCCTCATCTGTAAAATGAACTCAAGAAGGAAACGGCAAATCACCCAGTATCTTTGCCAAGAAAACCCCAAATGGGACCATGAAGAGTCAGACATGATTGAACAATAATAATGGAATAAACATCCATTCTAAAGAGATGATAGATTTAGGGTGCAGAATAAGACACTGATATTTTTGGATAAGGTCACGAAGGAATTTATTTTGCTAGATTATGCATACTAGTTGTAAGAAGTTTGTTTTTCTTTTTTTCTTTTCAATAAGGAAGACAGAGTGAGAAGGAGGAAAAATAGATTTCAGTTCGTTAAAAAAAATAAAGATGGAGGAGGGTTACAGATGTACTTCCAGATGAGGTCACTATATTATTAATTTTACTTTGTTATTATGAGAGATTTCTCATTAAATAGGAATAACCTATAAGTTCATGTAAGGTATAAACAAAACATACCTATAAAACTTAAAAGAAATATAGTAGGCAGACAAGAAAGTTGTTATCATATGCGATCTAATGGGGGGTTCCATTAGCTACAGTAATTTTGAAGTAGTGATGAGTATTAGAAATATTTCAGAAGGGGGCAGCTAGGTGGCTCAGTGGATTGAGAATCAGGCCCAGAGACGGAGGTCCTGGGTTCAAATCTTAACTCAGATACGTCCTAGCTGTGTGACCCTGGGCAAGTCACTTGACCCCCATTGCCTAGCCTTTACCACCTTAACCAAATAGTATTGGTTCCAAGACAGAAGGTAAAGGTTTAAAAAAAAAAAAAAGGAAATATTTCAGAAATATCAGCAACTACAGAAGGGAGAAGAGAAAGAATATGAATCATGTAACCATGGAAAAATATACTAAATTAATTAAATAAATAAATGGAAAAAATTTTTTTAAAGAGAGATTTAAAAAAAAGAAATATCAGCAACTCAGACTTGCTAAGTGGCTCAGTAGATAGAACACTAGGTCTGGAAACAGGAAGTCGCTGGTTCAAATCTGTACTCAGATACTTCCTAGCTTTGTGATCCTGGGCAAGTCACTTAACCTCAATTGCTTAGCCCCTACTGTTCAGAAGAACCCTGAAACCAGTTGATTCTAAGGAGACAACGAGATTTAAAAAAAATTTTAAAGAAATATCTGCAACTGTAACATGATATGAAAACATCTGTGAATTCTATTTATGACAAAGTCACAGTTACCACATGTGGTGGGGAGGGAGAAGCAGGGCTACAAGCATTTATCTAGTGCCTAGTATGTGTCAACCCTTTATAAATATCATCTCGTATTTAATACTGCTGTGGTTTGTTGCCTCCACTCATAATCGAAGGGAATGCTACATTTCAGTTAGAGGTTGGTAAAAAGAAAGTTTTTTTCCCCATACAAGGTTAAGAATCCTGCTTTTACTTTCCCGATCCCTACAACTGCCTTGCATTTGTTTTGCATATATTTATTCTGGATATACTTAAATTTGTACATAATATCTGCCCCCCAACAGTGTGCAAGCTCCTTGAAAAGGAGATGTGGGTTCATTTTTATGTCTTTGTGTCCCTAGCACCTATTAGGTGCCTAATAAATGCACATTGCTTGATTGCTTGGTTGATTCCTGACTTCAAAGCCAGCCCCTCTCATCACTGTACCAAGCTGCTTCTTGTCAGACATGCTGTTCAGTCTCGTCTGACTCTTCATGGTCCCATTTGAGGTTTTCTTGGCACTGGAGTGGTTTGCCATTTCTTTCTCCAGCCTATTTGGCAGATGAGGAAACTGAGGCAAACAGGGTTTAGTGACTTGTCCAGGATCACACAACTGGTAAATGTCTGAGGCCAAATTTGAACTAAGAAAGATGACTCTGGGTCTGGCGCTCGATCCACAGCACCACCTAGCTGTCCCTTGTTACAAATAATAAGAAGTTAATAGATGTTTGTTGAAAAACTGAACTGGATTGAATCTGAAATGTCAGAAGCAGATGGTACGTTAGGAACTATCTACTCTAATCCTGTTGGACAGAGGAAGAAACTGAGGCATAGGAAGACGAGCTTTTGTCAGAGGTGGATGAGTCAGCCTTAGTGGGCAGTGTCCAAGCCTAAGAAGAAGAGTGGGGGAGCGGGGGGAGTGGGGTCTGGGAGCCTGAGGACTCAGTGGTGAGGTCATTCAACTGGGGTCAAAGGATCATGCTGACAGGCGTGGCCAGTACATCTCAAGATGTTAGACCCTTCAAGTGCAAAAGCAGAGACTGAGGCAAGACACTAGAAAGTAATTAATGGCTGTAAGAACTGTTAGATCCTGGAACAGGGTAGTCAGGGGGAGGCAAACTCTCAGGGGAAGGGGTGCTCTTTAAAACTGAGTGGCATATCTCTCTGGGTGTGCTCAAGGCAAAGACAGTGGATGGAAAAACTGACCTCTTAAGAGTCCATCCCTGGCACAGATCTCGCTTCCTTCCTCATTCCCTTCTAGAGCATGATGTGAGGCTGAGAGAGCATCCCATCTAGCCCCAACGCTGGTCCCAGGGCAGAAAGAGAGAGAAAAGGAGGCCTGGAGGACTGCCTGGCTAGCTTTGAGGAAGGCATCCCAGAATAGGTAGAAGGGAACCCCTTCATTTCCACCTCTATCCCTGGGTTTGTCTGGACCCTTAGTCTTGGGGATGGCCTCCTACCCCTGACCCAGGAGAATGCTTCTTTCTAGGGGGCCTCATTCCAGGAATGTGAGATGGGAAATCCTGGAGGGCAGCAGTGGGGGTGGTGGTGGTAACAATGTGGGTATTGATGTTCCCATCTAGGCCCCACATTCCAGACAGCCTGGCCCCCACCCAGGGACCTACCACAGAGGAGCCTGCGCTCCTTTGTCAGTTCATGCTCCTGGTCCCCTGAATGTCAGCTCTGGCGGCTGGGTGGGTAGAGAGTGGACAGAGGAGTTCCCCCGGAGGTCCGTGTGGAGGGATGCCCTGTTGGCCTCACTCTTGGGGAGGGTGCAATTCAAGTTGCCAGAGATCAGGCCCTTTAGGACAGTAGGTGGATACACTGATAGGTTTCCCTATGCTTCCCACTTGACCTCTTTCCTTTCCCAGAGGTTGTACAAGAGTTTCTCCCCTTACTGAGCTCACTTTGGTAAGACGCCAGTGGCTCCTGGCCCCTGAAGCCTGTGTAAGTGTGCCTTCCAAGCCCTTCGGAGCACCAAAGTAGGCCCCAGCTCACAGCCACATTGACCCCAGGGTGTCAGGACAGCTGTTGAATACTGTGATCTGGGTGGGCATTCCCATATCCTTGACTGTTTATTCAGGAAACCCCAGGGCAGGAAATGGGGTCACCAGCTTCCTGCTTGGACCAGGGGTCACTGACACCATTCCTGATCTAAGGAATCACAAGTTCTGCATAAAAGTGCCAAATCTTAACCACTCCTAACCAACTCTGAGAAAGCCTTGGCTTAAGTGTCCTCTCAGTCTGGGCCCTTTGCCCCTTCTACCTCTGCCTCCCTCTGTCTCTCTCCTGTCTCTTCCTCTGTCTCTCTCTGCCTCTGTCTCTCTACAGGTCTCTACCTCTACTGCTACTCATCCTACCTGTCTCTGTCTCTGTTTATCACTATCTCCATCTTCCTCTACCTCTCTGTCTATTTCTACTTCAGTCTGTCTTTACTTTTTTCCATTTTTACCTCTTTCTGTCTTGCTTTTTCTTTCCATTTGCCTGTGTCTCTTGTCCCTAACTCTGCCTGTGTCTGTTCTACCTGTCTTTATCTCCACCTTTCTCAGCCTGTCTGTCTCTTTACCTGTCTGTCCTTGTCTGTACCTCTGTTTCCGGCTTCTGTTTCTACCTCTGTCTCTATCGTGTTTCTGTCCATCTCTGACTTTGCCCATCTCTGTCTTTACCTTTACTAGTCTCTCTGTCTCTGTTCCAAGTACATTTATTGAGCAGCTATCACATGTGAAGTCCTGTGCTCAGGAGTGTGTGTGTGGGGGGGGGGGGTAAGTGTGAGGAAGAGGAGGGGAGGAGAGAGAAAAGGATATGAAGGAAATGCAACTCTCTTAGGTCTCTTCTAGCTCTAAATCTGGTAGTTATATGGTGTTCCTACTTAGCCCCTGCTCTCCCGGAATTCACAAGCTCCTAATTTCCTTGTCTCTGTGTTTCTCTCAATCTCTGTCTCTGTTTCTTTTGTCTATCTAGATCTGCACAAGATCGAGACTCTTACTCAATGATGTCCCCACTTCTTATCTCCCTGGCTTCTCTTTTCTGGGTTTCACACTGATCACACCCATACTAAAAGTTCTCCATCAGAATACTATTGTGCTATAAAGAATGATGAACAGGATGATTTCAGAAACAGCTGGAAAGACCTACATGAACTGATGCAGAGTGAAATAAACAGAACCAGAAAAACGTTGTACACAGTAACAGCAACATTGTGGGATGATCCATTCTGAAAGATTTAGCTATTCTCAGCAATACAATGATCCAGGACAATTCTGAGGGATTTCTGACAAAGATTTTATCTACCTCCAGAGAAAGAACTATTAGAGAGGAAATATGGATGAAAGTATACAATTTTTCACTTGTCTATTTGGGTTTCTGGTTTGGGGTTCTGGTTTTATGATATTATTCACTTATAGAAATGAATAATACAGAAATATGTTTTGTGTGATAATATGAGTATAACCCAGATTGAATTGCTTACCAGCTCAGGGAGTGGGGAAGAAGACAATATGGATCCTATAACTTTGGAAAATGTATGTAGAAATTCATGATTACATGTAATTGTAAAAACATAAACAAACAAAGTAACATTGAAAGAAAAATAAGTTCTCCATCAGCAGAAGGGTCCCGGGACGAGCTGGGGTGCTCCCGTTGCTCAGTCTGTTGGCCTGACCTGGCTCTCTCCCACAGGGCTGGGGGGCACAATGGTATAGGGAAGGAGGCCAGAGGAAGGAAGTTGTTTGCACAGAGATATGACATGGGTGTGCAAATAAAAGTTGAGCTCAGGTGGGAAGGGGTGCCTTCCTGTCCCTCTCCCTCCTGGGAGGCGCTCTGTCCAACTCCACCTCCCAGGTTCCTGGAGGCCCCGTTTTACTCGTGTCTCACTGGTTAGAAGGACCAAGCCTACAGTAGGAGGAGGGAATAGAGCTAGTAAAGGCCCATATAACTTTGAGTTTGGTCTCCCTCCTTATGAATGGGAATCCTGAAGTCATCTAGTCCAACCACCAGCCTCCTGACATGGCACATACTGGTGTCTATAATTCTGATGTGGTTATCATAGAAAATTTTAAGAATGAGAAGATCTGAGTTCTCTCACTTAGCTGTGTGACCTTAGATAAAGTTTCACTTGACCTCCCTGCCTCGGTTTACCCATCTAATTGGACTAGATGATCTCTAAGATCCTTTCCAACCCTAACGATTTGTGATTCTTTTGGGAAGAATATTCCATGGGCTTCTATGATTTCTGGTACTTTTTTCACCTGGCATGATCTACTTTCAACTCTTTCTAGTTTTCTATAAGAGGATACACTTCCCCAACAGGTGCTCAAGGTGGGGAAGAAAGGCCTGCAGCACAGGGGACTCACCCCCATCTGCAGCCTTTCTCAGAAGTTTGGCGTCACCAGATGGTGCTGCCTCTGGTCGCAGCATCCGCCCCCTGTCCCTCTCCTACGCCCTACTCTGCCCAAACCACCCCTCCGCTCAGGGCCCCATCCTCAAAAATGCCAGCTATGCGACAAGAATCAAGGTTGCCCTAAATACTTCTGATCTTTTTAACAATTTTGCTTCAATCACCATTTAAACTCGAACATATGTGTCCAGACCACCCAGAGACCCAGATGGAGGGGTAAGAGGGAGGCCCGGCTGGAAGATGGGAGACCCATAGGCCAGGCCAGGCCAGGCCAATCTGGGGGCAGCACCAAAGGGGAGGAAGAGAGAAAGGGAAATGAGATCATCTCCTAGAGGGTGGCCTGGCTTTTGTGAGCCTAGAGGTCGAGATGAGCTCATTCGAAGAGGGATCTCCGCTTGAGGGTCTCCCTGTTGGCTCTTGCTGCAGACACCTTCCCCAAGGGTTCTAATGAGGATTTTTTCCCCCAGAAATCTTTTTTGTTCATTCTCCACTAGGGACCTCTAAAAAGATCCAAAAGGTGGGGTGTCTTTTTCCACGGACTCCTTTGGAAGGACTTGGAGGACACTCATGGCAGGGGGATGTCTCAGTGTGGCTTCCCTCTGTCCAGAGCCCAGCAGGCATTTTGAAAGGTTTCTTGTCTTGTCCACACCTGACCCACATTTCACCAATCGCACCTGGCTCTGCTTTCCTTCAATGTCTATAAGACAGTTTATACAGATTCTATTAAATACAATTTTAAGTTTTCCCTTTTAAAAACCTCCCTCGTATCTCCATCTTTTCTGTTTCCCCATCTCTATCCTTTTCTTTTTTTAAACCCTCACCTTCCGTCTTAGAATCGATATCATGTGCTGGTTCCAAGGCAGAAGAGCAGTGAGGGCTAGGCAATGGGGGTTAAGTGACTTGCCCAGGGTCACACAGTTAGGACAGTCTGAGGCCACATTTGAACCCAGGACCTCCTGTCTCTAGGCCTGGCTCTCAATCCATTGAGCCACCCAGCTGCTCCTTGATCCAGCTTTTCCCTCTTTGATGTGTTTCTTTGCTCTAGCTGCCCACTGCTTCCTTTCAACCACCCCACTGAGGCATGGGCTGCCGTGTCCTACCCTTCTCACCCTCACTCCCTTAGGAAGCCAAGCTGGGAAGCCCATTGGGAAGACTCTTGGGGCCTGGATAATGATCCCACAGCCCCTCTCTGCTCACTGCTCCCACCCTAAATATGTCCATATACCTCCTGCTTAACTTCTCTGGACCTCAGTTTCCCCATCTAGTTGAAGTAAATGATCTCTAAGGCAGATAGGTGGCACAGTGGATAGAGCGCCAAGCCTGGAGTCAGGAAGACCTGAGTTCAGATCTGGTCTCAGACACTTATTAGCTGTGTGGCCTTGGACAAGTCACTGCACCCTGCTTGCCTCAGTTTCCTCATTGGTAAAATGAGCTAGAGAAGACATGGCAAACCACTCCAGAATCTCTGTCAAGGAAACTCCGATGGGAGCCACAGAGAGTAGAAGACTGAAGCGCCTGAACAATGGCAAAGGTCCTGTTCTCTGGGAGGTGCCTCACTGTGAGGGGGGGCTAGGCCTAGGCCATTTCTGTGGGGGTTTGGCCCATGGGAGCAGAGGAGAGCCTGCTGAGGGAAGAACAAGAGCCAGAGGGAAAATGTCCTGCTTCTGAGAAATGAGTTGGGCTGTGTAGGTGGGGGAAAAGGGCCCTCTTGGCTGCTTAGGGTTTCATCAGAGAAGGCTTCCTGGAGGAGGTTGGCTTCATGAAGAAACTGGAGCCAGGCAAAGGAGGTTCACTTCACCAAAAAAAAAAAAAAGGAGAAAACTGAGTGGTTGAGTAACAAGGCAGAGAGGGCCTTCCAAAAGGACTGGAAGAGAGGGACGGGAGGAGGCGGCGCTGGGGATGGAGAGAGCTGCCTTCCCGTGACTGTCTCTCCAGGCCTTCTCTCTTTCTTGGTCTCCACTCCTAGCCCCTGGGCCCGAGGCCTCCCCATCCCCACTCTGGCTCAGCCGGCCCCAGCCCACTCCCCCTATCATACCGCAATCCCCCCCAGAGCCAGCCCCAAGCCCAAAGCCACGAAAGTTTCCTCTCTCCTCCTGCCAGGTTAAATTGCCCTCTCGGAATGCAACTGCAGCTTTTCCCCACAAGCTGCCTCTCCCCTCCTGGGCAGCCGCCTCCGTGGTATGCGTCCCGGCCTGGGGTCCGGCCTGGCGGGACATCAAAGCCCAGGGTAGCCAATAACCTCAAGCCTTGGAAGCCCTTCCATCCGTACTTTCCTGCCAGTGGCCGCCCGCCCGCTGCCCGCTTGGCTGCCCCCCGCCTGCCTAGAGCGAGGCTGAGCTGGGCCGGACAGAGTGGAGCAGCCCTGGGCCTGCCCGCCCCATTTGTTTCCTATAAACAGCACATGGGAATGTTTAGGAGGCTGGGGAGGACTTTTTCTCTGGGCCAGACCTCCTCCCCCTCCTCCTGCCCCACAACCACCACAAGAGCTCCCCCCCCAACCCCGTCTACAATGAGCTACTTGTTAGAAGACAATTTTAATTTTGCTTAATGCAGTTTCTGCCGGGGCTGGGGGAGAGGGGGTGACTGGGCGCGCTCCTTTGACCCTAGGCCTGCAGTTTGCTCATTCCTAAGCGGGGCAGGGAAGCAGGCCCAGGCCTGGGGAAGGTGCACGGACAGGCAGTCTGGCCCAGGTGGGGGCCCTGGGAGCTACGGGCAGGAGGGTCTCAGGCTCACTGGGAAAAGAGCGAAGAGACCAAACTTCCTCATTTTACAGATAAAGAAACTGAGGCCCAAGGTCATATGAGTCACAGAGGTGGGAGCCGGAGCCGGCTCCTCTGCGCCCCAAATCTAGGGCTCTTTTCACTCCAGCGTGCTTTCCCCAGTCTTCTCCTGACATCCCTGTGAGGAGACACGATGGGCATCGTCGCTCTGGCCAGGTGTCCCTCTTGCTCTCCTGTGGCCCAAGGAAAGGAAATGCCACAGCTCATGCTATTGGGAAGTTCTGACAGCAATAGCACCGATCATGATAACAGCAGGCACTTATATCAAGCTCTTTTCCTATATCAACTCTTTGCATCCTCGCCACAGCCCTGGGAGATAGCTACTTAGCAGTACATTTTACAAGGAATGGAGACACTTGGACATGAAATGACTGATCCAGGGTCACCAAGTTAAGTGTCTGGGGCAGGATTTGTATTCCGGTGTTCTTGCAGTCTCTTAGCCTGTGGCTTCGATTTCTCACCATATTACACCCCTGGTTTTTCACGCTTCATTTTTGCATCCTCTCTGAAACCAACTGACCTGTGTCAGAAAGATCCTCCCCAGGCTCAGGATCCAGGCCCTCCCTGGCCACTTCCTCTAGGGTAAAGGATAGCCTCAACAGGCTCACAGAAACCCCAAGTCCCCCTGCTGGAGGGGACTGCAGAGCATCTAGCTATGCTCCAATCCCACAGGACTGAGGAAGGGTCTCCTCTACGACAGATTTCCTGGTCTCCCAGCCCCTGATTAAACACCTCTACCATCTTGGAACAGGACCATTCAGCCTTTGGGGTAGCTCCAATGCCTGGGCCTCCCTGTCCCTGCCATCTCCCAGAACCAGCCTGGAAATGGGATTACTCAGGTCTGCGTGCGAGGCTGGAAGGGATCCGGCATTGGGGTATTCCAGTTTAGGGGATCACCAGGCAGAGCACACAGTGTGTGCAGAGGGGAGCCCTTGGCTGACTTTCAGTCTCCTAACATCTAGGGAGGCCTCTAGAAGGTGAGGGTTTCTCTGCTGGAGGCAGCCAAGGCACAAATAGCTCTTCCTCAGGATGAGGTGAGGGTCCTCCGATCATCAATTTAGAGCTTGGAGGGACGTAAGAGACCACTGAATCCAGCCGTCTCATTTTACAGGCAAGGATCCCCCGCCCCCAACATACACACACACACAAGATTGACTAAGGGACTTGCCCAGGGTCACACAGCAAATGAGGTAGGATTTTAAGGCTAGCTCTTCCTGGCTCCAAGTTCAGGACGGTATGTGTTCCACCACTGCAGGAGACTTAAGGCACCAGGACTCTGCTCCTGGGCTGCCCAGAGCTACCAGTCTAGCTACAGCCAAACCAAGGAGGGTGTCAGCCCCAGCCTGGGCCTGACTTGGCCTGGCTTGGTGAATTTTTCTCAGCCGCCTCATTTCCAAGCCCAGACTGGTGCAGCCAAATATGCAGAGATCCTGGCTATTAGCCCATCCTGCTCCCAGTCTGTCAATGGCAGCCAGTGATCCAGGATACCTGGTGAACAAAGGCTCTAGCAGGCTGGCCACATGGGGCAGGGAAGGGGGGTAGTTAGCTTACTGTTATCCCATCTCCTGCTGCCCCTAATCAAAGGGCCAGGAGGTCAAGTCTCCCGCAGACCTCCTTGGCACCCCCTGAGGTCTTCTCAACACCTCCTCCACTTGAGGAATTCTATTGGTCTGGAGGATGGGGAGAGGAGGTCTGGGCTGTGCTTTCACTGCTGATACTTCTAGTGAGCAACTCCCGCTGTCCACGTGCATTAACAGCTGTTCTGTCATCTTCATTGTCCTGTTCCTGGAGGTAGAGAAAAGCCGGGGGCCCAGGGTCATTCAGCCAGTGTGTGTCAGAGGTCACACTTGAACATGTATCTTCCTGACTCTGAGAACAGCTCTCTCTCTATCCATTATGGCATACTGCCTCTACTCACTGCCCACAAATGATTCGAGGGAAATTAGGTCAGGTCTTAAGGAAATCAGTGGGGAAGGGTTGGAAGAGTAGAGAAAACTTCTAGAGTAAAGAAACTGCCCCAACCCCAACCAGGGCCCCAGCTGTGGCAGAACATGTTGGCAGAGTTCTGAAGCTCTATGCCATGTGAGGAGGGGGTTAGAGGCTATAAAACAGGGGCCCTGGAGAGGCTGATCTACTTCCCTCCCACTCCCCATACAGGGGCCCCTGCTTCGGCCCCTGCTTGCCTTGCTCTGTGGGTGCCAGGAAGCCAACTTCCATAGGGTTTTACTCGTTGCCTGTGAATGAAATGGTGTGGGGATGCTAGCCCTAGGTGTAGAAGGCCTGATTACCAGTGATTGGGGAGGGGGGGGAACCTTATAAATGGAGCTTTGTTTCCATGGCTCCACCAGCCATAAAGCTGCCTGGCTAAGGGGGAAAGGAAATATCCCAAGATCTGACATTATATAAACAGCCCACTTGGAAAGTGGGTGGTGTTGGGGGAGAAGGGAGAGGTCCCTGTAATGGGGTGGGGGGTGGAGAAGCAAGGCTGACGTCTCCCCAGGCTTTCTTCCAGAAACCACAAGACTTGGAATCAGAGGACCTGGATTCAAAATCCAGATCTGTTTAACCTGTGGGACCACAAGCCAATCCCTTCCCTCCCAGGTCTTTTTCTTCATCTTTGAAATGAAAAAGTTAATCTCCAAGTCCCTTCCAGGTCTAAAATCAAACATTTCTGATTCTCAAATTAATGAACACCTTATCTAGCCTATTGCTCAGTGCCATCCCACCCCCAATGAGTTCTCTGTGGGAAACTGACTTCTGCCTGGGCATCTCTAGCCTCTTGAGATAAAAAAAAATTCAGACAAATTTCTGCTATGTAAATAGAGGAAGAGGTCTTCAAAGGCCTGCTCTCAAGTCATTGTCCATTTCTATCATTGGGGAAGAAAACAGACAGATTATTTAAAGGGGGAAAAACCTACACCTTTGTTACTTTGAGGTGTCTAGTGACTAGGACTCCCAGAGGCTCTGAGGCCTTCCTGTAGACAGATGGGCCAGTGTTCTTTTCTCTGAATGATAGAACACAGAGCAGTTGGAAATACTCAGTTTAAGTGGGCATCAACCTGCTGTCATCCTTTGATGATACAGGAAGCCAGAGCTACCTGCTCTGTGCAGTTAAGAGGAGCCTTTGGGAGGAATGATGATCCTGCTTAGTCCCTGCTCCAGGAGTTTCAGTAGTTCCAGGGGCAGAGTTAACAAACAGCAGCTTAAGTGTGAGGAAGCTGAGCTAGCTCCTTCTTCCCAGCCCACTTCTGCTGCCAACTCCACCCAGCCAGCTCCTTTTTCCAAGGGGTGGACAAGCTGGACCAACGGGGCTCTCAGGCTAAATGGCATCAGGAGGTCTTCTCAGCCGAAGCAATGCTGCAACTTTGGTGCCTTACAATCAGAAGAGTCTTAAGCCTTAAAGAGATGTTGGATTCTACTTGCCTCTAACCCCAGATGTGGGATTGAATTTTGATTTAGGGTCCTAGGCTTCATGTCACAAGTTCTTTATTGCCACCTGGACTGACAGTGGACATTTGTCACATCTCTGCCTCCATCTTTCCCCACAGAAGTTACTCAGTGCGTTGTAAGGTGCTAAGGAGGGGACAAACAATATTAACCTCACCTCAAATTCACCCCTGGCAGCCAGGGCTTTTCTTTCTCATACAGCTGACCATTCCCAGAACCAAGTGAAAGGGGCACCTCAAGCCCATCAATATGGGGGGCCTGCAGCCCTTCGATCACAGTATTTTCAATGCCTCTTCTATCAGCATTTGGGAAAGCTGGACTTGGAGCTGACAAGGGTTTGAAACACAGCTATTATTCGCTCTGTCTCAGGACAAGTCATTTCTTCTCTGAAACCGTTTCTTCATCTATAAAATGGGGGTAAATAATATGTACACAATCTGTTACAGGATTGTGGTGGATGTGAGTCCTAAAGTGCTATCCACATGTGAATTATCACTTCAGAAAGACCCAAAGACTTGAGTCCCCTCTTGGAGATTATTCAGACATCAGAGGCTCCCCAAGTCTGGCACATATAAATTCCATGGTTGGTTGCCAGGGTCCCACAGAGCCCTCGGCTTGCATGAGAAAAGCTCCTGCTTAAGCACATAGTGAAGGTCAGGCTCTGGAGACCAATACTGAAACTTGTTTGTTAAGTGTGTCAGACTGGCCCCTTCACCCCTGGAACAGAATCCACAGGCCAGTTGGGTGGAGCTGAGCAGAGAGCATTAGGAAATGGACGTGTCTGGGATTTCACTTATGAATGTGTCTTTATTGAAGAGTTTATATATATATACATATATATATATATATACACATATATACATACATATATATGTATATATAAAAGATGGACCCTCTGTAAAAAGAGGGCTTATTGCCTCCAAACAGCAGAGCAGAACAGAAGACAAATACCTGGGTGTGTTCCCAGAAGTCAACGTTTCCTGCATAGCTGGCTCTGTCTTTCCTGGCCAGCATCATTGCTCGTCACCAAGAATTGAGCACCTCCTCCCCTTCCAGGTGCCCGCCCACCCAGCTTGCTGATGACTCTCATGAGGGCACAGAAGTTATAGGAATGGACAGATGCGCCAAGCTTTTCTCCCAATCAGGTCAAAGAAGGTTTTGCTTTGGAAAATTCAATCAGGAATGTAAAGTTAGCTTGAGCTTCTTCGGATCCAAGAAGTGAAGAAGTTTCCATCCTACTAGTTGGGGGAAGAGGAGACAGAAAGGACTGTCTCTGGAATATGAGATAAGTACCCACTGCATAGAGTGAGATCAGAAGCACACACTTGTGGGATAAATGCAATATATCACACAAGTCTGTTTTTTATTAGCATGGAAAATGGAAACAAGATTAGAAGAATATATAACATCTTAAAGAGTCACTGAGTTCTCTAAGGTGGGGGCACTTTGGCTTTACAACCCCAGGAGAGGGCTGAGAATTAGCAAGTGCCCTAGCTGGTCAACTCCACTGGTCCCAAAATGGTTATTCTTCTCCAGCTGGGAGATTGTCCTCAATCCGCTTGATAAACCGCATCCTGATTTCTGTTACCCCATCTCCTTTCAGTGTATCCTGGACAAACTTCACATCCACTGCCATCTGGACCTGTGAAGAAAGGGAAAATGGAGCTGTGGGCAGTCAGCAGGTGGTCTTGACTGTCCAGTCCACTTCTACTTTCCAATGGCTATAGACATAACTGGAGCACTTTAAAAATGTGAAATTTTACCAGTATTTTTTTTTAATCAGTAAATTCTTGACATACATCCTCTTCTTTCCTACCCCCACCCAGGAAGCTTCTCCTGGTAACAACGAAAATTGTCCAACTAGTCCAGCCACCCCAGAAATCATGGCCTCAATGACCTCTCACCTCTCCATGGAAAGGAAGAGGTAGGTCTCCTGGGGGTAAGGCCCAAGGCTGTTATTATGGACCCAGAACTTTACATTTCATTTAACCCTCCTCTCACTTACTCTAATGCAGTCATTTTGTCAAGCTATTTTCCTTCGTCCTGCCTAGTGCCCTTTGGATCAGTCTCTGAGCCTAACCAGGTTTCTCTGAAGTTCATCTATCAATCCTGTCTTACAGTGCAATAATATTCTACTACATTCATCTACCACAATTTGTTCAGTCATCAATGTTTAGTCATTTCCCAATTCATGAGTGCTCACTTGATCCTCAGTTTGCAACCATAAAAGATACTGCTCAGAAAATCTTTTGGTTTCTATGGGAGCAGTGTGACCTTGTGTCCAGCAATGGGCATCTCAGGCCCAAGGGGATGAAGAGTGGGATGGCTTCTCTTGCATGATCCCAAACTGCCTCCAGAACATCTGGCTCAGTTTGTAGCTCCACCAATACCATATCAATGTGCCTGACCTTCCTCTAGTCACACTTAACACTGACTATTTCCATCTTATGGCATCTTTGCCAATTTTATGGGTATAAAACTTCAGAATTTGTTCCTGAGTATTAGTGATTTGGAGTATTCTTTCATATAACTGTTGATAGTTTGCAATTTTATTTTTGAAAACTGTTTGTATCCTTTGGCTTCTTATCTCCTAGAAAGCCAGGCCACTTTTCATTGACTAACTCAGCCTTAGACCTCTTCTCCCTCTCTTAAAGACCCAAGATTGCTCCAGTCTCCCCTCCAAAACAGCTCATGTAGTGTATATACTCTGTAGCTCTTAAAGGGCTTTATAAAATGTCACAAATTCCACCATGTCAGTGATGACTCTCTTTAGATGTGGTGACCTCACTGAAGAATCACCATTAACAGTTCTAGGTGGTGACTTGCATTTATTTGGGGTTCAAGCATGCCTTCTAGAGCCCATCAGAGACAGCTGATGGCACAAAGGATAGAGAGCTAGACCTGGAGTCAGGAAGGCCTGAATTCAAATCCAGTCTCAGTCACTTACTAGCTATGTGATCCTGGACAAGTCACTTCACCTCTGCCTCAGTTTTCTCAACTTTAAAATGGAGTCATAATAGTATTCGCCTCAAAAGAATGTTGTGAGGATCAAATAATATTTGTAAAAAGCACTTAGCACAGTGCCTGGCATACAGTAGGTACTATATAAATGCTTATTCTCTCCCCTTCCTATTCCTTTCTTGCCCCAAACCATTTTTAAAAATTGTTTATTATAGCAAAGACCATGCAAAGTTCCCCAGGAGAGGGTCCCCTCCCTTCATATTCATAATGAGAAATAACTCATCAAGCCAACCAGTGCTATGGCAGCACCCTTGGCAAGGCTTAGGGGAAGCTCTCCAATCTCAAGTGCAATCAAGGAAGGAGGTCCAACACTAAGCAGAAAAGTCCTAGGCACTCTACTTCAGCCCCCTCCTAGAAGGAAAGAGTTGCACTCACCATCTCCAGGGCTCCCCTCAACACCCCACACAAGAGATTGGAATAAATGAGGGATGAGTGGTTATCAGGAAGCTCCACAAAATCAACCAGGGGGTTGTTTTCCAAGATCAAGGAGAACTCGTCACCAGCTGGGCTCCAGTTGGTGATGCTTGGGGTGATGCCCAGGTACATTTTAAATGCTACCTATTGGAGATACACAAAGCAGCATGGGTAAAGATGGGGCAGGGAATGACCCTCCTTTCTCTTCCTTCCCAAGATACCTTCCTAGGTAAGGTGACTGCACTGCCAATACAGGAGAATAAGAGGCTTGGGAGTGATGCTTTGGGTTGATGGTTCACTCTCCAGAAATAATTAATGGAAAATTGTTTCTGCCCATGTAAATGTCTGTCCTCTGGGGTAGCACACTGCAACTGCAACTCCCAGGGGAAAGCACTATTTACAGTTTCTCAAACAAACATTCTGAATGGGCAAAGGAAGAAGAATGGTGGCTAACATTGTAAGCATGCAAACCAAAGACAAAAGACAATTCAAAGAAAACAGTGATGGCTACCTAAAGCCCAGGAGAGTTTCTCCACCTCTGCCTATGTTCTTCTTCTTACAAGGGGAACCTTGGGTCATTCTGGGCATTTCTTCCTAGGGCAGAATCATTTTGGGCACATTGTTTCCTTGATATAGATGACCTCATCAGTTAAATGAGTATACCAAGGTTGGTTCAAGGTTGCAAGAAGGATAGCTCTGAGCTCTCTCATAAACACATAACACCATCCTCTGGGCTTGACAATTAAAAGTATGTGATAAGGAAGAATGGTTTCCATGATGAAATAGAAAGAGCCTCTCTCCATGACTAACTTTAAAAGAATTGCCAAGGGGGCAGCTGGGTAGCTCAGTGGATTGAGAGCCAGGCCTAGAGACGGGAGGTCCTAGGTTCACATCTGGCATCAGACACTTCCCAGCTGTGTGACCCTGGGCAAGTCACTTGACCCCCATTGCCTAACCTTACCACTCTTCTGCCTTGGAGCCAATACACAGTATTGACTCCAAGATGGAAGGTGAGGGTTTAAAAAAAAAAAAAAAGAATTGCCAACAGAACAGTTATAGTTTTGTCACTCTGAGGAAAAACTTGTTTCGATTTGAGTGGATTTCAGAATTCACAAGGGTGTCTCCTATGCCCATTAGCCTTCCCTCCCAATTCAGCCATCTCTTAACCAGCTCCTAGAGGTTCTAGAAGTAAAACACAGTGTTCTACAACTATCATGGCTATAAATAAGCTCCCCAGTACAGTAAGAGACCCTTCTGAGAGAAAGAAGGAGGGACTGCCTGGGGGCCCTTGGGAGATGACCTTGGCAATGACATCTGCTGTTTCCCGAAAGTCATGGCACCTGCCAACATTTGACCGAGCCAGGAAATCTTCAATCAAGCGGACACCAATATTGTAGCCCCTGGAAAGGTGATCAGACAACAAAAAGACACAGGGTAAACACAAGAATATGAGGTTGTCACAGCTTAGAGGTGGAAGCAAATATCACAAACCTTCACAGTAAATCTACTTCATGAAACTGCAATCAAAGAAGCCTTTGCCAAGTTTCAGAAGGTCAATGTGGTCCCAGAGTACAGGGTATTCCCCAACCTCACTTCCCAAAGAATAAAACTTCTTGCCTTAAACACAACTCACATTTTGTCCAGTTGTTTATTTACATCTTCATCATTTTCATAGTCCTTGCAAAGCTGGGTGACCAGAGCTCCATAAGTCAGGGTGAAAAGCTCAGAACTCTAAAGGAGAGTCAAAAGGCAATCAGTATCAAACTCAGGAAAAAGAAAGGCTTGTGTAAGTGGGGACAAACACTCGTGCTATTTTCAGGTTTCAGAAGAAAGTCACCTGTCTACTGAGAGAAAAAGTCAACTCCAGCAAAACTGCAGTGAGCCTGGGTACCCAGTACCCTACCCAGGACTAACCCAATAAAATCTGGGCTAGGCTCAATGAGGGAAAGGGTGGAGGACGGCACTTTGCCCAAAAGCTCCTGTCTAGCATTCAAATGCCAACAGCTCATGCTAACTCCTGGCCAAGGCTGGATTCCACAAAGCAGAGGCTGCCATCCCCTGGTACAGAGCTCATAGCTCAGCTCTAGACTACATAAGCCCCTAGTTCAGGAGACTAACCATGGCTCCCCCTGGTGTACTTCTTGGACTGTGAATCCATGTCACCAGAAGACAGCTAAATGTTCCATCATTTATCAATTATCCTCTGCTCATTAGCATATAATTTGAATTATTTCTTTAGAGTCCCCAGGGAATGCCTCTCTAAATAACTAGACTGTGTAGCCTCTGCAGCATCTTTATAATAGTTCCAGTCCTTGAACAGCAAAAGGCACTGCTAGTCAGGAGGGAAGGAAAACAGGCCAGGGCTCCCTGTACCCTCTACCACAACAGATTACAGCTTTTGCCCTGAAAAACAATATCAGGAAAAACAAGGTTCCCTCTCTGCATATAGCTCCAGTGTTTACTGGGTGGAAATGATTTTATCATGCATTGGGTTTGCAGGGTGTTGTGATGCTGTTGGCTGTGCAATTTGGGAAAAGGATGGGGAAGCAATGGAGAGGAGAGCTACAATATCTGAAAATATTTTTCAGTCAGCTCAAAATATTGCCCTGAATGGCTTTCAACAACAGCTCTTAAAAAATCATGTCAACTCTTTTCTCAGATAGATGAAGGAACCTATCACCTACCATGAGGCGCAGAGATGCCGAAGGTAAAGGGAATGGCAAATACCAGTACTACAGAATGAAAGCAGCAGGCAGGTGGAAAGAAGGGAAAAAAGACAATATCAGCATTAAAAAAGAAAGACAGACACATATGGGCAAGACCACAATCTGTACAACTAGGTTACAAAGAAACAGGACTGAAGACAGACGCTGATGCAATCTGCCCCCATATAACTTGGTAGCTAAATGAGGTAAATTAAGACACTTTAAAGAATTGTCATTCTGAGGTTACGGCTCTTTGTAATTGAGACATGGAAGACAAAGGTGAAGGTCTCAGTTGAAGGTCTCAAATGAACACTTCAGTTGCTTTGTTCCATTTCACATTAATAAAGTTATGCTTTAGAATAAGGGGAACACTGTGAGTTGACTGTATTTTTTTAGTATATATTTCTGTAGTTTATATTATATTATATGTAATGCCATATTTCCATGGCACAGTGCTGAGCTTGAACTAAGAGCAAAGATCTGGGTTTGAATCCTGTTCCTGATACAACTGTGTAACGACAACAGATAAGGAACAATCTCATAATTTTTTCCTCCATAAAATAGTTTTAATCATATGGGTAGAACCTACCTCACAGGGTTGTTGTGGGGATTAACAGAGTATATATATAAAGCATTTTTAATCTTTAAATTGCTATATAAATACCAACTATTACTTTAAAGGAGTCCTGATTTCACAGGCGTGGGTACTCCCTCCACTGACACAAGCCCTTCATTTTATGTTATTCAGAGCCACCTCTGCCCAACCTCCGTAGATTTACATAGGGGCCTTTCCTTTGATTCTATTAGCATCCCGTGAGAAGTAATATATCCCTGGAGCTATCTCTTATCTCTCATTTTTATTACATGTCTACCTCACTCCTTTTCCAGTAATAATGCTGATACTTTCTTCTTCCCAGAAAGCTTTTTACTGTCACTCCAGTTGATTCTCATAATATTCCAATGAGACAAGTAAAGCAGGTATCTTCACTTTTACAGATGACCTCCATCAAAGTCCTATTCCAATATGATGCCTCAGCAAAATACACAACAAAGTGAAAGAGACTATCTATACTGGGTGAACAAAAATAGATTAAAAAGTAATATTTTGGGGGCAGCTGGATAGCTTAGTGGATTGAGAGCCAGGTCTGGAGATGGGAAGTCTTGGGTTAAAAAATATGGCCTCAGACACTTCCTAGCCGTGTGACCCTGGGTAAGTCACTTAACCCCAATTGCTTAACCCTTGTCACTCTTCTGCCTTGGAACCAATACTCATTATTAATTCTAAGACAGAAGGTAAGGGTTAAAGAAAAAGACAATGAAAAAGGTACACGGTAGGTATAAGTAGACTGAAAAAGTGTTATCACCAATGAGTTATACATAAGAAGTACCACGAAAGGCACTGTTGAGGACCTTTTAAAAAAGGGTGGGTAAGTCCCAGAGCAATAATGAAACACAGATAGATAGTACATGTGGGACATGATGCTTCCAAGATTTTAAAAGAACAAGAGGAAAGCCTTCAACCCATTGAGTAGATCTTCTGGATATAATTTAAGAGAAAATACAGACAATAACTATAGAATGAAGGGGCAGCTGGGTAGCTCAGTGGATTGAGAGTCAGGCCTAGAGACGGGAGGTCCTAGGTTCAAATCCAGCCTCAGACACTTCCCAGCTGTGTGACCCTGGGCAAGTCACTTGACCCCCATTGCCCACCCTTACCACTCTTCCACCTATGAGCCAATACACAGAAGTTAAGGGTTAAAAAAAAATAACTATAGAATGAGAAGGCATAAAAAATTAGGATTAGCATTGGTAGAGGAACCATCCAGACCAATGATGGCGAACCTATGGCATGAGTGCCAAAGACAGCATGCAGAGTGGTTTCTGTGGACACATGGCTGCACACCTTCCCCCTCCCCCCTCCCAGAGTTTATTACTAAAAAGACAGAAGGACTCAGGTGGAGCTGCTCCCCTCCCCCATCTCCATCGTGCCTGATGACATTTTTTCACATCTCCCACCCCTCCTCCCAGCAGCCTCAATGGGAGTGCTTTCTCCTTCCCCAGTGTGGGGTTTGAGGGGCAGGGGTGGGGGTAGAGGTGGGGGATAGGACATGGCACAAAATCTGAGGGGCCAGCATTCCTTCTTTAAAAGGTTCATCATCACGGATCTAGACTGATGAAATCACAAGTCCAAGGTATCAAAGTTTAGAGATGAGGAAATTAAAGCCTGGAAAGAAGTTACTTGCCCAAGCTCATTTAGCTCTTTATAATGGCTGAGCCAGGATTATAATCCAGATCTCCTAATTCCTGGTCAAGTGATCTTTCTATTTCACCAGATTGTCTCTCACAACTTTACTGTTATTAATCACAATCTCTTTATAGTATAAAAACAATAACATATCCAAAACATCAGAACCAGCTATGAAAACCTGAGAGAGTCATATTAAGAACCAAATGAAGTTAACTGAAAAATTCTAGCCAACGTATCTTCAGGAGACAATTTACCAAATATGACAAGTAAGGAAAGTTATTAAGGAAGGAAATTTGTTTTAGTAAAGTCAGAGACCTGGGATTTATAAGCTCTGGGCATGAATGGATGGAGTACATCCAGCAATTACCAGTCCAGAGATTTGGCCTTAGTGCATTAAGTCATGAGAGCTTTCCATCCATTATTAACAACCTGAAGTCGGGATAACTGCCCTTAATATCAGAAGCCCCATTTGACAATGATGCCAAGTAACTGGCAAATCAGAACCATTTATACTTTTCACATGAGGGCAACAAACATTTTATTCATGCTACCCCCCCAACCCAATTCTCTGCCAAGAACAATAGGTATCAAGAGATAACAAAATCTTGTCCAATATCACAGAATCAGCTTCTCCCAAATCTAAGATGGGAGCCGTTGACTTTTGACTCTCATTTTGAAGTGTCCACTTAAGAACTCAGGTATTCACACTTTAAATTGCACAAATACCACTTTCTGAAGGCCTCTGGGCAGCACAAAATAGACTTTCAGAAAAAATAATCCGCTGCTATTTGTCAGTTAACTTCCTTCAACTGAAACTGGGTTTCTACCCCTAAATTTAAAGAGTTTGATATGAATGATTAATTGGCCTCTGGAGCCAGCACTGGAACCATCATTCTAATGTAGGAATAAATCAATCCAGCACTGGCCAGCATTCAATCCTCACAGCAAATCTGTAAGATAAGTCAAGTATTGTTATCTCCATTTTACAGATGAACAACTTTAAGGACATGATTTTCCCCTATTTGGTGAGAAAATTGGCGAATAAAGAGGGTCAAGAGGTTATTTTTCTAAGGATCTGACGACTCTTGTTCACCCATCCATTTTCCTTCTTTAGGACTTGGACCTCAAAGGCCAACACCTCCGATCTCTGCAGGATGGAGATTATAAACTCAGATGACTAACAATAAAAAATGGAAATTGTTGTGATTAGTGTCAATAGCTGGTTTTTCTTTTTGTTTCTTTTCTTTATTAAACCTTTACCTCCTGTCTAAGTATCAATTCCAAGGCAAAAAAGTAGTAAAGGATAGGTAATCTGGGTTAAGTGACTAGCAAGTCACACAACTAGGAAGTATCTGAAACCAGATTAGAACCCAGTTCTTCCCATTTCCAGGACTGACTCTTTATCTACTGTGCTACCTGGCTGCCCCTTCTGGCTGGTTTTTCTATAGGGATTGGGGAGTAGTCAAAGACAGAAATAACAAATGAATTGCTTTTGTCTTTCAAATGTACCAAAAAAAAAAAAAAAAAAAGAAAGAAAGAAAGAAACTCTGTTATGAGGGTAACTTGTCTTTTCCAGGTCTACAAAAAAAGTTGATGCTCAAGGTTGAAATAAGTATCACAAAAAGCAGAAGGGAGTTTTGCTGCTACAATACCAGACAGGGGAAGTTATCATACTTAGGCCCACACCAATATTTAAATAGCTAACTCTGTATAGCAAGTGCTTATAGCTATAGACTATTTTCCCCAAGCAATGAAGGATGGAAGAAGTGGTTGAAAACCAGGTAACAGTAAACAAACCTGAACTGAGTACTAGACTTCCAAGTCAGATGAGCTCTATCTCTCTGAGCTGTCACCTCTAAAATGTTCTTGATCTTTAGGAAAAGAAAGCCAAAGGCTCATTTATATCCTCATTCCCTGCCACTAAAATCCAAAAGAAAAACTGGTGTTTTCTCCCAACAAAATCAGGCCATAAGACTTTTGAGGTTGGCATTGACAAAAATACATTATTTCTTAAAGAAAAATAGTGTGTTCATATATGTAGAGCTGGAAGACACCAGCTTGTCCAACTTCTTTAATTATACAAATGAAGAATTTGAGACCAGGAGAAGTGACTTGTTTAAGTTTCAAAGACAGGTGTTGCCACCTTTCGGAACTCTTAGCCTTGAATCTCATCCTACTGATGATATATGATGTAGATGTTGGGTGAAGGTATATCTTCCCAGGGAGTTGAATGAAACAATCCTATCTTGGTTTGGAGATCTTGACTTCTGGACACTTAGTTTTAGATATCAGAAAATAAAAGAAAGGAATATGACCAGTGCTAAAAAGTGAAGGGAAGAAGGGATATGCCACAAAAGCAACAATATGGAAGACCCCTGGGCCCTGAGGTGAGGGTTCTGATCCCCATAAAGACCCGTGCCTTTCCATCTATATCCCCACCTTCAAATACGAATAAAATTCCTGTTCTCAAACTCCTAAAGGGGATACCCTATCCCCACTCTCCACTATAGATCCTCCTTTTAATATTTTATATGCACCCAAGCTCCAATTATGGGGGAACTAGGTGGGCACTGGAGAGAGTGCCTAGTGCCTGGCCTGGAGTCAGGAAGACCTGAGTTCAAATCTGACCTCTGACACTTACTAGCTGTGTGACCCCAGGGCAAATCATATAACCTTGTTTGTCAGTTTCCTCATCTGTAAAATGAGCTGGAGAAGGAAATGGTAAACCACTCCAATAGCTTTACCAAGAAAACTCCAAATGGGGTCATAAACAGTTGGACATGCCTGAAATGACTTAACAACAACAAAGCTCCAATTATAGGCCTAATAATAATAATAATAATAATTATTGGCTCCCCTCTAGCTTCCCTCAACCAACCCCATAATAGACTTTCTAGTTCCTTTAACCCCATAACAGATTCTGCCCTCTACAAACCTACCCTTCAGTCTCCATACACATTTTCTCTCAAGCAGGGTTGAGAAAGCCATCTAATCTCATTGTTTCCACTTCAAACCCTACCCAGAGTCTTTCATATAGGCACTCCCTCTTTCTCTTCCCATTTCTCATTACAAGCACCACCTGCTCCCAGTTTTGGAAATAACTTCCCAACTTCAATATCTCTTGCTTGCCTAATCCCTTGCCAAGGGCATCCCCTCAGAACACTCTCTTTTATCTATTTTCCCCTCCCTTCCTGAAGTTTTAATGCTTTCCAGGGAAGCCCCAGATACAACCAACAGTCCCAGTTAAGTACCCTCTCCTACAAGATAAACCTCAAAGACTCTCCCCAAACTGGGCCTCATTCCTTCTTAACCCAGCCTCCTATGCAGCTTCTTCATCTCTCTCCCTCAGTGTCCCCTCCCCTCCTCTTGGTTTCCCTTCTCCCTTCAGCCCTCGATGTCTTACACCTCATTCCAAATCCACCCTCTTGTCAGCATGCCCCATGTCCCCCCACCTCAGTGCCCCAGTTAATCAACAAGTATTTACTGTGCATGCACAGTATTAAACAGTAAGTGATACAAAGAAAAAAGTGAAAGTCCTCAAGGAGTTTATATTTTAGGGAAGGGAGATAACATACAGATATAAACATTACTCCCCCCTCACACTATTAGCATTCCCCCTCCTACCTTCAAAGCCTCCCCTCAGTATCCCATTCCCTTCTCCTCAGTACCCAAACCCTTTGCCCACTCGACATCCCAGATCCATTTTCCCTCAGCACCCTTCCTCCTCTCAGTTCCCCTCCCCCTCAGCTGCCCCTCCCCCCTCAGCGCCCTAATCGTTTCCCCCTCAGTCCCTCTTCCACTTCAGTTCTCACTCATCTGTCCCTTTCCCCTCCCTCTTTCAGTCCCCCTCACCTTCCCTCCC
>NC_058132.1:81807513-81828933 GCF_016433145.1 Gracilinanus agilis | reverse complement strand
CCTATTCCCCGACGCCCCTACCCCCCGAACCCCCCAAGCTCCCCAGCCCTTCTCCGGCCCAGCAGCCGCGGCACAGGCTTGGGCCTCCTAGACTGACAGACCCTGAACCACTACGCAGGCGCGACCTGCTGCAGGGCACCACGGGAGTCGTGGTCCCGCTTTAAAGCAAAAAAAAAAAAAAAAAAAAAAAAGGAAGCCGTTCTCGCTCGCTCTCTCTCTCTCTTCCCCTCCCTCTCTCCTTCTTCCGGGGACTGTGGACTACAAGTTCTATAGGATCCTTCAGTAGCACTGCTCTCCGGACTCCGTAGGACTACAGTTCCCAGTACGCCCCACGCGAGGCTGAGCCGTCTGAGGTCCGGCCTTGTAGAAAGAGCCTGTACCTTAGAGTTCTGACCACTAGGTGGTGCCCGCCTCTTATTGGAGAAGCTGGTGCTCTATCAGGCACTAACTACCCAGCTCCAAAGATCCTGCCTTCCGCTTCCATAGGCCAGGAGAACAGAGGTGTCTTTGGGGTATACAAACGCTCTCCCTTTCAATGTCTCAGAAATTTCGTTTTTAGCCGCTTTGATGCCTCAACATAAAGGTGTGGCACAGAGGGGGCTGCTCTGTTTCCCCTCTCCACAGAGCCCATGTACATTTTGTATATGCCAGCCCCTCTGTCCAGTCACAGAATGTGAGCGCTTCCTCCCTCTGCTGTGGGGGTGGGGGTGGGGGGGTGGTAAATGGGTAGTGTGGGGGCCTTACAGGCAGCTTGAAGGTGCAGTTTGGGGCCATAATGAGGGGTTTGGTGGGGAGAGGGTAGGTTTGGCATTACCGGATTCCTAGCTACTGTACACCAGCAAGAATACAAAGGAATTGAACACACAAGGGCTACTGGGAAAATTGGAAAGCAGCTTGCAGAAAATATGATTAGTCCATCATTTTATACCCTATACTAACATAACAAGATAACAAGCTCCCCATGACTATGCAGTCTAAACATAAAATGTTACTTTATAAAAGAATTTAAAATGAACCAAAGTAGACATCTTTCAGATTTAAGATTAGGAGAGCCAAATAAAAGAGGAAATCACAAAAGATAAATTATATATATTCTGGGCTGCCCCTCTATATGGACCATTTTCAGTTACAGCCAAGTTCATGACTTTTGGGGTAGTCTTCTATTCAAATCCACAGCTCCAAGCCCCTACTAATATGCCTCTTTAATAGACTAAGACAGATAACACATGAACTCAAAGCTAAAGAATTCAAGCAATATTCAATGTAAATAAGAAGGAATTAAATTATTTAGCAAATAACTCAAATGGTTACTACCTCAAATGTCATCTGTTGTGAGGGTTTATTTAGCAATTAATTTAGTAATAGTGTTGGTCCTAGCAGGAAGGGCTGGAGAATTCCAAGATGGAATGAAGGAGCAGGAAGTAGGGCTCTCCTTTCTTTTCTATTTCGGTTTGATAGCAATCTAAAAAGAGCACAGGCTTCTCAGAATAGCTACTAGAGAGTACTCTTTTTCTAGGTGCAGTACTTATCAGGATTACCTTTAACTTTTCCCGAGAATTGAAAGGAAAGTCATTTGCTTCATCTGCTGCTCTGCTCCCCCAGCTAGTTTGGCTTTGTAACTCACATTCTTGCTCATAACACATATCTGTGATGACCTCCTAGCAGTTCTACATCATGAGTTTGCAGTCCCAATCCTGAATTCTTGGATAGTTTAAAGATGATACCAACATCATTAGGCTTGTTGGCCTGAAGTTCCATTTTTGAGCTAATGGATGGCTCAGCCTACCTATTGCTGCCTCCAGCCTTCCAAAGAGTAAACAGTCTCTGTTTTCAGGACCAGGAGGACATCCACAAACTCTTTGGCTGGCAGAAAAATGGAAATCTCTCGATTCATACCTTCTCTATTGTCCAACTAAAGATCTACCTTCATATCCAGGGATCCTGGAAGGCTTCCACGACCCTCAAAAGGGTACCAAACTACAAATTATCCTTTATCTAAATCTTAATCCAAATTCTCTCCATAGAAGCAATTGTCTGGATCTAATAGTCCATCTCCAACTAATGAAGAGGCCCCATGTGGAAGACTTTCTATTGCTCTGATCTTCCTGTTCACTAAGGAATCTGACTCTTTTAAATAGGCAATAGGTGGTTGGGATGTAGGACCCTAACCATTTCCTGGGGCTATTTTTCATCTCCTTGGTATGAATGGCTCTCCTTTGGGACATCATCTTATGTTTTCCCTGGATGCCAAGATTTCACAGAAGGATATTATTTCCTAACTCAAGATCTTAACAATGAATCACCATTATGCAGTCAATTGTTTCATTTTGAGCTTTTCTGAGCTGAGGCCATAACTAGGTGCTAGACCTCCTTTAGCCCATCTTTCAGCTAAAAGACTAGTGAGGTTCCACGTTTCTTCTCCTCCTCTTCCCCCTCCTATAATTTCCAGTGAGAACATTCTTTTACCAATGTAGTTCAGCAATGTCTCACAACTTTTGGTATTAGAGAGTTGCCTAGAGCATTGAAAAGTTAGATGACTTTCCAGGACCTATGTTTTTATCTTAGGAAATGCTCATGTACTAATTGTTAGACAAACATAGCTCCAGCCCAAACAGCAGATAAGAGGTAAAAACTGTGACATCATTCTTGGTGACATTATCTGGCTACACTAGAAATATTATATGCCAGTCTCAATGAGCTTTCTATTTCAATTTCAAGACCTCGCTCCCATTCCCCAGCAGTAGCATTTGATTAAACCATACTGCCTACAGATTTCCTTGAGTATAGTAAGGCACATTTCTAGATTTCTTGATTTTGGCCAAAAAAATACCTTGGGTAGCTTGCTCTCAAAATTTTGACCTTGGTCAAAATGGATCTTGGCAAAGAAACTATACCTAGAGAAATATATCTCCCACAACGCTTTGATAATTGTAGAAGCTTTGTGGCTATTGGTTGGGTATGCCTATGCCTAGTGGATGAAATGATCTGTTCCTATTTGGATGTCATTTATATTCTTCCCAAGTCCTTCCAGATAAAAATTGACAAGATGCACACAAATTGCATCATTTTGCTCATCCTCGCTTACTCCATGTAGAAGTTGGTAGCACTTTCCTTTGATTATAGCAAACATAGATTTGGCACTTACTAAATATGTCAGCTATTATTTTAGACTAGTGGGATCCATTTCACATGAGTTCTAGAGTTCTAGTTCTAGATTCTGGCCAAAGATTCTAAATGATCATATAGCAACTGTATGACCTGGTATTTAAAAGTGAGGTTGGGTATCTACCTACATGCCAGAAAGGGTAGACAGGAAGGTGCTTCTGTAGGCTGGCCCAAGATCCTCAGGTGGTAGATGGATCTAGGCTGAGTGGGACAGTAACACCAGGGTAGCCACCAAGGTGTGCTGGTGACCACCAGGGCTTATGGATGATCAACTCACCTAAGCACCTTGACCCTACTAACAGTGCCCAAGCCAAGGTTATAGAGGGAGAAGCTGTATATGGTGTTCAACAGCCCCTCTCGTTCCTTGGCTTAGGATTAGGTTAAATGATAAGGATTGGTAAAAGGCTAGTTATTGGTATTGGATGGATAACGCTAACTGACTGGGATGCTGGTAATCCCTTTCCCCTTTTGCTGTGGCTATTTGCTTGCCCCTTGGAATGAATGCCAGCCTTCACTTGTATCAAGTTTGAAACAGGGCTTAATGCTTTGGCTCAAAGGGATTAGGAATCAGGATAAGGAAAGAGGTGTTGGGAATGGCTATGCTATGTCTATAGAGAGTTAAAGAAATCTAAACCAATGAGCATCTGGTTGGTATTTGGCTGGAGATTCTTCTCCCTCTCACGGATCCTGGTCAGACTCGGCTGTGGTCTAGACCAAAGGAAAGGAAGGGGTAGTGATGTTCTTCTTGGCAGCTGTGCTGTTGATTTCTCTCAGCTCTGTTTGGTAATAGATGATTGAACTTCTAATGGCAATTCTAATAGATGATTGATGGCAATAGGTATGGATGCTGGATCTGCAGGTCTATTGGCCTATCCACCCGTCACCTCCCACTGCTCCCAGAAATTCACTTCTCTGAGACCCAGAGTTGCTGAACCCCTGGGCTTTTATAGAGGTGGCCCCAACTGTCTTTTGCCCTTGGCTCATGCCATCTGGGTAAATTCCAAGTTCTATAACCGATGATCTGTCACTCAAGCGTTTCTCCATCTTTGTCCAGAAGTTATCTATAACAGACCACAGAACAAGTTGAACCTTTGATTGGATAAATTGTAGTCAAGTTTGTACTCCACTACATTTGTAAATGAGGTTAATGAGGGAAATTGCTCAATGAACTTATTGAATTTATGAGATGGTGAGTCTTTGCCTAGGATTTTTTAAAATTATTTTTAATTTTTTTTCATGGTTATGTGATTCTTGTTGTCTCCCTCCCTTCTTCCCTTCCCCCTCCCAAAGTTGACAAGCAGTTCCTCTGGGTTATACCTATTTCCATATTATTCACTTTTATAATAGAGTAATCTTTTAAAACCAAAACCCCAAATCATATCCCCATCGACCCATGTGATCAAGCAGTTGTTTTTCTTCCGTGTTTCTACTCCCACAGTTCTTTCTCTGGATATGTATACTATTCTTTCTCATAAGTCCCTCAGAGTTGACCTGGATCATTACATTGCTTTTTAGTAGCAAAGTCTATTACATTTGAAAGTCCCACAATGTTTCAGTTACTGTGTTTAAAGTTCTCCTAGTTCTGTTTATTTCACTCTGCATCCGTTTATATAAATCTTTCCAGTTCTTATGGAAATCCATCAATTCATCCTTCCTTATAGCACAATAGTTTTCCATCACCATCATATACTACAATTTGTTCAGTCATTCTCCAATCAAGTGACATCCCCTCATTTTCCAATTTTTTGCCACCATAAAAAGCACAGCTATAAATATTTTTGAACAAACAGGTCCTTCCCCATTTTTTCATCTCTTTGTGATATAAATCTAGTAATGGTATTGATAGATGAAAGAGCATGCATTCTTTTAAAGCCCTTTGAGCATAATTCCAAATTTTTGCCTAGGATTTTTAAAAAAATCCTTACCTTTTGTCTTTGAATCAATACTATGTTCCAAGGCAGAACTGGTTCCTAGCAGTAAGGCTAGGTAATTGGGGTTAAATTACTTGTCCAGGATTACACAGCTAGGTCACATTTGAACCCAGGACCTCCCATCTTCAGACCTGGCTCTCTCCACTGAGTCACCTAGCTACCCCTGCCTAGGACTTTGGAAAACACTTCTCCCTATAGAGTATTGGCATGAATTTATCTCACAGATCCAATCTTTGCCAAAACCTATCTTTTATATCTTCACAATATTTCTCCTATGTGCCCTCTTTCCACTCAAAAATCTACCATCCTGGTACAAGCCCTTATCAATTTATGTCTGGGACCATTACAATAGCCTTCTGGTTGGTTTCCCCAAAATGATCTTCCTACTCCAGTCTATTTTGCCCCAAAAAACCCTTGTAGTAAGGGGGAGAAACATAGTCTTATATTGTGTACCATCAATAAAGTCACCATATTCAGTACAAACATGTATATATAAATATGCATACATATATAGAGAGAACTAAAATAGAGATATATTCATATGTTCAATAAAGGTTAACATATAGTATATTATGGGTACATATATACAACTATAAAGCATTTCTTCTCCTAACTGTTCCTCACACCTAGAATTCTCTCCCTCCTCATCTCTGACTTCTGGCTTTCTTCAAGACTAAAAGCTCAAATCCACAACCTGCAAAAAGTTTTTCCCAGTCTCCTTTCTTTATCCTCCTGCTAGCACTTTCTCTCTAAGAGTACTTCCCATTTATTCCATTTATATCTGTTATATACCTAATTGTTTGCAGGTTGTCTCACCATTAGATTAGGAGTTCTTTGGAAGCAAGGACCATGTTCTTGCCTTTCTTTGTCTCTCTAGAAATTAGCATAGTGCCAAACAAAGGTGAGTGCTGAATAAATGCCTCTTGTTGATAATGATAATGATGATGAATGACATAAAGAAGATAGGGGACCTGGGCATACAATATTCCAAAAGGCAAACAATATAGGCTTATAGCCAAGAATAACTAAGTTGCAAAGCCGAGTATAATCCTACAAAGGAAGAGTGGATGTTCAATGGAATAGACTTCTTCCAAAAATTCTAATGAAAACAGAGTCCTGAGTCAGAATTTTGAATAGGAATTTGAACAGGACTAGAGTTCAGAGACACCTTCATTTATTTGAATAATTGGAAAGAGCTGTATAATGATGCGGTGCTAGTGTTTTAATTATGCTAGGGAGAAGAAACAAGTGTCCCTTCAAATCCTTATTCAAAGAGTATTGAAAGTATTAAATAAAAAACACCGAGAGTTGAGGTGGTTGGTTGGTTCTGTTCTGAGGGTTTTAAGAGGAGAAAAGAAGGTGAAAGAATGCACTAGTAGACAAATCAAGAAGAAGGAATGAAACTCATAATTATATTGAATAACAAAAAGATTATATACACATGAAAGGTTGGTGTGAATAGGTATCAGATGAAACTCACTCATATGAAATGGACAAAGGAAAGTTAAAAACATATATAGCACATGCATATTTAAAGTAATTTGCTATAGAAATATATCAAACTCCACAAAGAAACAAGTAAGAATGGGGCAGGGAGGTGTTTAACAGAGGATAACACAGGGGAGGGAAAAACAGAACTTCCTGGCCCTAAAGAATGGATTATGTGGGAGGGGAAGAACTAGAATCTACAGGAGAATGACATGAATGTAATAGAATGTTATTGTGCTATAAGAAATGACATAATAAATTATTTCAGGGAATCCTAGATAATATGAATTAATGAAGAGTGGTGTAAACAAGACTAAGAGAACAACTTATGCAAAGACAAAAAGACACACACATTAAAATAAGCAATTTTAAATTAAAAGTCCTGGTTTCATACAAACACTCTGTGTGTTCTGATGGGTATGTGGAATTCTTATTTTGTAGGTGGTGTTTTAAGTTCAGAAATTAAAAATTTTTTATTTGACTTTAAAGAGAAAGAGAAACAAGCCCAGAGAATGACTTGACCAAGGTCACAAAGGTAGAAGTAGCAAAACATTAAAACTCTGGTCTTCCTTTTCCAAATTTATCAGTTCTTTCCACTACTGTGCCACCATGCCTCCTGGGAATGCCTGAGCACTGTGCCTTTTGGAAGAAGATAGCACATTTAGCTAGCCCCTTTTAGCTAGAGGAGAATAAAAAACAGAGCCATGAGGTAAGGGAACAGAAGCCCTGACTTCTCCTATAACTGTGCACTATTTGGCTAATGCAAGTGCAGTGCAAAGGGAGATGATTGTCTAGCAACCCCATTTGTCTTCTGGAAGGAGTCCAAATCATGGAGTGACATTACATATCTCAGAGGGATTGTATAGGGCACTATAGGCTAGGAATTTAGACTATGCATTACTACTTTGACATCTCTGAGTCCAGTTTCCTTCAGAGAAGAGCTGTAGTGTATGTTTAGGTGTTTTCTGGATCTATTTATGGGCTCCTGTTAGCCTTCTTGGTATTCTTCATGCTCTTTGGGCAAAATGCATACTTTCCTTTACACAATGTGCATTTGTTAGCTCTCAAGTCTCCCTTCCCCCATCCAGCTGGCTTTTCAATTTTATATCATCCAAGTTGTTTATTTTTATCTTCTAGCATCACTTCTAAGATTTGTTTAGTTAATCATTCTCTCTCTCTAGTCACATTTCTAAGATGAATCTCTTTTCCTTCCCTTTAAAAAAAAACAGCGAGCTTTTATATTGATGTCATATGTTCATTTGGATCATATTATAGTATATGGTGTGAAACACAGGCATAAACTTAATTTTTGTTGGATTGCTTTTTGCCATTTCTAACAGTTTGGTTAAATGGGAAGTCCTTAGCTAGTAGTAAGTGTCTTTGAGTTTATTAAATGCTATGTTGTATTTAACTGCATCTGGGTCTTGTATTGTGTGAGATTTGTTCCTTTAGTTTTGTTGGCAGTGTTATCTTGAGTTATTGAATTTGTATTGTGTAATATGTTGACTGCATAGAATTATTCCCAATGTTAGCTGTTCACACTTCCTTTATGAACTACACTTCTAGGTAGCGGTGTGAGCATTGTACTAGGCAGTTAAGATGACTGCCTATGACTATTACATGTTAAGCCATGATGCCTATGATGTGTGAGCACAGATGGTCTGGGTCTCCCCATATGATATGCAGGGAGTATAACTATTTCTTTATGGGGAAGACATAGAGGTGATTATAGCTGGGTATAACCATAATGGGCAGTCTCTCCCCTATATTTCTAGATGTACGCTACATTACTTCTAAATGTAAACACGCCAACTAAAGGGGCAGGGCATAGGAAAATTGTAGGAAGACATTCACTGAGTGGTGTCTCAGAAGGGAAAGAGAAAATGACAGTCGTGGGAGTTTCACTGCATGCCTGGGCCTGCTCTCCATTTAACCTCACTCCTCCACTCTTCATAAACAGGCAGCAAGGACTGCTTGATGTCCCAAACAGCCCAGCCAATAATCAAACCACAATGAGTAGCAGTCAAAAGCAGGATCAGAAGTTTCTGCCAGGATCAGAACATCAAGGAGAAAAGAAATAATACCAGGCGCTAGGTTCAGTTCCCAAGTTCCCTAAATGAGTTGACTTTTACTCTTTGGGAGACTAAGTAGAAAAGCAGATGGCAGGTGCTTGTCAGATCCTTGTGGGAGCAGCTGACAAGGAGACTCAATTCTCTGAGAACACAGAGGGCTTGATGTTTCCCCCCAAGTGCCCTTTGGTGTTGGTAACTAGATGAAAATAGGATTTGTCTTTGCCCTCATCTCTAAAAAGGATTCATAACAGGATAGGATCCAAAGAGCCTCCAAAGGTTCAATTATCATTTTTATGTAGATGAGTCCCAAACCTACATATCTAGCTCTCATCTCTCTCCAAAGTTTCAGTCTTCAAAGCTTGCTGGAGAGCAACTGGTTGTCCCATAAGCATCTCTCATTCAAAGTGTCCAAAGAGGAACTCATTATCTTCCCCCCCCCCAAACCTATACTTCTTCCTGACTGCCTTAATTCTATTAGGGCCATTGCCATCCTTATAGCCACTTGGGTTCAAACTTCAGAGTCATTCACTACTCTTTACTGTCCATCTTCACATCCCCATCCCCCTGCCCAAATCTATCAGTTGCTAAATCTTGTCAGTTTTACCTCTATAACATCTTTAATGTCTGTCCTCTTCTCTTCATTCACATAGGCATCACCCTAGTTCAGAACCTTATCATCTCTCCTCTGGACTATTGCAATTGCCTCCTAATTGCCTTTCCATTATCTCTCTTCTCCTGACCATCTTCCAGAGAGCCGCCATATTGGTATTTCTAAGCCACAGGTCTAACAAAGTCACTCTCCTGCTCAGGAGGAGGAAGGAGCTCAAGAAGCTCCTTCTTGCCTCTAGGATAAAACACCCATTCCTCTCAAAATTTTTCTCTAGCCTGTCTTTCTCAGATTTATTCATGTTACTCTCCATCAGGTACCCTAACTCCTAGCCAAACTGGCCAGTCAACTGTTGCTCAAGCTTGCTATTTCATCTTCTCCTTCAGTGCTTTTCCATAGGTTGTCCTCCTTTAATGAAACTCTATCCCTTTTTACTTCTGCTTCTTGGGATGCCCAGCTGCTCCCTTTAAAGTTCAGCTCATGTGCCACCTCCCACAAGAGGCCTTTCCTGATGAGTCCTGTTATTCATGCCCTTCTACCAGAAATTACTTCCCATTTAAAAATTTTAATTATCTCAGTCCAGGTTAAATCCCCCAGGAGAATGTAAGATTCTTATGGGCAGAGCCTGTGTTATTTTTTATGTTTGTATGCCCCATTCCTTGGGTATGTTACATGCTTATTAAATACTTGTTGAATTGAATTCTGGTTTCTCTTTCTGTCCACTGGCTACATTTCTAATTTCTTGACCAGTCACATCTAGTCTAGATAATCCAAAAACTGTCCTTGCTGTTCCATCAGTAATATAGTAGGAAGCCAGGTCTGACTCAAGCAGATCCCTGAATTAAGGTTCACTTTGGTTTAGTTCATTTTTCAGTCATGTCTGATTCTTACTGACCCATTTTGGGGTTTTCTTGGCAAAGATACTGGAGTAGTTTGCCATTTTCTTCTCTAGCTAATTTTATAGGTGAGTAAAATAAGGCAAATAGGGTTAGGCAATTTACCTAGGGTCAGACAACTAGTAAATGTCTGAAGCCAGATTTGAACCCAGGAAGATGAATCTTCCTGACTTCAGGCTCAGCACTCTATCTACTTTACCACCTAGGTGCCCTAAGGCTCACTACTTGAATTGAATGAGGCCAACCAATATTTAACAAAAAAGTTTGTTTATTTGACAATCACATGGAAATATTTGGATCTGTATAGCTTTGGAGGGCATCTCTGCTATGACAAATATTAAAGCCAAGTGTAAGGATAAACTAACTAGACCCAGACTTAGGAATCACTGTATTGCAAGGTATTAAACCAAGATTTAAAAAACAAGTAAACAAATTTGATCAAACTGTAAAAAACAAAATTAACATATAAAAGTTAACTTTAAAAATATTATGTTTTTTGTAAAATTTATTAGCAATCACTAGAAAATAAAGCCACATGCCATGCTAGCTTAGGCTGTTCAAACAGCCTGCATTCCCAGCTCGCTCCACCAAGCAGCCATAGGCAGCAAAGAGGAGTGGGAATGCCATCCCCTCAATTTTATCCCCCTGCCCACGTCAGCACATAACAACAGGAAGTCAGTGGGCTCTTGGGAAATGTAGTTCAAAGACCCCAAAATTCCAAATAACACAAAACTCTCTTGCTACAAAATGTTATTAGTAGTAATGACACTTTTATATCTGGGGGATGGGGAAGCTGATTCAAACTGGACCAATCAAGACTCAGAGGCAGCTTTCCTGCTTTTACAGGAAAACTAGGCCAGCCAACATGGCAGAGACTCTAGTAGATACTGTTTCTACCACTAGATACCACGTTATGCTTTTATCACATACTGAACCCCTGGTCACTTGAGTCTGTCTGCCTTCATCCATCTGTTCCAAAATCACTGCTCCTTTGAGAGCTACCTTTTGGGGCAGCCTTTTCCAATGTAATAGAAAATCAGAAGACTAGCGAGGAACTGGGCATAAATATCCTCTGAATTGTTCACACTAGAAATTGTCCATCTGTGCTGTAAGCACTCAAGCAGGGAGGGACAAAAGGAGGTTCTCTAGTGTTCTCAATAAACCTCCTACATTTTCCCACATCAGTTATTTGTCAATCTCATGTCACTCCTTCACGATGGCTCATCTAGGACTGCGAGGCTTCTTCTCCAGATGGGTGTGAATGTCTTTCAAAAAATGGCTATAGCCTTGCATTTTAGATCCCTTGCCAAAGTGCTGGTAGGTTGGCAGTCTGCCCTCTGTGACTAAATATTGTCTCAGAGTCATCGCCTGCTGAGAAAGGTCACTCTAGGAGGGGATGATGCCACTGGGTCATGAACTGCTGGGGATTGTGATGCCAGCCCCAACAGACCTCCTGTTTTGTTTTCAATCAATCCTCTTTTCGTCAGGAGGGCTTTAGATTTTCTCACTATATCCTGTTCGATAGTTAGGGGTTTGAGATCAAATAAAGAGAAAAAGGATTTATGTGTATAAAATGTGTATTTTTTAGCAACTCTTTCTATAGTGGCAGAAAACTGCCAAAGAAAGGGAGGGAGTGCCCATCAACTGAAGAATGGCTGAACAAATGATGGTACATGAAGGTAGCGAAATACTATTATGCAGTAAGAAATTGAAGAAGGTAGTTTCAGAGAACCCTTGTATGAACTGATGCCAAACGAAGTGAGAAGAGCCAGGAGAACAATTTATATGATAATAACAACTTGGTAAATATAACAACTTTGAAAGACTTAAGAAATCTGGACAACATAATGCCTAATCAATTCAGAAAACCAATGCTAAACACACTACCCATCTCCAGATAAAGAACTGATAGATGGACAACTAGGTGGCTCAGCAGATAGAGTGCCAGGCTTGGAGACATGGGATCCTGGGTTCAAATGTGGCCTCTGACACTTCCTAGCTATGTGGCCTTGGTCAAGTCACTTAATACCAATTGCCACCACTCTTCTGCTTTGGAACTAATACTTAGTATTGATTCTAAGACAGAAGGTAAAGTTAAAAAAAAAAAAACCTAAGGGACTCAGTGCAGATTGAGACATACTCATATCTATATATCTATCTCTGTGTGTATACACACACACACACACACACACACAGATGACCAGAATTTGTTAGGAATGGGAAATCTGTCATCAAAGAATATTGGCTTATATATATGTTGTATATATAGCTCTAAGATAAAATGGCAAAGGCTAGACAAATGGGATTAAGTGACTTGCCCAGGGTCACATAGCAAGGAATTATCTGAGGCCAGATTTGAACTCAAGTCCTCCTGACTCCAAGTCTAATACTCTATCCACTGTACCACCTAGCTGTCCCCCCCACCATTTTCTCTTCATTCCTCAGTACTTTGACCAGTACTCTACGTTCTTCAAATTGTTCCCTGACCTTATAGAAGTTATCATTATCATCACAAACAAGATATATTCCCCAAAGTCAATAGTTTTGTTGTTGTTTTTTTTTTTTATTAACTTAACTTCTGTATATTGGTTCCTAGTTAGAAGAGTGGTAAGGGTAGGCAATGGGGGTCAAGTGACTTGCCCAGGGTCACAAAAATCAGTAGTTTTTGAAAACAAACTTACTTGCTTCCATTTATGCATCGCTTTAAGCTTTGCAAAACACTTGACATACCTAATCTTATTTGAAACTTGCAACAACTCTGTGAGTCAGGTACTATTATTATCCTCTCTTTAAAGATGAAGAAACAGAAGCTCTGTCTTGGGTGGTCTTTTCACTTTATTAAGTGAATTATTATACATTATAATATATAATATAAATAATTATATTTATATAAAATATCACAATTATTTCACAATAATTCATTTTGACTATTGTGTCTCACCTCATGATTTGTCTGCTACTGATTTGTAATTTTGTAGCTGTAAAAATGAGACCAAGCGATGGAACAAACCATTATTGTATTATTACTTATTATATGCTGAAACTGCATGTGAAACCTCTCATTTTAGAAGTTGTTGCTGAGTCACTTCAGACACGTCTGTCTCTTCGTGACCCCATATGGGATTTTCTTGGCGAAGACACTAGAGTGGTTTTCCATTTCTTTCTTCAGCTCACTTTACAGATGAGGAAACTGAAGCAAACAAGATTAAGTGACTTGCCCAGGGTCACCCAGCTGTCTGAAGCCAAATTTTAATTCAGATGAGACTCCCTGATTCCAGATCTGGCACTCTATTCCCTGCACTGCCTAGTCTTTTTAGGAAGACTGCTTCCTAAATAAAAAATTTAAAAAAAAAGGTATTTGTATTAAATCTGGTTTATTGCAACTCTTCTTGCTTGCTCTTGAATAGTAACTAGTTTTGAAGCATAGCCACGCATAACCTCATAGAGTTCATGCTTACTTTTGACAGGCGTTTTCTTTCTTTGGAATTTTTTCAAGACTCCTCCTCTCTCACACACACACATTCACACATACACCATAAGATAAAGGTAAATTTTGAGTTGGGCAGACTGTCTGAGATAATTGCCATCACTCAAGGTCACTAACTATGTATCACCTTTACATTAATTCTCAGAACCTGCTCATCACAGATTTCCTCCACATGCATCAGAGGACATTGAAGGTCTTGAATATGTACTAAGACTAAGATGCCCCAAAACCAAATTATGTGTTCCAAAAAGAGTGAATAGTCAACAAGATAGAGGCAGCTAGGTGGCTCAGTATATAGAGCCTTGGACTTGGGAAGTCAAGAAGACCTGAATTCAAATCTGACCTCAGACATTTACTGTGATATGGGCAAATCACTTAACCTCTGCCTACCTCAATCTTCTCATCTGTAAATTGGGGGTGATAACAGTGTCAATCTTCCAAGGTTGTTGTGAGGATCAAATGAGGCAATACTTATAATGTACTTTAGCATAGTGCCCGACACATAAGTAGGTACTTAATAAATACATTTTATTAAAAAAACATCAACAATCATTTATTAATCATATGTTGTATGCTAAGTTCAGTGATCAGGACTGGGAATACTAATTTGAGCAAAAACAAACATGGTCTCTGCTCTTGAGAAGCCTACATTCTAATGGGGTAAGACAATCCATAAAAGGGAGCTGAAAAGTAAAAAGCGGTAGGTTGAGGAGAAGCTAAGTCCAGAGACTCAGGAACAGAGTCAAAAGAGGACTGAAGGAATGAATATGTCTGATCTGGACACTGCCTGGAAATGGAGGCTCTGGAAGGAACTAAACCATCACTGGAGAGGGCTACGGGGACAGAAGGATCTTCCAGGGTGATAGAGCTGGTGAAGTATGGAGAAATCTGTAGAGTGGAACCAAAAGAGGAATCAAGAGATAAGTATGGTCTAGGAGCTTCCTCAAAAAAATTGAGATCCAAAAGGAACTCACCAATTGAAAGAAGGGGAAACAGGGCAGAGGGTACTTCAGGGTAAGAAAAATATAGGGGAAAAGGTATATTCTAGGGTAAGAAGACTCCTGTGTAACATTGATTCTCATACATAAAACAGACTGCCTATAGTTGTCATGAGGCCAGTGTCTTGAAAGATAAGGGCAGCAAGGGTATTCAATAAGAAATCTGGCAAATAATTCTAGAAAGAGTTAATGGAGGACTCCTCAGCAAGTGACTCCTCTTTGTACAAGTAATCCTCCTATTGGAGGAACTTCTGTTTGGTTGTTGGACCCTTTCTGGAGACAGACCAGGCTGTGTATAGAGCCATCACTCTTTTGTGTTTGCTCATTCTTACAGCCTACTTCTTGATTTGGGACTTTATATTAGTGTTAGGTTCTGTTCACTTTTGGGAAGAAGGTATGTCTGACCTGAGCTTCTGTCCTTTTATGCCCTTATGCTGGTTGTTGTTGAACCCTGATAGAAGTGATCCTGAGAGCTATTTCTATCTATTTATTCCTAAAGTATATCTAGCTTTTTATTTTTTTGTATTGTAATTTAATTTTTATTTTTAGCTCCACATTCTCTTCTACCCCCTCTCCTTTACCTTGAGACAGCATGAAATGTGATACCATTATACATTTACATTCATGCAAAACATATTTCCACATTAGCCATGTCTCCCTAAGCTGCCCTGGGCTGGGAACATGACTCACTATGACTTTGTCTTGGCTTTCCCACTCATAATTCTGCCTGATGCATTTTCTAGGTTGCTGGGAAGGAAGTGTGCTTGGAAGTTAAAACAAAATGCTGACTCTCACACTACCATCTTAGCTCCACCCTCCACTCAATTATTTGATGTGTAGTAAGAACTGAACAAAAGAAAAAATATTTTCAGTGGTAATAGGCAGGCAGTTTAAATTTGACCCAATAGTCTAAGAGTCTTACTAAGTATATAAAAAAAATTCATCCTAAATAAGCCCACACAAATATAACCTTGAACCCCTTGGTGGGTGTCCTCTGCCTCTGCACAGCTATATCCAAGTTTATGATACTCTATTGATTCTCCTCCTAACTGTCTGAATGCTCTTCATTCTCTTTTGCTGGATTTTCATACATGTCAGATCCACAAAACAAGTGAGGCTTTCAGAGCTCTCTCCTGGGTTCTCTTCTCTATTTCTCTACTATTTTACTTGGTGATCTTATCAGGTCCCATGGATTAAATGATCATTTTTATGCATATGATTCTCTGATCTACTTGTCCAGCCCTAACTTCTCTTCTGACTTCCACTTGCACAACTCTAACTGTGTTATGGCTATCTCCATCAGGTGGCTGTTCATAGATATCTTGAATTCAATATGTCCAAAATTGAACAAATTATGTGTTTTCCTCAAACCCGTCCCCCATATTCCTAATTTACCTTTTTTCTGTAGAGGGTACCATTATCCTTTGGCTCCCAGTATAGATGCTATCCTCTATGCCTCACTCTCTTTTGTTCCCCATATCTAATCTGTCACCAAGTCTTATTGATTTTATTTTCCCAACGTATCTCCTATACACCTCTTTCTTTCTTCTGACTCTATCTCACCACACTAGTGAAGACCTTTATCACCTGGACTATTGTAATAGCTTTCTGGTTGTTTTCTCTGCTTTAGATCTCTCCTTGATCCACTCATCTGCCAAAATGATCTTCCCAAAGTTCTGACCATGACATTCTCCTATTCAATAAGTGCAACTGACTCACCTATTGCCTCCAGGATTAAGTCCTCTGTTTGACTTTTAAAACAATTTCCTAGATATCTAAGTCTTCTTACATCTTACTCCCCATCACAAACTCTTTTGATCCAATGACAATGGCCTCCTTGCTGTTCCTCTCACAAGATATTCCATCTCTTAACTCCATGCCTTTGGATAGACAATCTATTCTGGATTGTTTTCCCTCCCCATCTCTACCTCCTGCCTTCCCTGGCTTCCTTCAATCTCCAGTTAAAAATCCCACTTTCTATAAAAGCTTTTCCAGTTATTCTTTTTCCCCTTTTGGTGGGTAGGTTATTTTTGGTTTTAATCCTACTTCCTTTGCCTTCTGGAATATCCCATTCCAAGCCCACTGATCCTTTAATGTAGAAGCTGTTATATCTTGGGTGATCCTGACCCTGGTTCTATTACCACATTTTTCCTTGATAATTTCTAGAAATTTTATTGATCACAGCTTTCAGGTAGTTCAATCATTCTTAAGTTATCTATGCAACCCTAACAGATCACTCTAGAAGATTGCCCTCTCCCCTTTTAAACTATGTGCACTGGGCAAGGATCCAGAGCAAGGCTGAGGGACTTATGAGAAAGAAAACTAGCCACATTCAGAGGAAGAACTGTGGAAGGAGAAACACAGAAGAAAAACAACTGCTTGAACACATAGGCTGATGGGGATATTATTAGGAATGTAGACACTAAACAATAACTCTAGTCCAACTATCAATAATATGGAATTAGGTCTTGATCAATGATACATGTAAAACCCAGTGGAATTGTGCATCGGCTAAGGGGGGTTAGGGGGATTTGGGGAAGAGGGAAAGAACATGAAATATGTAACTAGGGAAAAATATTCAAAATTTAAAATTAAAAAATTAAAGTAAGAAAAAATCATTGAGGAAAAAAAATAAACTATGTGCACTGGAAGGATGTTGACTCAACCCCTCAACTATGGTGACTCACTGAGTGATGTCACCAAGCTAGGGAGTACATATATGGATTTCTGAGAAGTATAATTCAAAGAGATTTTTTTCCTAAAGATTAAGGCTCTCTTCGCCCTAAGGAATCTGGGAACATTTTGGGTTTATTCATAGTCATTCTCTACCCCACTCCCACCTTGATTTATATTAAAAGTTGAAAGGTTTTGAATGAACAAAATAAATGTAACTAAAATGTGAAGATAAACTATTGGATACAGCATAAATCTCCATACCTTATTCTTCTGATAAGGATATCTAAGATACATAGAACATCAGTGCAAATATATGATTAAGCCAATCTAGAATAAGTAAATTGTTCTAAGCTGAGCCTGACTAAAGCCAGTCCTCTGGTTTAGGTTTGATATCACAACAAAATGAGACACTCTTGCATCATTCAACAAAAAGATTTACTTAGCAACAACTCATAAGTATCTGAGGCCAGATATGAACACAGAAAGATTCCTGATTTTAGGTTCAACATTCTATCCACTGGGCCCTCTAATTGCCCTAAGAGAAAAGGTACCAGACTAGAATTATATCTATCTGCCCCTCCTAAATACTCTTGGTTTAAAAAAAAAAATACGCAAATAAATAAATAAATAATCTTGGTCCAGGGTCAAAAATTTTAGGTTCAAAAGCAAAAATTTGGATAACTTCCCTGGCCACTTTCCTTAAAAGGGGGAGGGCAGGGTGTCCTTAGTTTGTATACACTATCTCATCACTTTTCTACCAAATGCTAGTTACATGAAAGATCATCACAAATAGTGAATATCGGGGGCAGCTAGATGTTTCAGTAGATTGAGAGCCAGGCCCAGAGACAGGAGGTCCTAGGTTCAAATCTGGCCTCAGACGCTTCCTAGCTGTGTGACCCTGGGCAAGTCACTTAACCTCCATTGTCTAGTCCTTACCACTCTTCTGCCTTGGAACCAATACTCAGTGTTGATTCCAAGATGGATGGGAAGGGTTTTTTAAAAATAGTAAATAGTGTATAAACTGTTTGTCTAATCAATCAACCATTCAATCAAAAAAAAATAAACATTTATTAAGTGCCTATTATGTGTCAAGCACTGCACTAAATGGTGAGGAAATAAAAAGAGACAAAAGGAGAGAAAAACACAGTTCCTGCCCTCAAGAAACTTACAATCTAATAGAGAAGAAAGTATACAAACAAATATATACATAGCAAACTATATACAGGATAAATAGTAAATAACTAACAAAGAAGGCACTAGAATTGAAAGGGATTGGAGGTCAGTAAAAGATGGGAATTTAGTTGGGATTTAAAAGAAGATGGGGTAGTTAGTAGCTGAGTAGAGGAAGGAGAGCATTCCAAGCAAGTGGGACAGCCTGAGAAATTGCCCAGAGCTAAGAGGGTAAATAGCAAATGGAGAGCAGAAATCAGAGAAGTTGTATGGATTTGATTACACCAAAAAATGGGCAGATTGAATGAGTTTTCTCACATAGAGAGAGATCTAGCAGTTCAAACTTAAGAGAGATAGCTCATGAAAATTTCCCTGTTCTCACCCAAAGGGAAAGTCCCCAAAGTCTCTATGAAGGCAATGAGAAAATTAGGGACCTGTTGAGGAGTTGGATTCCTTTACATGTTTGACACTTCCAAGTCTTTCTTCTCTCTCCTACCTGGAGTCAGTGCAAATGAGTCTAGAATCATGCATATCCTCCCTTAAGCAGAAATGAAGAATATCTCTCCTCCCCAAAGCTCTAGCACTAGTTCCACTGCTCACATGGTCATAGAGGATGATGTCTACATTCTCCCTACCAATTAGGAATCACATTCTGCAGGCAGCATGAAGTACTACATGATTAAGAGTCAGGTTATATGTGTTAGCGACAACTAGATATAAAGTGAATGCACATCAGTTGATCAAATTAACTAAACTGTGGTAGAAAAATGTAATGAAATATGTTGAAGAAAAGATGAAAAGGGTAAATACAGAGAATCACTGGAAGGTATATGAACTGACATAAACAGAATCAGCAAAACAATATGCACATTGGCCATAACAACATAAATGTAAATAAGAATAACAATAAAAGAGATGAATCTGAATTCCATGAAATTATAGTCACCAAACTTGACTCTAAAAAAGAGTTATGAGAAAGTGGCTTAGGGCACTAGTGTTGTATATATCAGATCTTTCAATCTGTGGCCAAGTCTTGTTGACTTCTTTTTCCTTTTTATTCTTTTATTTAATAAAGGATGACTCTCTGGGAAGGGGGACATACGTTGGGAAATTGAATTGATATAAAAATATTGAAATAATTGATATTGATGAGTCTGTAAAAAGATAGCACAAACCCTGGTGATACTACAGATGCTGATGGTCGAGCTGTGAATTAGTTTGACTATTCTGGAAAATAACTGGGAGAAAATTTTACATTAAGTTTCTTTGAAAAAGTCCTTAATTCTCAGATATATTGAGAACTGAGTCAAATTTACAGGAATATGAGTCATTCTCCAATTGATAAATGGCCAAAGGATATTATTAAGGCAGTTTTCAGAAGAAGAAATCAAAGTTATCCGTAGTCATATAAAAATACTCTAAATCATTATTATTTCAGAAATACAAATTAAAACAACTCAGAGGTACCACCTCATACCTATCAGATTGGCTACTATGACAGAACAAAAAATGATAAATATTGGAGGGAATGTAGAAAAATAGATACACCAATGCATTGTAGGTGGAGTTGAGAAATGATTCTACCATTCTGGAGAAGCATTTGGTACTATGCCCAAAGGGACTATAAAATTGTGCATACTCTTTGATCCAGCAATGGCACTACTAGATCTATATCCCTAAGAGATAAAGAAAAAAGAAAAGGCCTATATATAAAAAATATTTATAGCAGTTCTTTTTGTAGTGGCAAAGAAATAGAAACTAAGAGGATGCCTATCAATCAGGGAGTGGCTGAACAAGTTGTGCTATATAATTGTGATTGAATACTACTGTGACATAAGAAATGACAAGCAGGATGGTTTCATAAAAACCTGGGAAAACTGATACAAAGTGAAATAGGTGCAACCAGGAGAGTAAAAGCAATATTTTATGATCAACTTTGAATGGCTTAGCTATTCTGATCAATACAATGATCTAGGAAAATTCTGAAGGACTTATGATGAAAAACTCTATCTACTCCCTGAGAAAGAGACAGTGGAGTCTGAATGCTAATTAGAGTATAATTTTTTTTCATTTTCTTTATTTTCCTTACTTTTTGGCAACATGGTTAAAATGGACATGTTTTGCATGATTGCACATGTATAATTGATATCACATTTCTTGTCTTCATAATGGGTTGTGAGGGAGACAATTTAGAATTTTCAAAAATTTAATGTTATATAAATAAATCATTTTTTAAAGAGAGAGGGGCAGCTAGGGTGGCTCAGTGGACAGAGAGGATCCAGGAGATGATGGCCAACAGGGTCAAGTGCTGCAGAGAAATTAAGGATGAACATAGCAGGTCTCTGAGGCCAGCCAAGTAAATTTGAAGGAGAGAAAGAAGACTGAAATCAGATCACAAGGAAAATCATCCTTTAGGACCCAGAATCCCAGAGAAACTCCTTCTCACCTCCTTCCCCTCCCATTCTTCTCTCAAGTCTGTAGGAACACGAAATCCACTGGTGACAATTTCAGGTTAACTATATAATCCCAGACCTTTACCAGAGCAAAGCTGAGCAAGGGCTCAAAGCCTCCCCAAAGAGAGGCAGAGCTCAGCCAGAAGCTGCCTTCTTTCAAGAGCCCACCAGGGGGCAGAGCAAAGAGAGGTCAACCCTACCCTTTAGGAAACCCCGCAACCCCTCCCTGAAGGGGAAGTCCAGCTGTCACTGGCCACAAACCCTTCTGTCTCCCTTCCAGGACCAGATGGAGCTGAGCTTTGTAACCTATCATCTCAACCCCTGGAACTTCTCCTAGGACAGAAAGAGGGAAGAAATGAAGGAAGGAAAGAAAGGCAAGAAGGAAAAGGCAAGAAGGAAGAGAGGGAGAGAGGGAGGAAGGGAGGACGGAAGGGAAAGAGGAAGGAAGGGAAAGAGGAAGGAAGGGAAAGAGGAAGG
>NC_058132.1:81699698-81802673 GCF_016433145.1 Gracilinanus agilis | reverse complement strand
GAGGGAGGGAGGGAAGGAGAGAGGGAGGGAGGGAGTGAGGGAGGGAGGGAGTGAAGAAGGAAGGGAGGGAGGGAGAGAGGGAGGGAGGGAGGAAGGGAGGGAGGGAGAGAGGGAGAGAAGAGAGGAAAGGGAAGGGAGGAAGGGAGGGAGGAAGGAAGAAAACTCCTTAAAGGGCAGAGATCTTTTCATTTCTGTCTTTGTATACCCAATACCTGAGCAGCTAGATGGTGAGTCCAGACCTTGGGTCAAGAAGACATCTTCCTGGTCTCAGACACATTAGTTGTATGACCATGGGTAAATCACTTAATCCTGTTTGCCTCTCTTCCTCATCTGTAAAGTGAACTGGAGAAAGAAATAGCAAGCCACACCAGTATTTGTCAAGAAACCCCGAATGGGGTTACAAAGTCAGACACTACTGAAATGCCTGAAGGTCAGCAAATCCCCAACACCTAGCACACAGTGCTTGGCACATAATATGCATTTCATAAAATGCTTGTTGATTGATTGACCCTCTAAGCCCAGAAATCATTGAAAATGTTGAGCCTCTTGAGCACAGAGTCTTTGAATGCCCCTAAGCCCCAACCCTGAGCCACAGAATCCTTGATCTCCTGAAACCTTGGTGACCACTTTGTATCCCCAACGCTTGGACCCTGGAATGCTTCTGAGCTCCAAGTCCCAAAGTCCCTGGGTTCTTGCTCCTTGAGCCCCACGTACACGGACCCTGAGCCCTGAAGTCTTTTCTGTGTCCTGAGTTCTAGATGTGAACATCTTGAAAAGTCCATCTAAGGAAGAAATCTTCCCTCCCACAGGCCCTAAGAAGGACAGGGGCGGCGTGGAAAGAAGAGAGGACAGCTGAGGTGAAAGTATCCATCCGTCTAGCTGGGTGTCTGTCAGTCTCAGCCCCTCCCTAGCGGCTGCTCCACTCTTCCCCACAGAAACTTGAGTCACAGCCACTGTCCAGGCTCCCACCCCTATCAACCTCAGCCCCGCCCGTAGGTCCCAGAGTCTGGCATTTGAGAAGGAGGAGGGGAGGAGACAGCTGGGGGATCTGGGGGGAGAGAGTAGTGTATGTCTGTCTTTGTATGTGTCCTCTCTGAATCTCGGGTCTTCCTCCCTCCCTGCCTTGCAGTCTTCATCTTTCTCTGGGATTCTGTCTGCATATAATTCATATAATTATTAATAAAACTAATGAGACTAATAACTCATCAACTAAAGCCTATACGAGGCTTTAAGGCTTCCCGTGGGTCTCTATCCTGCTGTTCTCATGGTCTTCCCCGCCCGCCCCCCTAATTCTAGTCCTTTTCTCAGCTTCAGTTTAGGAGAAGAGCAGAGGGGAGTTTGTTCCTTCACGGAGACCCCAGGCCAGCCGGAAACTTCGAACTTCGTCCATTTCGCTCCTCCTCCTCCTCTTTCTCAGAACTAACCAGGACTGGGGGTTCCCACTGCGCACTTCCCCCTTGCCCTAAACCTAAACCTCCAACCCAATCCCCATCCCGGATCCTCCGGCTCACACGGGCCAGCTCAGTGGGGCTGGGTGTGCCGGAGATGCCAGCGCGCTGACACAAAGCACCCCCTCCCTCAGGGCGGGCGTCGACGTCACTGGGAGGGACGGTGATTGGTGGGGAGCGGTCCCCTTAGAGACACCTGCCTCACCAGCGCTGTTCTCAGGGACCCAGGCGTCCCGACTGGCGCTGGGTGTGTAGAGTGACTGGAGAGGGGAGGCAGGGAAGAGTCTTGTTAGAAGGCGGGTTAGTTCTGACAGATAACTGTCAGTCCCAACTGTTCGGACTGACCTTACTTTTTCTCTGTCACTGTCCCTCTCCTCATTACTGCATCCGCCTCCCGGCCACCCACCCCATTTCCCCGCCACCTCTTCACTGTAGTTCCGCACCTTGGGGTTTCCCCTGCCGGTAATGACCTGTTCTCTACTCACCCAAACATCCTCCCCCAACAGAAGATACGCTTTAATCATCTAAGGTGCCAAATGAGGACAACCCTCCCCTTCCTCCACCACTCCCAGCCATCTAGGAGGGAAGGGAAGGCTGGAGGAAAGCAAGGGCTGCGGTCTCTCCTCGGAGGTAGTAGACGAGAAGTGGGAAGTGAACCATATATTTTCAGATTCGGTCACTGTGTTCATTTGTTTTGTTTGACTTTTTTTTTTTTAAACAAAGGAAATCTTTTTTAAGAGGGGAGGTGTTAGTGAGTAGGGTCGATGGGAAATGTTAGTGATGAAAAAAATAGAAGGGCATCAAAAACATTTTGTTAAATTAAAAATAAATTCGTGGAAAAAAACATTAATTTTCAAATGAAAGGGGGGAAAGGGAAGAGCCTTGGATCACATATTTAGAGCTGGAAGGAACCTTAAAGGTCATTTGGAATTAAATAATGAATCTGAGCTGTCAGATGATAGCCCAGTACTTGGGCAAGTCACTTAATCTGTGTGTGAGCTTCATTATCTATAAAAATCAAGCTGCTAAGAATTGCACTACCTATCTTAAAGTGTTATTGTGAGAGTCAAATGAAATCATTCATGTAAAGCCCTTTAAAAACATGAAACATATAGGGTTTTATAAATGTTAGCTGTTCTCCTTTATTTAATAACAGTGATCATGACGTGTAAGCTCTGGGGATGCCATAGAGGTAGATGCTACACAGCACCTACTCTCAAGAAGCTTATGATCTAAAGGGATTTTAAGGTGAGGTTGAGAAAAAACCATGACCTCACTGTCTGGGTCTCCTCAAGACTCCACTGAGCTCTACACAGTAGAATAGCTTTTCAGAACCCCCTGGAGAGTCTAGAGTGGCAATCCCAACTCAAAAATGTAGAGATTAGTCTGGTACCAAGGTAGAGAAAAGCAGTGGCTTCAAATCCTGCTTCAATAATTATCTTTGTGACCCCGGATGTGTCATTTAACCTCTATGAGTTTATGGTCTTAGTTTCAACCTCTAAATAGGAGAATATTGAGCCCTTTTCCTATTTAAAATCCTATAATCCTGCCATGGCTTCCCCCTCCCCCATTTCCTGACTCTACTCCTCTCTGTGTGCCAGATGACTGGGCTTCTGTTTGTTGTCTTTGTGCCCTTATCTTGCTCTGTCTCTCAGGCTTGTCCTCGTTGCCTAAAACCTCTGCCCCTTTACTCCTCTGTGCTCCAGGACCCTCTACCCATCTTATTTTACCTAAATATGTATTCTAACCATCTAATGATTATTGATTTACATGCTCCTGCCTCAGGGAGAAGGCTAAGGGATCTGTCACTGGGGGAGGATGGGAGAGGGATTATAGCCTCCCCCTCATGTCAGGTTTTGCCCCCTCTCACCCAGGAAATCACATGGTGAAGGAACTCATGGCTCACTCATCCCTGCTTCCCTTGGGGTTGGGAGTGGGGGCAGCAGATCTGCCTTCCACTCCCTTCTCTAAGCCAAAACCTAGAGGGAAGGGACTCATAGGCTCAGAGTCAGCACTCTTGGAATTGGGGTTCTGTCACCCATCCCTTCACCCTATGATTCAGCCTTCCTACCAGACCAGGTACAGCTACTTGGTACAAGGAAAATATCCCCACAAAGGTATCCATATACCACATACCCAGATCCTGAGAGAACAGTCCTCTTCCCTTCAGAAGGATCAGAAATCAGACTCAGTTTAAACAAAATTTTGTAGGCAACAGGAGTTTGAAAGGAAGAGATTTACTCAAAGGCTTCTTTCACCTGTTCTTCTAGATGTTACCCTGAAATTTTTGCCCAGTCTCTAGTATTTCCCTGGGTCACTTTCTTCACTGCCTTCCTGACAAACTGGCTCATTTTAATTCCTCCAAACCTTTATTTACTTCCTATAGTCAGTCTACTATGTGCAAAGCCCTAGACTTAAAAGTTTTCTGTTTATTTGTCTGGACATGCAAGTGCCTGGCCCTTCTCTCTAGCAGAACTTCCTCAGTAATTCCCTCATCTTAAAACCTGTCCCATCCCTTAAGATACGCTGCATAGAATGCAAAGACCTTCTTATCATGATGGAGCCCTAGGAGATCAGAACTAGGAAGAACTCTGAGATGTTTTCTATTCTCCCCTCACCAATAAACCATGATCCACAAACAGTGCATTGCCAAAAGTAGCACTATCTGTCTAAGTTTCGGTACTATTAGCAATGGCTCTGGTCCAACTTGTAAATTGTCTTTCCTGGATGTCTACTTCTTTTACCTGATTCATGAACAAATTGATTCCTGTTTTAAGAAAAAATAACACAAAAGTGTCGATTTATTTTAAAAAATATGTAGATGTATAACACAATGGAATTGCTTGTCAGCTCTTGGAGGCAGGAGGGAAGAGGGGAGGGAGAGAACATGAATCATATAAACTTGGAAAAATACTTAAAAATAAAAAATATGTTAATGAAAAAATAGAGGGCCAGAGAGGGGAAGGAACTTGCCCAACATCACACAGCAAGTTAGTGGCAGAGGTAGCATTAGAACTAGGTTCTCCTGACTCACAGGCCAGGGTTCTTTGTATTACACTCCTGCCTCTCTGGGTTTTGATTTAAGATCTTTTCTCCTCTTTATGGATCCTGTACATGGATAGCTGCTTCAGACTGTGACTTTTCCAAGGATGGGGACTAGATCTGGCATTTTCTCCTCTCTCTAAGGCATAGCATAATTAAATACTTGATTAAAAGGCTTTTGAGTACCTTTTAAACAAAAAAGTATATTGGTCATGCTGCAGCCATCACTTGTTCCCATCACCTATGGGACAAAGTCCCCGGAAATTTAATCTGGTATTCAGGGCCCTTCAAATTCTGACCCTAACACCTTTTTCCAACCTCATCTCCCACTATTTCCTATGCTAATTTCTTTAAGATTAATCTCAATTCCCCAAATAGCCCCCTTCTCCCATTCTAGCTTTTCTTATCTCTAGATCTTTGTTTATGTTCTGACAAGGATACTCTCCTTCCCCCCCAAAAATATTCCCCAATCTCTAATTGCAGAAATGTGAAGTTGTTGGGAAATGCCCCGGGCTCTGGTACTAACTACTCACATTAATGGTTGATTAAATCTGATATTCATTAATGACCTACTGTGTGTTAGACACTACTCTAGGTGCTGGGAATACAAACACAAAAGGGACAAGTTTTTGCCCTCAAGGGGCTTCTATTCTGTGAGAAGGGGTGTGTGGTAAATGAAGGGACAGGCCTTAGAACCTTAAAAAAATACAAAGGAATTTCAGGAAGGAGAGAAGAACAAGAACTGGAGGAGCAGAAGGTTCATATACCATGAGCCGAGCCTTGATGGAAGGTAGGGATTGATTTGGAGTTGGAGGTGAATAATGGAGATATTCTAGGCAGAGCCAACAGCCTGTGCAAAGATAACTTAAAATGATATCTTGAGTCCAAGAATGAGTGAAAAAGCATTTATTAAGTGCTTACAATGTGCAAAGCATTCTGTTAAGGTGAAGCTAGTCAGTCAAGTTAGCAGGAACCTAGATTTTGCCAGCTTCCATTATGAATGGAAATATCATGTCAAATGCCACCTCTTCCATAAAGTGTTTCCTGCTCCGCCCCCCGGCTGCTACTGACACCGCTGAAATAACCTTGTGTTTATGTTGTATTTTATTTTTATCTACTTATATGTGTACTTGAGGGGAGGAATTATTTTATTCTTATAGATGTAGCACTTAGCACTATGCCCATCATTTTTTTTTTTAACTTAAACTCTTACCTTCTGTAGTAGAATCAATACTAAATATCAGTTCCAAGGCAGAAGAGTGGTAAGAGCTAGGCAGTTGGGGTTAAGTGACTTGCCCAGGGTCATAGCTAGGAAGTGTCTGAGGCCACACTTGAACCCAGAACCTCCTGCCTCCAAGCCTGGCTCTCTATCCACTGAGTCACCTAGCTGCCCCCTCTGTCACTTCTTAGTGAGTAATTAATAAAAGCTTGTTGATTCGATGCTTATTTGTTTCCTTCTTTGTAAAATCGGGTAATAATACTTTCCCTCCAAATCTCAAAGGGTTGCTGTAAGGAATTCATTTTGTAAACTATAAATAACTAAGGAAATGTGAGCCATTTTTATTGTAGTCCTTTAAGATGCTATCTCCTTTGGGAAGCCTTCCCTGACCACTCTGGCCAATGGAGCAGCCCATGAAGGCTACCTGAGTACAGATAAAACAAAGCCCCTGGATGGAGGAGGGGAAATTACATTTTTCACCATATGTTTGATTCTCTTTCTGTTAGACTCTAAGTTCTATAAATTCCAGAACCAAGTCTTGTGTATGTATATCTTTGTTTCCTCAGCTCTTAGCAAAGCTTTATAAGAAGGATATACTCAGTGAAACAAGGACAGTGTCCTGGACTTGACTGAGAGTCAGAATAGGGTTCTGGTCCTGCCTCTGTCACGGACTTGCTCTATCACCTAGGGATCTTCCCCTCTTTGGGTCTCAGATTTCTTAATTACAAAATAAGGGAGTTAGAGTCTCTAAGGTCCCTTCTAGCTTTTATACTCAACAATTTAATGCATATTGGTGTCCTGCCTGTAGACTTGATGTTAGATTGGTCCTAGCCTTGATCTTCATTCCAGGCTCCTGACACTCCCCTCACTGCATGAATTTTGCATCCCACCTCAACTTGGGGCTATTTTCCCTTACCCTGTCCTCTAGGTCAATGATGGTCCCTCTCCACTCTCTCACCCCCAAATAACCCACAAGGCAGGGCTTCTTCCTTCCAAGTTTCCAAAAGCATGAACTTTAATCTGCACGAGAGTGACCCAGCTCCCCTACTGCCCTACTCCCTCAGGAAAGTGACCTTCAGGGAAGATGGGTCTGTCTGCTCAGAGCTCAGGGAGCAGCAAGAAAGGAGAGATCTGATCCCCAGAGAGAGGCCCTCACATCTGGGCCAGGGGCTAATCCCTGGACAATGGAAGAGCCAGCAACCTGAACCTCTTGGGGTCGGGACAAAGGGCAAAGCCAAGAATGGGCAGGATCTGGTCTTATCCTTCCTTCTCCTCAAACCCTTCCTTCCCTCTTTTATTCCCTCCCTCTCTTGCTTCCATCTCTCACCAGGCCCCTGCAGCTCCATCGATCCACCTTTCCGAGCAAGCTCCTGTCCTCTGTCCAATGTCTGCGACGATGGACTTGGCTCCTGGCCCCATCAGAGCTCCCTCTGTGGGCCTGGGGAGCAGGGGGTGGAGATGCTGATGGAGGGGAGGGCAGAGGAGACCACAGGGTCAGGATGGGGAGGAGGGACCATTGGGAGCAGAGACAGATGTGACCCTGAATGGGCCTACAAGTTCCAGAAGGAGGAGGGGGCAGGGAGAGAGTCAGGGCATCTGCCTGAGTTTACTAGGCACCCCTTGGGGCATTGAAGGAATTTTGGGCTGGGAGTGTGCAACTGGTCTTAGGATAAGGAAGCTGAGCCTCTGGCCCCTGCTCGTGCCTAACCTAGGGCCAGCAACAGGCAGAGGAGCAGCTCTGGGGAAGAGAGCTGCTGGTATCCCCCTCCCCCAATGGCCCACTGAGGTTAGGAGGGGGAAAGAAGGGGGAGCGGCATATTCGATTGGGATTTTATTTTTTCTCAGGACTAGGGGTGGCGTCTGGACCGCTCCCTCCTATAACCCGGGACCTGCAACCCTCTCAAGTCTGCTAGAGGACTGGGGGGGGGGGGGGGATTCAAGGGGGTGGGGTTGGGAGCACACGTGCCCCCCCTTCCCGGGGGTGGTGAGTCACCAGCTTCTCTCTCAACTCTCCCTACATAGTCTCCACACTCTGCCGGCCGATACCAAACTACGGTTGCAGGGGAGAGAGGGCCCCAAAGTCCTTTCCCAAGCCCTTTTTGCCTCTCTCTTTTCCTCACGTAAAAAGGGGTACTCGCGCTGTTAGTATTCTCTGCACTGCTAAAGGCGGAGCAGTAGAGGCTGACACCTTCAATCCACTTGAGCGGGGTAAAAAGGGGGGACAGGTCCTCCCCTCAGTGACAAACTTGGTACAGGCCAGCTGAGAGACCGGGGCCGGAGCCGGGAATCTGTACAATAGCTCTGGGGCCGTGGCCGGGGCCGGGCCGGGACTGGGCAGCTGTTGAGGCCGTCGCCGCCCCCCACCCCCACCGCCCCGCCCCGAGAGCCCGGCGCCCGCGGACCTCGGCCTCGCCAGCTGCACCGGGGCCCCCGGGTCCTAATCGCTTGCATTTGGAGGTGTGGGTGAGACCCATCTCCCTGCGCTCCAGAAGAGGAAGAGGAGGAGGCGAAGGAGGAGGAAGAAGAAAGGAAGCCAAGGCGGGATGAACCGTCCTATCCCCCCAGAAGCCACGGGGGTGGGGGAAGCACCGAGCTCGGACCAGCGCCGCCTCCGCGGCTGAGATCTCAAGGCGTTCCGCAGTGGAGTAGACCCCACCCCGTCGCCCAGCAGCTATGGACCAGGGCCAGCACAAGGAGCCGGACCCCGGCGCCCCTCAAGGTACCAGTCGGATTCGCCTAGGGATTGGGGCTCGGGCGATGGACCTCAGTCTTTCAGCAGGGCGGGAGGCCCTGGGTGGGCTGCGTGGCCAGGCCTGGGATGGGGGTGGGGGGCGCCCGCCTTGGGCGTGGAGCCCTCCTCTCTCCCCCCGCCCCCACCTCGGTCCGAGACTGCTAGGGAGTGGGGAGTTTTAAAAATAAAAGCTGCGGCCGAGGCTCCAGTTCAGTGGCATCTTCTGACAGCTGCCCCCCTTTCCCCCCCGCCGCGCGGCCGCAGCTTTCCCTTCCTCTAGCCCCAGCCGCTGAAGCCTTCGGGATGTGCCTGCCTGGGAACGGGTCTCCCCCGATTTAGGGCCTGTTACTCCCAGAGATTCTTCCCCGATCCGCCGTCACGACTACCACCAAATGCCCCAGCTCGCAGTCCTGGAAATGACCCCCGGACTTCGCTGGGGCTCCCGCCCCCCCCTTTGCACCCAGGGACCGCTCCTCATCGCCCCCACACCGCGCCTCCCTGTCTCCAACTCTCTCCTGGCTTCTGCACTCCCCTGACCCCCCTTCTCAATCCTGCCCTTGTCACATGCCTCCCCAGCCCAGCCTCCGCTTCCCCTTCTCCAGGGTTTGTGTATGGGGCGGTGGGGGTAAGGGTGGAAGTGGGGGCGAGTTGCTCCTCTTCCAACTTGTGGCGCTGCCTCGTGGGAGGCGGACACAGAGCCCCTTCTCCATCTCCCGGCCCGTGGCAGGGATGGCTTCCACAAATGAGGAGTGGTGTGGAAGAAGGGAGAGTCCTGGCTAGAGCTACTCTGTCCCGGAAGGCTCCCGCTTCTCCCCTCTTCGTCCGAGTTGTCAGTCTTTTAGGGACTTTGCAGTTGCGAACCCAGCTTTCTCCTCCACCCCCAGCCCTCTGGGAAGCCTGGAGGTCACCCCCCACCTCCATCCAGAACTGGATTCTTACTCCACCCCCACCCCCCCATTCAGATCGCCACCCTCCTCCATTCCCCATCGCTCCAGCTGCCACGAAGTGTGCGGGTGGCTGGGGCAGCAGAGGCCGAGGGGGAGGGGGGAGGCCCCGACTGCACTGTGGCTGCCAAGTAACTGGCAGAATAAAAGCGAGGGTTGGGGGAGGGGAGAGGGAGGCGGCATTGTTAGGGGCGAGGGCGGGAGGCTGGGAGGGGGCTCTGACTTCCCTTAGAGCCAGGCCAGGCCCTGGGCCCCTGGGCTCCTTGCAAGGCACTGGAGAGGCCTGATTACCCAGCCCTCAAAACTCATTTCAGGATTTGGGGTGGGGGAAGGGGATGAAGCCAGGACAGAACCTCCAACTCCTTCCCCTTCTGACTCCAAAAGACTTCTCCCTTTTACTTCCAGGCCTGGTTTCCCCAAATTTCCTATCATCATCTAGCAGAGTTCTCATAGGCCTCAGTTTCTCTACTCTATAGAATGGGACACAGGCCTCAATTTACATTGTCTAGGTTCTGTTCCCCCCACCAAGAAAGGAAATTTTGGAATCTGGGGTACAAAGGAGCATTATCCCCATTCCCCATCTGCCCTCCTCCCACAAATAACCAGTTCTGAGGCTACTGCAGGGTAGGATGTGATTAGTGAGTGGGCACAGGTTTGGTGGAGGGGAGGGAGGGAAAAGCAAGCTTTTCTGGGATATAACTCCCATGTGTCTAAGAGGGAAATACCTATAGAGCTAGACGCTCAGGACATCTGGGTCATTTTCTACTGACTCGGGCAGAGACGTGGGCCTGAGCCTTGCTTCCTCCTCACACCTTACCCAGTTTGCTTCCAGGAGTCACGGTGGCATTCCAGTCACCTCCTTGGCCCCTCAGGGCCCCAAGCTCAGGATGAAACAGTGTCTGTGGGTGTGGGGGATCCCAGGATAGGTGGGGTTGCTCTGCTGCCCAGTGGGTGTTCACTGTAACCTCCCAACCACAGCCAATGGTACTGGTATGGGTGCTCTGCTCTGTGCTAGGGTGTGGGAGAATGTGGGATACTGGGAGGGGAAGGTCTGTGGCTGTAGGGAAATGGGGTGCTTTAGAGCACAAGCCTGACAGCTGAAGTGACTGGGTTTTTAACTTTGCCCCAATGAAGCTTGAGAGAGCTTGGTCCTGACAGCTTCCCCAGGACTTGAGCAGACCCTGTAGGGTTGTCAATACCCCCCACCCCACCCCACTTCCGAGCTCCACAGATCCTCAGCCAGTCAGCAGCAGGATGTGGAAACTGGAGAAGGAAGTGGTCTGTACACTAAAGTTACTGATTCTATAAGGGATTTGGATAGAAGGACTGATTTGTAGGGAGGGGAGCATCTCTCAGCAGAGGAGACAGAGGAGACCAGAGATGACGAACAGGAACAACTTGTAGAGAGCAGGGAAGATTTCTGGACAAGGGAATGTGGATTGGGGACCTTAGATGGGATGACTGCTCTGTGTACCCCATTGGGGAGAGTAGTGTCTATAGAGAACGGACTTGGAAGGGTAGACAGGTCTGTCTACAGACTGGGATACCCTGGATGAGGTAACTGATTTGGATATAGAGGAAAAAACCCTGAATGAGATGAAAAATCTTGACTCAGAATCCCTGTTTATTCATGGTCCAGGATACAGAGTGTTGGGCTGGCAGTCAGGCAGTGAATATGCATTTATTATATACCGGGCACTGTGCCAGTCACTAGAGATACAAAAAGAGGCAAAAAAAATCGTCTTTGCCCTCAAGGAGCTTACAATCTAATGGGAGAGACCAGTTAAAATTCTGCCTTTGACTCGAGAGGGCAAGTGACTTAACCTCTCAAAGTTTCAGTATCCATCTGTATAAAAATGTGAATAATACCTATAGTATCTTCTCTTGGTTGTTGCTAGGCTTAAGTGAACTGATGCATATAGAAAGCACTTGGGAGACTTCTTAGTTTTCTACTGGGTGACCCAGACGTCTTGGTGGAGTTTTAAGTTATCCAATGGTGCAACTGGCAATGATTATGAAGAGGCAGCGTCCTGAATAGAGTATTTGGGACAGAGTAGTTTTTCTGTGGCTCTGGCATTCTCCATTCTTCCTCTCCTATTCCCCCTCCTCCTTCCCCTTCTCTCCCAACCTTGCTGTGTCGGGTGGATGGGTCCCAGTAATGAGGCTATTAATGAGCCCCTAATGTGCTGTCATGCATATGCAAATGAAGGGAAAAGGGCCTGAGAGTTCCCTCCCGCTCAATGTCAGCTCCAGGCTTAGAAAGGTAGAGAGGTACCTTGGCCCACTTCCCCAATTCCTGGCTGTAGTGGGTATGTTTAATGGCCCCTCCTGTGAGAGAAAGCACCCATGGGCACCTACTGAGGGGCACTGAGGGTCACATAAGAGGTTTGGAGCTTCTTTAAAAAGGAGACCTCTGATCTGGTCTTGCCTAAGGCCTCGGGGGGCCAGGCAGCCATGCCTACTGGCACCAGCTGGGCCTCTGGGTAAAGGGAGCCAGCCGGGTGAGCCCCAGATAATGTAGCTTTGTTTTGAGGGTGGCAGCCCTGCCTGGCACCCCTGGGCACAATCTTCAGTGTCATTGAGCCAGCTGCGAGTCCTGTTCATCCGCACCCAATCACAGGGGGCTGCCTGCAAGGAGCAGGGAGTGGATAGCAGCAGGGTCAGGGGAGCAGTGGGGTGTGATCCCCCACAATGCCCCTTCACATCCCCTCTCTCCTCTAGGGGGCCTTACAAAACCTCTGGACATCAAGGTTTGGCCTTTGCAGTGCCAAAGGAAATGAAACTATGACTGTTATGCAGATTTGCTATTTGACCTTGGACAAGGTCACTTAACCCTTCTGAGCCTCAGTTTCTTTTTCTGTAAAACGAAGGAGGTTGTACTAAATGGCCTCTTTGGCCCCTATCAGTGCTAACATTTTATGTTCAATGTTCTACAGCTAATTCTGACATTCTGTGATTTGGAAGGGACTGTAGATTTGCAACATGGATCAGATTATCTGGATAATGACCAGCACCTCATTTCCTTCTGTCATGTACTACACATAGACTCAGAACTAGTGAGTTTTAAGGATCCAGATATCTGGCAAGTCCCCAGCCTCTCTGCTCATCTTAGACCTATGTCTCCTGCCCCCATCCTCACTTTCCAAGGGCAAGCCCAAAGCGGCTTACCATTCAGAGACTCAGACCCCCCTAGGGTGGGTCAGGACCGGACTGTCCAGGTCCCAGAGAACCCCAGAAGCTGAGCCAGCTGGGGTTCTCGGACAGATCTGATTCGCTGAGACCAGAGCATTTGGAACCCAACCTCTACCCTCTTCACCCAAAACTGCCTTCCCTTCTTAGAGAGATCATTTCTTCATTTCTAATCCCTGCCCTTCCAGCACCAGACTTGGGCATCAGGAAGTGGACGAATGGCCCGAGAGCCAAGGTTTAAGTCAAGAGTTTGGGAGCTCAAAGGGGCTGGCTAAGAGGTCTGCAGGGTCTGGTGGGGCCCAGGCGGGATGTCATCATTTCCTGCCCCTGAAATAACAGGAAGTGGGTGCTCCTGATTGGAGGCCATGAACAATGGGGGGCTGGGGCCAGACTAGTGGGAGAGGAAGGTTCCTTCCCTCCTGGTCCCTCCTCCCCTCACCCCCAGCCCCCACCTTGGAGCTGAGAAACATGGAAGCAGGGAATCTGGCACCTCATCATAGATGCCTAGCCTCTCCTTCCAGGGACCTTCTCGGTGATGGATCATAGAGCCCTCATCTCTAAAATGAGCATCAGACTAGACTTAATCCCTAAGGTCCCTCCCGCTGTATATCTCTGATTCTATGGGTCCAGCTAGGGTGAGGGGAGATTCAAAGATCATAGGATCATAGATTCGGAAGGTGCTTAGTCCAATCTTCCTCATGTGACAAAGGGGGAAACTGAGGCTTGAGAACTCAAGGGATTTGCCCGTGATCACAAGGTATGAAGTAGCAGAGCCAGAATTTGAATCCAGGGCTTCTAACTTCAAATCAATCAGTACACTGTCTCCCATTCTGCCCCCCAAGAGCTGAGTCATTTCTGTCCTGACCCGGAGAAGCTAGAATGCCTCTCTTGGCAAAGAGGTGGTGAAGTATAGATGTGGAATGAGTCTTACATTGTCAGACACAGCTAATGATTTGATTTGTTTTGCTTAACTATATCAACAACAAAGTACAGGGTTGGAGGAGAGAGTAATCATTGGTAAGAGACATAGAGATGAAAAAAGAACAGTAAATATAACATTTATTTAAGCAATAAAAACATTTACATTTGAAAATGTTTCTATAGTGAGCCTGCCTGACCTGAGCATGCTAGGAGTCCCGGACTTCAAAAGTTCCTCCGATTCCATGTCAATATTATCATTGACTGGCCTTGAACCACTCAGTGGAGATGGCACCCCAGCCTTTGGCATAACTAACTCCCTTTGAAGAGCCCCTGCCTCACTGGGTCTCGATGGAGGTTTGCCCTTGGTTCCGTGAGCACAAGGGGGGAGGTCTCAGGAGGGAGTTAGGATTGGGCAAAGGGGTTGTAGCTGGTTCCAGATATGGGATAGGGAATAGGTCTGCCACTCGGATAGGGCAAAGGGCAGTCCTTGGTGCCAGCAGCACTGAGCGTGAGGTGCGTGTGCTCCAGGACGCTGGCTTGTGTGTTCCTTCCTGTCCCTCTGTCTGTGCATCTGTCTCTGTGGGAATCTCTGGGTGGGGACAAGATCTAGTCCTGTGATTCTGTTGATATAAGAAACTCCCAAATTGGAAAAAAGAAAAAAAAAAGAACTCCCTGTATTAAATGTAGGTGGGTGCCTTCTCTGCCATTTACAATCTAGAACGATAAGAAGTTAGGTGAATGCCCCAAGGTCTCACTGCCAGTATGTGTCAGGAGCAAGATTTGAACCCAGATGGTCCTGGCTGCAAGGCCAGTTCTCTTTCCATGCCATCTCCCTAGTTTAGTGCCACATCGCTTCCCATGAGAATCTCTCCCTATATATTTATCATATAATAATATATAATATGACACATATTATTATATATAACACATTTTGTATATCACACATACATAACATAACAATATATTATATATAACACATAAGCAAAAATGGATATATGTATCCATTTTTGCTTATGTGTTAACACAGAGAAGCTATTTATTGTACAGTGCCTTACCAAGAATGGAGCCCAGAAATATACATGTATATTTTCATATGCATGGAAATGTATACATTTACATCTATGAGGAAATAGATTTACATATGGAAATGCATGTCTGTTTTATGTGTGGAAATATGTATGTTTCTATATGGAAATAGGAACATTTGTACATATATGGTAATATGTATATTTTACATATATATCATAGCATATAGTATGTTATATTTATATTTCATGTTCTATCTTAGATTATATATAATGTGTATTATATATATTTATGTATGTGTATATAAAGAGTTTTTTTTTCTGTTCCTACATATTTACTTTGGGATACTAGATTTGGAATCAGAAGAGAAGGATTCAAATTCTTTCTTTTCTACTTAGTATTGGCATGACCTGGAATAAATGATACCCTCCCTGGGTCTCGTGTTCCTCATCTGTAAACAGAGGGGCATAGACTAGATGACCTCTAAGTTCCCTTCCAGCTCTAAATCTGTGTTCCTCATGATAAAAATAAGAGCTAGAATTATTGTAGTCCTTTAAGGTTTTTGAAGTTATCTGTAAATGTTATCACATTCAGTCTTTACAACCATTCTGTTGGGTAGGTGCTATTAGTCCCATTTTATGGGATGTGAAAATCGAGACTAACAGAGGTTTAGTGACTTGCTCCAGGTTATTATATAGATTAAAAGGCCCCCAAGACAAGATTTTAACCCAGTTCTTCCTGGCTCTCAAGTTTCACATTCTTTCTATGTGCAGAGTTCTTTACGAGGTGTGGGAAGAGAAATAGATTTAATAAGGCATGAACCCTGCTGTCATGGAGCTTATAGTCAGGTGGGGGGATGAGACAGGTCTACACATAGCTATGATGCGCAGTGTGACAGAAGGATCTTTCTGTGTGTCTCCATCCCTTGGTCTGCCTGCATATGAAGTTGGAGTGGCGTGGCTGAGAAGGGTGGCCATTTGTTCTTCCCCTCCTTCTCTTGGCTTAAGCTCCAGGGGGAGACCAGAAAATATCCATGAATTACAGATGCTGAAAACTCTGCTCTCTGTGGATGAAACTAATTATAGAGGGAAAGGGTGGGCTGCCTCAACTTCATCTGGGCTCTGGCCCCTGCCTGGGCCCATCCCTATTCCTCTGCCTTCTTCTGGGGTGGGGCCGTCCTTATCCCTGGGTTTGCTGTCATCCCCTCCCCTTCCCACCAGGTGCCTCACTTCCTGCCATGTCAGAGTGGCCAGCCTGGGCAGGAGTCTCTGCCTGCCCTGCATTCCCATCCCCTGAGCTCAGCACTGGGCTATCTGTGGCACCTGTGTCCTTCTCCACAGTAGCAGGGGAGCAAGGGAAGAGATTCCTCCCCTTTGCCCTAAGACTGCCTGCCCTTCAGATGACAGGACTCCTGCCTTCTAGAGGGTAGAGGCAGAGGGGCAGCAGGCAGGTGCTCTAGGAGGAGGAGGATTGTCACTTGGAGGGTGAGGAAGAAGGGTCTAAGCCCCTGACAACACACCCTGGAGTGCACTTTGCAGTCTGGGGTGGTAGAAAGAGCACCTCATCTTTCAGAGTCTAAGTTCAAGGTTTTTGTGTGTTAATTCCTAGCTGTGTGATATCAGATGAACTTCTTACAGTGTCAGGGATTTCATTTCTGCAAAATGAAGAAGGTTGAGCTAAGTGGACCTTGAAAGTCCTTTCCTACTGATCCTACCCTTCACCCTAGTTTGATACATATAGACTCATAAATTTAGAGCTGGAAGGATACCTAGAGTTGAATCTTCCCATTTTACAAATGAGGAAACTGAGACTGATGTTAAATAACTTACTCAGGGACACGTAACTAATAAGTGTTGGAGATCGGATACGAACCTAGGTCTTCTTGACCATAAATCCAAAGCTACCTCATCCCTTTTCCCAGCCAATTCATAGGCATGGAATTGTAAAGTCTCACGGGGGGACTTTAGAGGACTTCAAGTCGAACCTGTCTCTGAGCAGGGATTCAGCCTACAACATTCCTTACAAATGATCATGTAGCATCCACTTAAACATCCCCATGGTGATGGGGATGTCACCATTGCTTGAGGCAGCCCATTCCACTGTCAGACAGCTCTAGTGGTATCTGTTTTGTTTTGTTTTGTCTTCAGGAATTTAAAAAATTGTTTTATTCATGCTCTTTTTTTTAAAAAAGCAACACTATTTTATTTTATTTTTTAAAGCATTTTTCCATGGTTACATGATTCATGTTGTCTCCCTCTCCTCTTCCCTCCCCCTTCCCAGAGCTGACAAGGAATTCCACTGGGTTACACATGTATTAGCACTCAAAACCCACTTCCATATTATTCATTTTTATAATAGACTAATCTATTAGAACCAGAACCCCAAATCATATACCCAGATAAACAAACGATAAGTCCTATGTTTTTCTTCTGTGTTTCTGCTCCCACAGTTCTTTCTCTGGATATAGATAGCATTCTTTTTCATAATCCCTCAGGATTGTCCTGGATCATTGCATGCTATTAGTAGCAAAGTCTATTTGAATTGATCATCCCACAATGTTCTCTTGCTTCTGCTCATTTCACTCCATATCAGTTTGTGTAGGTCTTTCCAGCTCATATAGAAATCAAGCAGTTCATCATTCCTTTTAGCACAATAGTATTCCATCACCATCATATACCACAATTTGTTCAGCCATTCACCAGTTGAGGAACAACCCCTCATTTTCTAATTTTTTGCCACCACAAAGAGTGTGGCTATAAATATTTTTGTACAAATATTTTTTTTTATTTCTTTGGCATACAAACTTAGTAGTATTACTGGATCAAAGGGCATGTAGTCTTTTAAAGCCCTTTGGGCATAATTCCAAATTGTTTTCCAGAAAGGTTGGATCAATTCACAACTCCACCAGCAATGCACTAGTGTCTCAATTTTGCCACACCCCCTCCAACATTTATTATTTTCCTTTGCTGTCATATTGGCCAATCTGCTAGGTGTGTAAGGTAGAACCTCAGAGTTTAAATAACACTCTTAATCAACTAGCATTTACTAAGCTCCTACTATATGCCAGGCACTGTCTTTAAGTGTTGAAGATACAAAGAAAGGTAAAAACACAGTCCCTTCCCTCAAGAGACTCACAGTTTAATGAGGAAAACACTCTGAGAACAACTATGTACAAACAAGACATATCCAGGAGAAATTGGATGTAATGAGCAGGAGGAGGGCACTAAAGCTAAGAAAGACTGGGAAGGGTTCACTGCAGAAGGAGGAAATTTAGTAGAGACTTGGAAGGAAACCAGGGAAGCCAGAAGGAAAAGTTAGAAGGGACAGAGGTCCAGGCATGGGGGACAGCCAGTGTAATGTCCAAATAACTCCTTCTCTGTTGTAACAAAGAAGCACACAATTAAATAAACAATAATAGGAGCACCTAGATGGCACAGTGGATAGAGAGCCATGCCTGGAGGCAGGCCTGGGTTCAAATCTGGTCTCAGATACTTCCTCGCTGTGTGACCCTAGGAAAGTCACTTAACCCCCATTACCTAGCCCTTATTGTTCATCCACCTTTGAACCAATACATAATATTGGTTTTAAGATGAAAGGTAAGTGTTTTTTTAAAAAATTTAAAAGAAAGGAAGAAACAGTAATAGTATTTCTAGAATGCTCAAAGATTTGCAATGCAATTTACAAATATTTAGTTTTTATTCTCATAAGAACCCTAGGAATTAAATGTTATTATTCCCCATTTTCATATTAAGAAACTAAGGGCAGGGGTCACATAGCTAGTAAATATCTGAGGTAAGATTTGAACCACAGTCTTTCTGACTTTAGGTCCAGCATTCAATCCATTGCGCTCCGTAGCTGCAATAATAACACATGGAGCATGTTTGACAATATAGGCCAAATTTTGTCCCCAGAATCCACCATGCCTCTGAGGAGAAGCAGGAAGCATATTTCATCAACTGACATCACAATTGGTCTTTGCATTGATCATAAGTCTTTCTGCATTTTTTATTATGGCCATTGCTGAAAGTGTTGGCCAGCTTCTGCTTACTTAACTTGTTATCAGTTTGTGAGCCTTCCTATGTTCCTCTGAATTCATTATATTTGTCTCTTCTTATAGGTCAGTCATATTCTATCACATTCATATGCCAGTCTGTTTAGTCATTCCCCTGTAATGGCCTCCCACTGTCCTTCTTCTTCTTTGCTACTAAAATTTTATATATCTATGAATATATATATATTATGTAAAATGTTATAATTGTTAGGCAGTTTTCCCTTATATTAGATGGAAAATTATCTCCCCAATGGTTTTTGTATTCCTTGTTCTTCCCTCTGGGGTCAAATCCAATCCCTCTTGTATATGACAGTCCTTCAGATTCTTGAAGAGATTTGTCACGTTCCCATGTCCCATGTAGCCCGCCATGTCTTCTCTCCTTCCTTCAGATTATCACCATTTTCTTCAAACAGTCCTCAAAGACTCCCTCTGCCACCCTTCACATTCCCTATCCCCCCAACCCCCAATCTCCTCTCTCATTAGGGCAGCATCTTGTTTGTTATGGAGAGTGACTGCTAAGAGGATTGTTCATCTGAGTTTTAAGGGATTGACTTTTCTCGTTTCTTGGCTTTTGTCTTTCAGTTGAGGCAGCTGGGACTTCCACAGACCCAAGGATTTCCCTTGCAGGTGATCTCTCCCCACAGACTCCTGCTCTGGTTCCAGATACCCCTCCAGATACCCCTCCAGCCATGAAAAGCCCTCTAGGGAGTGCTCAGCCCCCAGCCTCCCCCACGCTAGAGTTGGAATCCCCTCTAGAGCAGACAGTACCCCAGAAGGAAAATCCTCTCCCTTCAGAAGAAAAGAGTGGGAATCTTGCCCCACCACCTGGAGGGACTCCCCAGGATGCCAAGTCTCCTGCCAGGAGCAGTCAGCCATCCCCAACTGCTGCCCTGGGCTCCAGCAGCCCCCATCCCAAACAAGGTAGGTGTGTACTCCTTCCTGCATTAACATCCCGTGCCCAGAGTCCCAGCCCCATTTCTTCTGGGGAACCGGTAGATGAGCCTAAATACTTGCCTACCATGTCCCAGCCTCCAGCAGCCTGGGTTGCCACTCTCTCCTCTAGACTTAAGGTACAGACTCCCCTTTCTTTTATCTGGGAAGAGGAGTTTTATTGTTGTCATTTTCAGTCATGTCTGACTCTTTGTGACCCCATTTGGGGTTTTCTTGGCAAAGATACTGGAATGATTTGCCATTTCTTCCTCTAGCTCATTTTTATGGATGAGGAAACTGAGGCAAATAGGATTAAGTGACTTGCCCATGGCTGCACAGATAGTTAAGAATCTGAGGCCACATTTGAACTCAAGAAGATGACTCTTCTTGATCCCAGACCCAGCACTCTATCTCCTATGACACTTAGCTGCCCTTTGGGAAGGGAAGGCTTGTCTCAAAAAGGGGAGGAAATTCATATTGACTTTCAGTTAACTCCAAGTCTTGTCTCACCCCACATGGTACCCAGATGCCAAGAAGGCTGGAGAAAGACACAAGCTGGCAAAGGAACGGAGAGAGGAGCGGGCCAAATACCTCGGTGAGTGGGGCATTGGGGAAGGAGAGGGGATGGATAGAAATCTTTTAGAGGATCCTCTAGATTAGGAAAACCCCCAGAGGAGATTGGCTCACTCTGTTCAAGGCTGAACTTCTCCCCCTACTTTTATGAGTCAAGTTAATTGTCATGGTCTGATAGAAAAGACTTGGTTGCAGTCAGAAGACCATTGGATTGTCAGTCAGAGGACCTGAGTTTGAATCCTAGATCTGCCACTTAAGCTGAGTCCACTTCAGTTTTCTAATCAGTGAAATGGGGATAATGATTGCTCCTATATCTTCCAGGGTTGTTGTGAGGATATGATGAGATCATATTTGTAAAATGCTGTGTAAATCTTAATATACTACATAGATGCTAGTTATTATTATTACTTCTCTGACTTTGGACAAATTACTTCACTTTTCTTGATCTCAAATTTCCTTCTTTATAAAATAAGAGGTTTGGGGCAGCTAGTTAGCACAGTGGATAGAGCGCCAGGCCTGGAAATAGGAAGACCTGAATTCAAATCTGGCCTCAGATACTTTTTAGCTATTGTAATATCCATGATCTTACACTGTATAACCATGGGCAAGTCATTTAACCCTCATTGCCCAGCCCTTACCCTTCTGTCTTAGAGTTGTTACAAAGACAGAAAGTAAGGGTTTAAAAAAAATTAAAAAAAAAAAAAACCAAGAGGGTGAACCTTAATGGTGTCTAAAAGCTCCTTCCAGCTCTACACATAATGATTTTTCATGGTCCCTCTGCTTCTGGTCTTATTCAACTTATTTTCAACAATTAAGCATTTACTATATACAAGGCTTTGTTCTAGACACTGGTATGAAACTGAAAAGAAATGGTTCCTACCCATACAGAGCTTATGATCATCTAAGGGGGAATCAATGTATAAAGAGAGAAGTCAATACAAAATAAATACAGAATAATGTAACGGAAGAGAGGGAGGCAATCAGGAGCAGCCTCTTGTAGAGCCTTCCATGAAACTCCAGTGGAACCTCGAAGAGGGTGAAGAATTGATTCTCAGAGGCAAACGGGAGAACATTCTAAGCATGGTGGGGGGCAGCCTTTTCAAAGGCATGGAGGAGGGAAAGAGAATTGTACAGGAAACAGCAATGAGCTGTTTGGCTGGAGCTGAGAGTGTCCAAAGGGGAGTAAGGAGGAATTAGTCTATAAAGATAGGTTAGAGCTAGATTCTAGTGCTTTAAATGACCAACAAAAGAGTTTGTAATAATGATGATGGTGGTGACAAGTAAAATTTCTATTGCTTAAGTTTTGCAAAGCATCTTTACATTTATTAACTCTTTTGTATTTTATCCTTGAGACAGCAAGTAGTCATGGGAGAAGCTTCTTGAGCAGGAGATTGGCACAATGGGACCTGCACTTTGGAAGCTGGGTGGAGGATGGATTGGAGAATTAGCAGCTAGATAGAGCAATCCTTGGAGTGCTAGACTTGGAGGAAGCAAGACTTGAGTTCAAATTCAAATTTATCAAGGGCACTAGCTGACCTAGTGGGGTCCTGAGCAAGTCACTTTCTTCTCTAGACCTCAGGTTCTTCATCTGTAAAAATGAAGAGATTGGATTCTATAGTTTCTAAGATCCCTTTGAGCTCTACATCTGATCCTAGGGGAGAAACTGGAATCAGAGAGACTGATTAGGAGATTATTGCAATCAATGCAATAATACTGCAGCCATAGCTGATGAAGGCCTGAACTAGTTATGGTAGCAGCATGAGTTAAGAGAAGGGGATAGATGGGAGAGATATTGCAGAGGGAGGACGATCTTATTGAATGTGGGGAGTGAAGGAAGAGTACAAGACAGTGCTGAGGTTGGGAGCCAGAGAGATAATGAGAAAGATGGCAGTACCTTTGATAAGTACAGGGAAATTAGGAGGTTGGGTTGGTTTTGGAGGTAAGAGATAAGCTGCATTTCTTCCTGTTGAGATTAGAGTAAGAATAAAGGCGCGAGAATGTTACCCATCAGGGAAGCCTTTGGGGAGGAATTTTAAGACTGTGACCAGTTACCCCTAACTGTCCCCTGGCCTCTGTTTTTTTTGGCAGCGGCCAAGAAAGCCATGTGGCTGGAGAAAGAGGAAAAGGCCAAAGCCCTCCGAGAGAAGCAACTTCAGGAGCGGCGCCGACGGCTTGAAGAGCAAAGACTCAAAGCAGAGCAGAGGAGGGCAGCCCTGGAGGAGAGGCAGCGACAGAAGCTAGAGAAGAACAAGGTATGTGCGCATCCTTGTGGATGCTTGGTGCTATGTCTGTGCATGGGTTGGTGTGGGTATTCCTTTTGAAATGAGAGGTGAAAAGAGAAAGGATTGTATCTGAAGCAAGATGGAGTAGTGGGCAGGTCGATGAGCTAGAGGTCAGGAGGATCTGGGTTCCGGTTCTCTCTTGGACATTTACTAGCTGGGTGATCTTGAGCAAGCCTCTCAATCTCTGTGAACTTCAGTTTCCTCAACCGTAAAGTGAGGATAATAATGGTACTTATGTCGTAGGGTGGTATTAAGGCTTAAATAAAATATGCACAGTCTTTCCTTTGCAAACCTTTAAATTTTAAATTGTTAAAAATTAAATTTAAATAAAAATATAAAATTATTTAAAGCACTATATATATATTAGCTATTCTTATTAGAAGATGCATTTCTGTGTGCACATATATGTGTGCATATCTTCTGGGCACATGTCTGTGGGAGCCTGTACTCATAATGGAGCCCCTGGACTAGGGTTCAAATCCTGCCTCTATATCTAGTTGTCTGGAAGATCTTGAATAAGTTATTCCTCCTCCCTTCCCTCATCTGAACTAAATGATCTCTGAAATTCCTTCTCTCTCTCTAGAGCTTTGGTCCCTTTGATCTGAAATCTGTGATTTAAAATGCATTTGAATCTGTGCCGTGAGCATGTCTGTATTTGTGTATATCTTGAGAAAAGATCAGTTTCGGATTGGGGGAAGCAATCTAGTGGAAAGGGAAGGAGAGCTCATCTGGGATGGAGGAGAAGCCCCATACCCTCCATGGGGAGCTCAGAGCTGGGCCTAGTTTAGGAATCTTTGGAGGATAGAAAAAAAAAAGAATTGAAAGAAAGAAAAGAAAAAACTCCTCATACCTCAAGTCCAAGTGAGGAAACAAGTTCTCTTAGGGAGATGTCATGTCCTCTAGCTATAACCTGAAAATAATTTTTTTAAAGCATAAGAACAAGTGAGACATGATAATGATGGGAGATATGTATATCCATCTTTTTACCTCTCTTATCTATCTATCCATACATATAGTGTCTGCCTATCTATCCAACTACTATCCATCTGTTCATCCATCCATGTATCTATCTATCCATCTACTATGTTCATCCATTCTTCTTTCTATCTATCATCTATCTTTCTATCTCTCTATTCATCTATCCATATACTATCTGTCTATCCATCTGTTCATCCATCCATATATCTATTTATCCATCCATCCATCCTTCCTTCTATCCATCTATCCATCTATCTATCCATCTATCTATCTATCTATCTATCTATCTATCTATCTATCTATCTAGTGCCAGGAGCTTTACAAATATTTCATTTAAGACTCACAACACCATTTCAAGATGGGTACCATTATTTTTTACAATTGAAAAAACTGAGGCAAAAAGAGGTTAAATGGCTTGCCCAGAGTCACTCAGCTACTAAGTGTTTGAGGCTAAATCTGAACTCAGGTCATCCTGATTTAAGCCTCAGCATTCTGTCCATTGTGCTGCTTGGCTACCTCTGAGTCTGAGGGGAGTTGGTAGAATTGTTGTGAGAATTACATAGCTAAAGTGCTTTCCAAACTTCAGCCAATACATAAATGCTAGCTATTATGATTGGGGCTAATCTAAGGAGGTTTTCAAGAAGAGAGAGAGATGTTGAGCCTGGTTCTGCAGGAGAAAAGATTAAGTGTAGAAGAGGGTTATTAAAATTGACACGGGGCCCCACTCCCCCCAGGAACGTTATGAAGCTGCCATCCAGAGGTCAGTAAAGAAGACGTGGGCAGAGATCCGGCAGCAGCGTTGGTCCTGGGCAGGAGCCCTGCAGCAGAATTCACCAGGACACAAGAACAGTGAGTGGGCAGATTGGTGGGGATGGGAGGGCTGGAAATGGTGGCAGGGAAATTAGAGTTGTCTGGGAGTACTAGAGTAGGGAGGTCAGTGTGAGAGAAGCAAGGGGAGAGGTTTGAGGTCCTGAGAGAACTAGAGTGTGTAGGGGAGGTTGGGGGGCACTACTGCTACCCATCTCTTCATCCATTGCAATCTCCCCAGCCTACCCTCCATGTGGGCTGAAGAAGGGATATGTATAACTAGAGGGGAGCACGTGGGGACAGGGGACCTGGGGATTAAAGGTACATCTCATCTTATATGCTTGATATGTTTCTGAAGTGTGAACATTGAAATTTTGTAAATGGAATCTTTCCCATTGCCTGCCATTATCGTATCAGAGAGATGTTGTCTTCATCTTCAGTTTTTGTTCAGTAAGCAACGACTTCTAACACTTGAGCTAAAAGTTCCCCTGATTTCTTGCAAGTAATTAATGATCTGTAAACAAGTACCATAATATACTCAGAGTTCTTCTTTAAGATGATCACCCTCTAATTTGTCTGTTAAATTAAGTTTGATTTTTTTTTTTTTGGTGTGAGAGTTTTCGTGAAGTGGGACCCATTGTACTTTGGTGTGACCTCCGTGTCCAGGGAAAGTGTGTTTCAATCTGTGTAGCTGTGTTTGTGAATGTCTTGGTGTCTATCTGTCATCAGCTATGTGTATTTTGTGTCTCTCACTAGGGATCTAAGTGTGATGACCTGTGTATGATGTCTGTAGATATTGAGATGCGTCTGCATGTTGCTGTTGTAGTTCTGTGTTTGTGCATCTTTGTGTGAATGTTCATGGGGGTTGGTGTGTCATTGTGCATCAGAGGCAATGGAATGTAGCGGCCAAAGATTATAGATTTGACCTGAGTTCAAATCTCAGGGTTTTTTGGACTCAGCAAGTCATGTCACCTCTTGGGCCTTAATTTACTTGTCTGTAAAATGATGAGATTGGACTAAATTAGGAGTTCTTAAGCTGAGGCTCATGGACTCTCCCCCACCCCAAAAAGTCCATAAATTGATTTCAAAGAATCTATGAATTTGGATGGGGGGGAAGTCTTTGTTTTCAATAACTTTAAACTTAAATTTAGCATTTCTTTCAATTATTTAAAAATATGATGCTGAGAAGAGGTCCTTAGGCTTCACAAAACTGCCAAAGGGTTCCAGGACACACCAACAAGGTTAAGAACCCCTTGGACTAGTCAATTTATTTCGAAGGTCCGTACCAGTCTAAATCCTGATTCCATGTATATGTAAAAAAAATCTGTTTCTGTGTATCTTTATATGTATAGGTGTTTAGATGAAGGGTCAGCAGGGCTGAGGGTATCAGCTCAGATTCAGAATGTGCAGACTATGGGGTCTGGAAAGTGCTCGGAGAGCTGGAGAGCAGTTGTGAGGGCCTTAGCAGAAAGGGTGAGCCCAGCCTGGAGGAGGCGGCTGTGCCAGCCATTTAGGCTATCTTTGACCAGAGCAAGATCTCGTCTCACTAGACCTCCCTGGGAGAGAAGACCACAGGCTGTGGCCATCAGCCCCCTTAGAAGTGTTCCCCTTTCCCTAGCCTGGCCCTCTCCCAAATAGAGTGATTGTGTCTCCCCTCCTGGGGCTAAATCTATCTCAAGCCTCTTCCCATCCTTTCCCCTCCCTCCTTTTCCTAGTCCTCCCTCCCTCTCCCGTTCCTCTTGAACCTGCTTGAAAGAGCACCCTGCATGGAAGGCCCTATTGGGCGCCCCTGGCTTCCTGGCCCCAGGCCTGGCCCCCTTCCCTTCCCCCTGGCCCTCGGCTCTAATGCCCGTGTCTTTTCCCCTCCAGGTGGAAGCAGGTGCTCCATGTCGGCAGTAAACCTGCCTAAACACGTGGACTCTATAATCAACAAACGTCTCTCAAAGTCCTCTGCCACGCTCTGGAACTCCCCCAGTAGAAGTAAGAGGCCTGCCCCACTCCAGCCCCAGTCTGTCATGGCCCAGAGGCACCCCCAGCAATAGGGCTGCTCCCCAAACCCAGCCTAGGCCCTGGCCCTCTCTGAGACCCAAGCCACGTGCTAAGAAGGTCCTAGAAGGGATTCGTGGGGGGCCGAGGTCAGTCCCCTGTGGTCCTGCCTGGTTCTGAAGTTCTGTAACTTGGGGAAACATTCTGGGGCTTTGTGCCTGTCCCCACCCTCCCCACTCAGGGTTCCATGGCTGTTGGGCAGTCATAGTTTGTGAGAACAGAGCTAGATAGCCAGGGCTGTAGGAGAGGACAGGCAGAAGGCAGTGCCCCAGCTTTAGGATACAGAAGACCTGAGCTGGGGCTGCCAGGGCCTTGGAAGACTGCCAAACCTCCCCCCTTCTCAGGCAAGGAGACAGGGCCTGAGCCAAGTAGTGGGAGAGGCATCCAGTGCTCTCAAGGTTCCAGAGTCTCTCCTGGCCAAGAAGGAAATGAAGGGGCTTGGGGCCCGAGCACATTCAGAGTCTTGTGGAGTGTGGTCTCCCTCTGTTCTCTTTCTGGTCCTCTGCAGCATCCCTCCTGTGCCAGGGGGCAGGAAGGGCCATAGGATGATGCCAAGGACATGGGCCTTGGAGCCACGGTATCTCCTTCCCCAAAGAAGCACCAGATGTGTCTTCAGAGGCAGGAATCTGGTGATGTGGCTAGAAGGCTGGCACTGCCCCCACTCCCAGCTAGCACCAGCTAGCTAGAGCCCACATGCCAGCCTGTGAAGTGGTGGATTTAGGGGGGTTTTGGAGGTGGTAGGGGAGTTATTTATAAGCTCCTTCAGCTTTTATTTGATTGCTCAATTGCCTGGCAACCAAATCAGCTGCTGCTGGGCCCCACCTGACTGAGAAGGGGTAAAAATAGATAGAGCAGCTGAGGGCCTAGGAGAGGCAGCAGGGGCAGCTGGGCAGGCCAGGGCAGGGCATGGGGACACCTCCAGAACTAAAGCCTCTCTCGGGGCAAGAAGTCACTTCACCTTTTCAGAGTGGGACCACCTTAGGGCCGCGGTCTCCATGCCTAGGAGGAGCCTGGCACTGGGACTAGGGGCAAAGGGCAGCAGCTGGCAGTGCCCCTGGCTCCCCTCCTGGCATCCTCTTTGGGCTGGGTCTGAGGAGAGGTCAAAAGGACGTTGCTGGGCTATGTTAGTCTCATCAGGGCCCGTGTGTGAGCCCCGGCTAGGGCCAGAGCCAAGGTCCATACTGAATGAGATAGGGCTGGTCATGTTCCTGGGGAGGGTCACCCCCTCAGGCCAGGGCAGAAGAAATGATGCATGCCAGCCTAGGGGAGGGAGGAAAGAGATCGGGCCTGGTGTGTGCGTGTGTGTGTGCGTCTGTGGAGAACCGTGTGTGGGTCCTTGGGCATGTCCGTGTGTGCTTGTCGTGTGCCTGGTTGGGTCTCACAGTCTACCCCGTGGTTGTAAGCATCCGGGGATCCGGCCAGGAGGTGACTGTCTCTGCCCACTTTCCCATCCCCATCACCCCAGATCGGAGCCTGCAGCTGAGCCCTTGGGAGAGCAGCATAGTGGACCGACTGATGACACCCACACTGTCCTTCCTGGCTCGGAGCCGGAGCGCCGTCACCCTGCCGGGCAACGGCAAGGACCAGGGTAGGGGGCATGCGGCAGCCCCCTGGGAGGGGAGGAGTGAGGAGAGGGGAAGCCACAGACTCATGGTGTGGAAAATGAGGGACCGGCCCCCCAACGGGCCAGGGTGTGAGGAGCGTGGGGAGAGGTGGTAGGGAACCCCCTGGCCTTGGGAGGGGAGGAGTGAGGAGGGGGGAAGCCACAGACTCATGGTGTGGAAAATGAGGGACCAGCCCCGCAATGGGCCAGGGTGTGAGGAGCGTGGGGAGAGGTGGTAGGGAACCCCCCTGGCCCTGGGATGAGTCTCTAAAGTTTCCTCAGGCCCTTCTCTCCAAGCCCTTGCCTTACAGCAGCTTGGGCAGAGAGGGCTTCTAAGCATTCTTATTCCGATCTTATATATCTGATGAAACAGACCCAGAGAGCAGTGACTTGCCCAAAGTCACACCCCATAAGAGCCCACATCTCTAGGCTTCAGGGTTGGAGCTCTGGTGAGGCTTAGCCTTGTCCTGCGTCCTAAGTCCACCGTGTTTCTCCCTAGTGGTTCCCATGTGCCCTCGCTCTGCCTCGGCCAGCCCCCTGACTCCCTGCAGCACCCCTCGGAGCCTCCACCGATGTGCAGCTGCCGAGCGCAGAAAGGCAGCAGGCGGCAGCCCCGCCACCCCTCGACGTCGGCCTGAGGCCTCCCCGGTGAGTGCTTCCCTGGGGGATGGAGACCGGGGCCATCAAGGGGCCAGAGGTAGGGGCTAGGGGTGGAACCATCGCAGACTCATAGATTTTCTCATGGGGATTCCCATCCTGGGCTTTCCAGGCACAGAAGAAAAAAGACAAGAAGGACAAAGACCGTGAGAATGAGAAAGAGAAGAGCGCTCTGGCACGAGAGCGAAGCCTCAAGAAGCGCCAATCTCTGCCCGCTCCTCGAACCCGCCTCTTACCTGCCACAGAACTCAGGTGTGTGGCACCTCCTCAGCCCTGCTCAGGGTGGGAGAGGCTTCTGGGTTGTATTCATGAAAACCAGCCATTCTAAGGTGCCACTCTTCTTCCCACAGCCCCAAATCCAAGACTCGACCCTCTTCTCCCTCCACTCCTCGGCACCGGCCAGCCTCCCCGTGCCCCAGTCCAGGACCCGGCCTTCCCCCCAAGCCGCCTTCCCCACGAGGCACCACGGTCTCCTCCAAGGGACGGGTGCGGAGAAAGGAGGAGACTCAGGAGAGCCCTGGCCAGGCCGGGCGAGAAGAGAATAAGGACAAAATCAAGGAGGAAGAGAAGGCACCAGCCGCTGTAGCTTCACCGTCGCCAGCCACCCCACAGCCAGCCAAGGAGCTGCCCAGAGCAGAACCGGCCAGGGTTTCTGGGGAGACGCCCTCAGGTAGGCAAAGAGCTCCTCGAGGAACCTCCATTTTGAAAGGGGAAGTCAGACCCTGTCCTAGGGGGAACCAGTGTCTGATCTGAGAGATTTGTGACACCAGCTTTCAGGCTATTAGAGAGGGAGACGGGATCGAAGTTGGGTGCCCGTCCGGTGCTACCCGCAGGGCTCTGCTCTCCATGGTGAGGGGGGTATCCCATTTCCATCTAGCTTTGAGGGCTTTAGGATCTGGCATGGGGATGGATGGGAGCTGAGAGAGGCAGAAAAGACGTCTTAGATTAGGAAACAACCCCAGTGCTCCAGGTTAATGGGAGGATCTGGAGTTGCCCAAGTGACCCAAAAAGAGCCCTTGACATAAGCCCTTGACAGCTGGGTCTGGGGTTCCTTCCAGGTACTACCGTCCCAGCTTTGCCCCCAGTCTCAACTCCCCCTCCACCCTCTGGCAAACCCACGGCTGGCACCACGGACCCAGAAGAGGCCACTCGGCTGCTGGCTGAGAAACGGCGCCAAGCCAGAGAGCAGAGAGAACGGGAGGAACAAGAGCGGCGAGAGCAGGCGGAACGGGACAAGTGAGTGTGCGAGAAGTGGCTCGTGCTAGGGCTTTCCTTGGGGAGGGAAGGGGGACCATGAAGGCCCAGGGCTGCCTGGAGGGAGCATGGATGCCCTCCTACTCCCTCCCCCTCAAGGCCAGGGGGATCCCTAGTATCCCATTTCCCTCCCTCATCCCCAGTCACTTAATCCTCTAAAGACTCTTCAAACACAGGCCTTTGCCTTTCTTGGAACCTGACAAAATGCATCCACATTTTTTTTATTTTCTTTTTAAACCTTTACTTTCTGTCTTAGCAACAACTCTAAGAGAGAAAGGCAAAAACAAGGCACATGGCATTAAGTGATTTACCCAGGATCACACAGCTGGGAAGTATCTGAGGCTAGATTTGAACCTGGGTGCTCCAACTGCAGGCCTCACACTCTTTTCTACTGTGTCACCTAGCTGCCGTTTTTATTTTTTAAAAACTCTGACCTTCTATCTTAAAATCAATTCTAAGACAGAAGAGCAGCAAGGACTAGGCATTTGGGGTTAAATGACTTGCCCAGGGCCACGCAGCTAGGAAATATTTGAAGCTAGATTTGAACCCAGGTCTTCCTGACTCCAGGCCTGGCACTCTATCCACTGTGCTACCTAGCTGCCTCTATCATTGATTTTTTTTTAAACCCTCACCTTCCATCTTTTTTTTTAAACCCGCACCATCCAATACTGTGTATTGGCTCCAAGGCAGAAGAGTGGTAAGGGCTAGGCAACGGGGGTTAAGTGACTTGCCCAAAGTCACACAGCTAGGAAGTGTCTGAACCTAAGACCTCCCATCTCTAGGCTTGGCTCTCAATCCACTAAGCTACCCAGCTGCCCCCACCTATCATTGGCTTTAATGAAGGTACAGATATCTGCAAATTTGATAAAGAAGGGGTAACCCAAAACTAGAAGGGGGAGCTAACCTACTATATGATAGTACGCAAAAAATCATGATGGACTAAAATGATGGGTCAGATCTATAACATCAGATTAATAGGAATAAATGTAAAGTCTGCATGGGTTTAAAAGATTAATAGTATTCACACAGAGTAGATGAGGCATGACAGTTCAAGCTAGGCAGGTGACTTGGGGAATTGAGAGCCAGGTTTGGAGATAGGAGGTCCTGGGTGCAAATCTGATCTCAGACACTTCCTAACTGTGTGATGTGGGCAAGTCACTTAATCCCCATTGCCTAGCCTTTACTGCTCTTCCACCTTGGAACCAATGCTTATTCTCAATTCTCAGAAGGTAAGAGTTTAAAAAAAAAAAAACAAAAAGGCAAATGTAATCTTAGGCTGCTTTAATAGTAGCAGCATGTCCAAAATGAACCAATCCAGTTGTCCTAAGCTTGATGAGAATACTCCATTTTAAGGATACTGACAGGCTCCCCAGAAGTACCATGCAAGTGTGCCCTTGTGGCTTGGAAATGACCCTCAGGTGGTTCTCCAAAACTATTTCCATAGAGTGAAAGCCTTCTTGGGTCCTATGAACCTGCAGAGACTTTGAGTATGGTCCAGGAGATCAGTGATGTCTCATCCTCTGGACTCAGGACAGTACAGTCCAATAAAAAAAGTGCTAGCTCTGGAGTTAAAAGACCTGGGTTTATACCCTGCTTCTGACATTTGTCACTTATTACTGCCTGTGGGATCTTGGGCAACTCACAACCTCTCTGGCCTTCAGTTTCTTCATCAGTAAAATAGAGGATTAAATGACCTTTCAAATCCCTTCCTTTTGTCCTGTGACCAACCCAGCTAAATATACCAGTAGACTAACCACTAGAGGATAATTTCTTTAGATATGGGAGATTCAAGAACCAAAAATTCAGTGGCCATTAGCCCATCAGTTTTTGCTCCTGAGTGATGATGGCAGTAGTGGAAAATGGGTGACCAAAGGCAGCAAGAATCAAGGATTTTAAGACTATCTACAACATTAATTTACCTACAAAATTAATTTACTGATATCCTACTGGAGGAACTGAGCCATAACTTAATGTTTTTGCTTGCCAATGAAGGTATGAGGCAAGATTTAGTTAAACAGAAGGATAGCTCACAAGCTCTCTTTGAGGAAGAGAAAGTAATAAAGGGCATGCTGCTGCTGCTTTTTCTGTTGTGCACCCAAGGTCAACAAGAAAATCCTCCCACGAGGCACTTGGTCACTTTGCCTTACAGGGTTCACAAAGAACACAAACGGAGGGAACACCACGAAGCTTACATGTCAGGATGCTAAGGATAAAATAATAGAAATTCTATTTCTATTATTTTTATATAAATACACACACACACACACACACCATAACAGGATCCTCTAATCCAAGACAACTAATAGGTCAAAGTTTGATGATTTCAAGGCAAAGATGGAACAGGAGAAAGCAGTCAATAATACATTGAACAGCATGGTTCCTAATTAAGAATGAAGAAGACCAAAGGGAAGTAGATGATTCAGAAGCCACATGCCTATATATTATGCATGTTTTCCTTAAGAAATGGGCAGGGTACAGGCTAAACAGAAAAAGGGAAAAGAAACAAGGAAAGAAAAAATATATTAACTATGTCCTAAAAGATAGGAGATTACTATTTATCAATGTGGAAATAATAATAATACCGAACATTTAGATAGTGCTTACTATGTTCCAGATACTGGGCTAAGCACTTCACAATCATTATCTCATTTGATCCTCATAATAACCCTAGGAACTAGGTGCTGTTGTTATCTCCTCTTTACAGATAAGGAAACTGAAGCAAACAGATTAAATGACTTACAAAGTGCCACACTAGCTAAGTGTCTGAGGCTAAATTTGAACTCAGGTTTTCCTGACTTCAGGTCCAGTGCTCTAACTACTGTACCACTCATTCCCCCAGATCATTTCAAAATCTGCTTTTTTTGTGAAGTCAGATCCTTGACTGAAAAGAGCAGATATCAAAATTAACATCAAATTATAAGAATAAAAAGATGCTGCTTGTATTTATAACAATGGCAGTGTGACCTTTCTAAAATCATCTCTTAGCTGGGAACAAGGGGAAACAGGTAAAAGTAAAGATATTGATTCTGATTATTGCCATCTATCTCTAAGTGAAATTTAACCAAAAGAAAACAAGCACCAAAAAATGGAGAGTAAAAGAGCCCAGAAAATACCTCTGCCAGCAAGCCCTCCTTCACCACTCAGGGATAAATGGCAGCCAGCAAGAATTTCTATTTAGAGTACAGGAAAAACATTATAGAGGAAAGATTATTTCCCTTAAAAATGGAATCTTACTGATGCTTTTTCATGTTTTTATCAAAGTCATTTCTGGATAAAATCTTCTTCCCAACCCATGAACCTTGTAACAATAACGAAGCATAGGTAAGAAAAAACAGCCCATCAGCCAGCATATCATGCATGTGTGGCAGAGTTACAGTATCTAGCACCCTATCCCCTACCTCTCCAAGGAAATGTTCAGTCATTTCTGACACTTTGTGACCCCATTTAGGGTTTTCTGGGCAAAGAAACTAGGGTGGTTTGCTGTTTCCTTCTCCAGCTCATTTGACATATGAGGAAATTGAGACAAACAGGGTTTAGTGATTTGTCAAGGATCACATAGCTAGTGTCTGAGGTCACATTTTAACTCAGACCTTCCTGACTCCAAGTTCAGCATTCTATTTATCCTCTGTACCACCTAGCTACCCTCCAAGGAAAAGAAAGAGCTACATTTAGGATGATAGAAGATTTTGAGTAATTATCTTTTCATGAAACAAACTGGCAAAATTCTTGGTATGACATCAACTAAAAGTATGTATAAGAAACTGAAAGAAGATACTAAATAGCAATGAAAAGAATAACATTTCTAGAGGGATCTATTCAAATCATCAGTAAAAATAACATTCGAATTTGAACAACTTAGTGTCCATTCTACTATATGAGGAAATGGCAATGACCATTCAAGAACCTTAAGTTTAGAAAAGAAGTTACTAGAGGAGAACTGTGTGGAATGTGGTATCATTTTGTGTGTGTGTGTGTGTGTGTGTGTGTGTGTGTGTGGTATCATTTTTAAGGTACTCAGAGACTGACTTTCAAAATACCTCATAAGGTATTCAGAAAGACTCAATAAGCATCAGGATGGTATTATATAGTATCCAAAACCCCAAAACATATGTATACACCCTTCAAAAAGCTATCACTTGCTTCATGGCATGATAAGCTGGCATCCACTCAAAGCCATTAGTTTGGGGTGTAGTATGAAACAGCAGAAAGAATGTTGGCTTTGCAATCAGTAAGACCTGGGTACAGTTCCTGGCTTTGCTGCTTACCAGCTGTGAGTCTTTGGGCAAGTCTTTCAACCTCTGGGCCTCAGTTTCTCATCCAATCCCAATGAGAGCGCTGGAATTCATAGCTTCTGAAGTCTCTACCAGTTCTATAGTTACTTTGGCAAAGCAATTATATTAGAGCCACTCACAAGGTATGGGGCCAAAAGAACTTCTCACAGATGAAAATAGTATGTCCCGATAAGATGCCTGTCACTATTGCTGATACACTTAAAGGTCCAGGATGTGCCATCACTGCAAAATAGGACTGTTTCAAGTCCTAAGCCAGGTGTTAAAAGGAGTAATAAAACCTCCCAATGGAGAATATCCAAAATACAAACTTAGCAAGAGGGGAGAGGAGATCTTAGCTTCCCCAAAGCCTCCGCTGGGACTCAGTGTTTATTGCTATTTTTCAGCCCTCTCCTCATCTTCTTTCCCAGGGGTCGTGCCCACCCTTTCCTGCCATAACTGCCCCCATGTTATATGATCTTTGAGGAGTCTCTTGGAACGGTAGCCAACCTATAGGGTTGTTTGGGGGTTTTTTAAGCACTCTAGAAGATATCGATAACTCTTGATCTAAATGTCTACTTTCTCATCTTTACACAAAGTTTTTGAGTCTGTGTATGAAGGAAGGGTATCCTTGATGAGAAGGGAATAGGCAGGCTTTGCGAGATAATTCTCTACAGCTGCTCATATCTTTCTGGTCCCATGTTTGACTGAGGTGAAAAGAATATAATATCCCACTGATCATTGTTTAATTACAAATAAGAATTTGACTCAGTAGAGCACTATCCACTCATAAAGATGCTCTGCACATGCAAAATGACTTTGTTCAGTGATCTTCTGACCCTTCCTAACAAAGTATTGACAGACTTTAATTTCACCCATCAAATGACTCACAGGATGCTGTAGAGACCTGAAACCACTCTCTTATGAGAAATGAATGAGGGATGGGGCAGCTAGGCAGCATGGTAGATAAGAGTGCCAGGTTGGGAGGGCCTGGGTTCAGATTTGGTCTTAGACTCTTCCTTCTTTGTGTGACCCTGGGCAAGTCACTTAACCCTAGTTATCCCTTGCTGTTCTTCTGTCTTAGAATTGATACTGGAGCAGCTAGGTGGGTCCAGGCCGAGAGATAGAAAGTCCTGGGTTCAAATATGACCTCAACTTCCCAGCTGTGTGACCCTGGGCAAGTCATTTAATCCCCATTGCCTAACCCTTACCACTCTTCTGCCTTGGAACCAATATACAATATTGATCCTAAGATGGAAGGTGAGGGTTAAAACATTTTTTTAAAGAGAGAAGGAGAGGTGGAGGGAGAAGCCAGTAACAGCTGTCCAGAAGGTTGATGGATTGTTTCTGTGTTCCTGGAGATCAGGAAGCAGAGACTGGAGCGTGATTTCTGGGGGTGCTGTAGAGGGTTGGCACTACATAACCCCCAAAGAAAGCTCTAAGGTTCAGGGCTTCTTTCATGGGGTTCTGACCTCTGGGGATCCCCCAGGCTGCCCTCCTTTTCATAAATAGGCGCTCCCAGAGGGAGAATGCTGAGCACTGAGTTTCCAAATGTCCTGTCTCCAACCAGGAGGCTGAGGGAGGAGCAGCTGGCCCGGGAGGCCGAGGCCAGGGCAGCGCGGGAAGCAGCCGCCCGGCGAAGGGAGGAGGAGAGGCAACAGCGGGAAGAGCAGGAGGCCCGGGAGAAGGCCCAGGCGGAGCTGGAGGAGCAGGAGAGGCTGCAGAAGCAGGTGCTGGGGGTGGGAGGGAAGCTTGGGGGCCAGCAGGGAGCTCAGTCAAGCTTGGGGGGATGGGGAGGCAGCAGCTGCGGGGACTTGCAGCAGTAGGTAGAGGCACAGCCTCACTGGAGGGTCCTTTGGCAGAAGGAGGAGGCTGAGGCGAGGTCTCGGGAAGAGGCTGAGAGGCAGCGGCTGGAACGAGAGAAACACTTTCAGCGGGAGGAGCAGGAGCGGCTGGAGAGGAAGAAGGTGCGGCTGTGTTGGGGAGGAGCAGGGTCTGTGCCTGGGCGCTGGGGGGGGAGCTCATGGAGGGTCAGGGGCTGGGGTAGCCAGCCAAGTGCCCCTTTCTTGTGACTGGAGCATTGGGAGTCGGGGTGCCCCTGGGCTTGAATGCTGCCCCCCCGGGTGTCCCAGTGACCATGCCAAGCCTCTGCTTCACAACTTTGCAGGGTTGGTACGAGGCCCAAAGGGGACTTGTGGGCTTCTGCCCTTACTGTCGTATTATTGCTATGATTATTACTAACTGATGCACATTTCTTTGGGCCGCAGCGGCTAGAGGAGATTATGAAGAGGACTCGGAAGTCGGAGGCTACTGAGTCCAAGGTCTGGACCACCTGGTGTCGGGGTGGGGGCGGTGTCCTCGGGGCTGGCGGGGGAGGGGGCTGACTTTTTGAAGGGAGGGGGCTTCCCTTGGAGCTGAGGGTGTTGTCTGGGTCCCTCACCATTCTGACCCACCCCCTTTCCCCCACCCAACTAGAAGGTGGATAGGAAGATTCTCAATGGGAAGGAGGCCAAAGCAGACCACTCCAGCCCAGGTACTGGGGGCCCTCCCCATGGGTGGGGAGTGCTGGGCAGGGAACCAGGTGAGGTGGGGGAGGGCTCAGGGACTTCTTCCCATGCTGAGGCTCCCTCCCCACTGAATCCTCTCCTCTCCATTGATGCCCTTCCCCTCGTTTGACCCCTTTGCTTCACTTCCCACTAAATCTCCTCTCCTCCACAATGTCCCCTTGCCATTGAGTCCTCCCCTCATTAAACGTCTTTCCTTTTTTGCTGAGCTCCTTTCTCTTCCTTTGGGGAAGGGACCTTCCATTGAGGCTACTTCCTCCCTCTGGGGATTCTTCCTTGCAGAGCCTGAGAAGGTGCCTGAGCCTGAGAAGGTGCCTGAGCCCCTGGCCAAGGGCCTGGAAAAGGAGATTCTGCCAAGAGATGGACAGCCTCCTCAGGAGCCTCAGTGGAGGTATATCACCCTTGAATTCGAGCCCCCTCTCTATGCCAGAGAGGGGAGGTGAACTGAGCTTCTTTCCTCTGCTCTGGGGTCACTGGAACAGTGGGGAGAGTCAGTAATGGGTTGTAGAAGCCTCCAGGGACATTAGGGTTGGAGGGACATCCTTGAGGGCCAAGGAATCAGGAGTCAGAATGCCTCCCACTCTGTGCCCACAGCATGCAGGGGAAAGAGGCAGGACCGCTGGTGAATGGACTGCAGCCCTCTGCTGTGCACCAGGAGAATGGCTTCTCCCCCAAGGGGGCCCCTGGAGAAAATGGGAGCCCCCTTAGCAGGACTGGGGAGTCTCTGCTGCCTTTTGCTGAGACTGAGGCCTTCCTCAAGAAAACTGTGGTGCAGCCTCCCCAGGTCACAGGTACCAGCCGAATCCCTTTCCCCTATCACCCTATTGCCTTCCTAGCCCTCACCCATGAATCCCTACCTATCCCATAAATTTGTCCCCCCACTATTCATCCTGTCCGTCTCTCTGACCCGAGAATCCTTCCCTAGATCTGCTCTCCAGAATTTTCCCTGTCCTTACTCTAAATCTTACCTTTCCCTCCTGAATTCCCCTCTTCCCCATAACAAATCCTGTCTGCCCCTCTAGTCTCCCCACCAAATCCTTCTTGTAGCTCTCCCCTCTGGCCTACCCTATTTCCCTCAGTTTCCTGCTCATGAGTCCCTCCCTTCTTCCTCCAGCTCCTCTCAGCTTCTCTCCCCACTGGCTCAGTATTCCATTCCCCAGCATTCCCACCCCTCACCCCCACCTCTATCCCAGCAAGCTTCCCATGAGTGACTCAGAAGTTGTTGGGCGTCCCTGTGGCTTAGCTCTTACTTCCCCTTTTTATCCTCTCTTTCCAGAAGTCCTCTAAGGGCCTGCCCCCAGTTCCAGAGTACTGCACTGTGCCTCTGTCCTCAAGCCAGGCCATCCCAGTGCCCCCCACCCCAGGAGTGCCATAGACCCTCTGGGGCTTTCCCCCTGGAAAAGGAAGAAGAGGACAAAGGGAACAAAAGACAAGAAAGCTGCTGGAGCTGGAGCTGGGGCCAGGGCTTGGGCGAGGAGCAGGGATGGGAGGGGTGATGGGGTCTTCCAGGCTCCCAGGGGGGTCCTGTGTGTTGTTTTTAATCTGCACCTTATAAGACTGCCGGTGTCCTTGGCCTCAGCTGGAGCCAGGCCCTGCCTCCCGCACCCCTCCCTCTCTCACACATCCTTACAACCCTGCCTCTGGCTGGGTCTCACTTGTAGTATTTCACTTTTACTCTTGGAAGTGACCTTCTGGGTACAACGTCTGTGAATAATGTATATAGCATGCCCCCCCTCACCCCCTGGGCCCAGGGCCCCCCAGAGGCTGGGCCAGCCCAGGGCTCCACAGGGAGGTTTTTCTCTATTTAAGGGTAACCAAAGGGCCTCTCCCAGGCTCTTACAATGAGGGAGTTGCCTCGTGATGGGAAGAGGGGTGGAATGGGGATATTGGGAACTCAGGGGAGCCTGTACCCACTACCCACCCCCACCTCGGTGTCAGTGTTACAGCATATGAACAAATTTATTCGGAAATAAAGCCAGATTCCTGCCAGCTTTGCTTCAGCTTTCTGAGGATGGGGACAGGGAGTAGAAGGGATGCCTGAACTCTGGGAAATGGCATCGTTGGGATAGCAGCTCTTCTGTTCCCTCTGGAGATAACGTCCCTCCTTGTTCCTTTTCCCTTCTGCTTGGCCAGCACTTGTGGCAGCCTTCCCTTCCTGTTCACCTTGCAGCTTAGTCCTGTTGGGGAGAAGTACATTCTCCAGATAGCCTCTAGGCCCACCTATTCGTATCAGCCAGCCTTCCTCCCTCTGCTCTTGCCCTGACCCTGGTCTGGAGTCTGCAGAACAAGAGGAGGGGAAAATTCAGTAGCAGTGTCCCTGGCAGAATGTCCTGCCTCTCCCAGCAGGGCAGAGCTGGCACTGAGGACTGGGGAGGAGATCCAGGTCTGGTTTCTAGAATCCCAAGAGAGTGGATCTAGACTTTTCACTTCCCAGACCCTCCCCAAGAGCCTGTGTCTGATGGAGGGGAGGGAAGGGGGTGGCAATGGCTCTAGAGCTCTCTTTCCCCTCCTTACCACATACACATACACACCACAGATTAGGGAAAGGACAATGTAGGAGTTATTCATTTTCCCTCCCCCACAACTCTCCTCCCCTGGAAACCTTCCCCAAAGGGCCCCAGTTCTCAAGAGATCTGGTTTCCCAACTGTCCTTTGCCTCCAACATCCTCTCTCCCCCCAGCTCTACTCCTTGACCCACTCAGCTGTTCTCTTCCATCAATAAGTTTTCTCTAGGACTTCAATCAGGCAGAGCTCTTTCTGTCTACCACCCCTTTCTGGTTCCTTTGTAAAATCTGTATTGTCTACATTTTAAAGCAAGGTGTCTGGGATGCCCCCTACATCCAAACATTGGACTACCTCAGCCCAACTTCCAAACCAAATGAATTAGTTGAGGACATTCTCTACACACACACACACACACACACACACACACACACACACACACACACACCTCACTCCCATCCTAGTTCTAGAAAAGGACTTATTTTTACTCTCTAGCCTTGTTCTCCCCTATGGCCAAAGGCACATGTTTGCCGCATGGTTTGTCAAGGTCAGGGCAAGGGCCTATCTGCAGACCTGGGACAAAGCATGAATATGTCCTAGACAGGGTTTAAAAAGGATAACCTTCTATTGAAGGCTTTGAGCTATTCCTATAACCTGTTGATCTAAATTTTCTATCCTTGGGTCCTGGAAAATTCAGTTTAGCAAATACTATGAAAAAAGACCCGAGTTGGGTCTCTAAAGGCAGCCTTGCATAGTGGGTAAAGCACTAGACTCAGAATCAGGCAGTCTTGGGTTCAACTCTTAGGTCAGAAGCTTATTAGCTATGTGGCCTGGGGAAGGTAATTTTAACCTTTCTGGCTTTCAGTTTCTCCATTTGTAAAATAACAGCAACTTTCCAGAACTGTTGTGATAACCAAATGAAATAATCTATGTTGGTAATAATAGCTGGCATTTATCTAGTGCTCCAAGGTTTTATAAAATAGATTTCCATGTGATATTTTTTTTAACTTTCAAAAATCGTTTTTGATCAATAAAAATCCACCTTCCCTCACCACATCCTTACCAAACTTCCCCTATTGGAAAAAAAAAAAAAAGAAAGAAAAGAAAAGAAAAGCAAACCCCTGTTACAAACATTTATAGTCAAGAAAAACAAATTCCTCCAATGACTGTCCTCCCACACCCAAGAAGGCCTCAGTCTGCACCTTGAGTTGATCACCTCCTTGTCAGGAGATGGTTAGTAGCAAATTTGATCATGAGTCCTCTGGAATATTGGTTGGCAATCGAATTGATGAGCTTGTCCTATGTATACATACTGTGTTGAACCCAAATAATAGAGATCAACAGATCCAGGCTTTGGTATGGACATGGGAGGTGGTCACTCAGGGTAATATGCAAGGGGAACAATTCAAAATATCGTTTCTAATAACTGCACATGTTTAATGCCAGAAAATTCTGTTCTCTACTTATACAGAGCATTTTGCCTGTCTTTCAAAGTTTTGGCTTTACGATATTGTTTTTATATAAATTATCTGATTTCTGCTTACTTTTCTTAGCATCAATTCATGTAAGTCCTTTCAGGTCCAGCTATTTCAAAAGGTCTATATATGGGGGCAACCAATATTGGTTGGAAGGCAGAAAAGCAGTAAGAGCTAGGCAATGGGGATGAAGTACTTTGCCCAGGGTCACACAGCTAGGAAATGTCTGAGGTCAAATTTGAACCTAGGATCTCCTGTCTCTAGGCCTCGTTCTCAATCCACTGAACTCCCAGAAGGTAAGAGTTTACCAAAAAAGTTCTATAGAAATGTCACTTTTTAGTCTGAAAAAATATTTTTAAAAAAAGGAAATTTCTGCCCAGAGGAGCTCAGTCTTCTAGGGGAGATAATTCAATTTGGAGTTATGATCTCATTTATTTTGATATTCTCTCTAATTTAAAACATCACAATTTATCCGCACCTTCTATTACTCCCGTCTTGCCATAAATCTTCCATGAAGGATCTACCCAATATACTCAGTGCTCTATGGCTCCCAATATAGCCTTAAGGTTGTCTATCATTCTTGATTCTCCATTTATGAACAACTCACCTTTTCTGGTTATATGCTTTCTTTTTAGTCTTTTTTTAAAAAATCCCTCTTTGGTCACACATCTTCTTTGGTGATCTGATGCCTACTTATTATTTTTCCTTAAACAAAAATCTATTTTTCTCTCCTTCCCTTCTCTCCATTGCACTCCCACTTGGGGGGCTAAGGGGGGAGGGACAAAACCTTCACAATAAATATGCATAGTCAAGCAAAACAAATTCTCTCATTGACCATGTTCAATTAATATATGCTGTAATCTGCACTCCTGAGTCCATCCCTTGTCAGTCAAGAGAAGAAGAATTGCATGCTTTCATGACAAGCCCTCTGGAATCATAGTTGGTAATTCAAAGTTATTTTTCTGTACCATAAAACTTTGGTCACAAAACAAAAGCCCTGCTTTGTTTTGATTCCACAGAACATCATGCCTCCCCTAGTATAATGCCCCATCACCTAACATCTCATCTCCATCCTAATGGACTCAGTTTTTGATATTCAACATCTTCAGGCCCTGAGTTGCCTCTCCCCTCTGACTGGAGAGCTAGAGGGTAAAGCAGTAAACTCCTTCTTCCTTTCTGGAGGGCTCAGAACTTTCCAGGTTACTCTCCATTTTCCATCAACAGCTCTTATTGGCTTCTACTCCACAGAACATCTCAGATACTACCTGATGGAACAAAGAGTTTAATAAATATTTGTGGAATTGAATTACACCTATTATCATGCTTCTCTCTGTTAGAACTTACATTCTAATCAGGGAGACAATACTGAACTCATTATCTTCCTATCCACCCCCCAAACTCTTCCCCCTACCAAACTTCCTTCTTACTATTGAGGGTACCAACATCCTTCCAGTCAGCCAGGCTTATGACCTAGATGTCATCCTTGAGTTCTCACTCTTTCTCATTCTTTATATCCAATCTATTGCCAAGACATCTCAATTTTACTTTTGCAACAAATCTTGCACACACCCACTTCTTTCCTCTGATATTGTCGCTATCCTGGTTGGCATCCTTATCACATTACATCATGACAGTTCCAATGGCCTTCTGGTTGTCCATCTCCCACTCAGCTGTCAAAATGATCTATCTTTCTAAAGTGTAGATCAGATCACATCATACACACATATATAACACACACACCACCCAATAAACTCTACAGGTTCCCTATCATTTCCAAGATGAAATATAAAACTCTGTTTGGCATTCAAAGCCCTTCATAACCTATCTGTCTTCTTATATCTCCATCCCACCCCTCTCCAATTTACTCTGTGATCCAGCAACACTGGTCTTACTTCTCCTTTAGCAGGAAATTCTGTCATCTCTGGGCATTTTTACTGACTGTCCTTCATGCTTGGAATGCTCTCCATCTCTCTGCCTCCTGGATTCCCTAAATTCCTAGTTAAAATCCCACCTTCTACAAAAAGTCTTTATTGATCTCTTTTAATGTTAGTGCCATCTCCCTGTTGATTATGTAGCTTGTTTGTACATAGTTCTTTACATATTATTTCCATGAAGGTAGGATTAACTCTCCCCTGTCCACTTTTAGATTTAATCACCAGAAGTGTATACACTCCCACATTTCCTTAAGTGAGGGGAGGTGCTAAACTGGGTGACAACTCAGAAATGACTGACTGCCCCCTAGGCAGTCCTAAGAAAATTCTAAAACTGCAATTGGTCCACGTAAAGTGGAAGGAAGGCACAGGAAGTGACAAAAAGAAGGGTCTTTAAAAGTAGTTGCAACTTCCCGTGACCAGGTTTTTTCTCCTTCTAACTTGGCCTTGGAGGAGCTCTGGCTTGGGACCTCAGACTGCTTCTGGTAAGACTGCTCTGGGATCTTCTCCCCTTGGACTTTGGATTGGTGAGTGGAAAAAGCTGACCTTCCTTTCCTGATTGCCAGAGAGATTAACACCAGATAGGCCCCTGGGTGATTCCTAATTTACCTCTGGGCCCTCTGGCCAGGCTTCTGGAGCCCTGCCAGAGCAAAGCCAGGCACAGGAGCTCATTAAGCTAAATTTCTTACTCTACCTTCTTTCTCATTTCTGCGCTTTCACTCTTTCCCTCTATTTTATAATTAAATACTGCTAAAAAGTCATTTGACTTGAGATATATTAATTTCAGCAACCACACTCTTTAGTCCAACCTTAATTTTTAATCCTTACATTTCCCCCATTAAATTGTGTGCTCTTTAAGCAGAGATTGATTTTTGCCTTTCTCGTACTCCCAGAGCTTGGCACATAATAGGCAATTAGTAAATGTTTACTGACTTACAATATGAATCTTTAGGTGCCTACTTGTGCCAGATGCTCTTCTAAGCACAGGATATACAAAGGAAAAAGTGAAATAGTCCTTGCCATCCAAGAACTTACATGCTAACTTACATACTAACTAGGGAGACAATTGACATATATGGATAATAAGTAGTACAGAGGGGCGGCTAGGTAGTGCAGTGGATAAAGCACTGGGCCTAGAGTCAGGATGACATCTTCCTGAGTTCAAATCTGGCCTCAGAAACTTACTAGTTGTATAACCCTGGGCAAGTAATTATGGTGACTTGAACAAGAACCATTTTATTACAATTCTATCAACCAATGATACTAAATTAATAATAATAATAACTGACATCAATATATAGCACTTGAAGGTTGACAAAATTTTCTGTATTTAATATTGCCTAGAATATTTATAAAGCCCATATCTCCTTCTCTTATGGCCACATCTTATTGTTTCAGCTTCCCTTCCCTGGCTCTGACTTGTAGCAAATGGTGGATCCTTGCTGAGGGCAGGGCTATTGTTGGTGATAGGTCATAAAAGGGAGGTCTCAAGTATTTCATTACTATTATCAGCATACTTGCACTTGCTCTAACTGGGAGCTCCCTTTATTGAGGGAGTGGGGGCCACCACTACCAGGGCTTCAGATCTTAAGTGACACTTGGGCAGTTGCTTGTGAAGGGAATGAGAGGTATGGAGAAAATAAATAAAAAAGATAGAGGGGCAGGGGCAACCTGAGAGCTGAGTGGGTAGTAAGGGAAGAAGGAACTGTCAACATGAATTCTGGAAGCCCCAAGTTTGCCCATTTCCCTTGGGAACTTACTTTAAGGTAAGTCCTAAAGTGACTCTCTTAGGCTGAATAAGGAATCTCCCGGAGCCCTTTAAGTGTCCTGAATAAGAGTAATAGAAATGCTCAAATGCTCAATTCCCTCCCTTTTAGTTTTAGAAGTTTGTCCCATTGTATCAGAGATATGTTCCCAAGAAGACCAATACTTGTGCAGGGACCATCCTTTTAGTGCCCATTGTACTAGACCACTCTCTGATACCCCAGCCTCTGGCTACAGCCTCTTTCCCAAGCCTGCTTACAACCTGTCAGTGTTCGTTTGATGTGCTTAATTCTTCAAAAGGTACATAAGATACCTATGTTCTCTTCTTTGCAGAATCATCTCATGGGCGATCCTCTTAGAGATACTGTTTCTAGAGTTCCAGAGCCCTTGGCTCTGTGTGGTGGCCAAATATTGAACACTATCTCTTTCCTGATTAAAGACTTGGTTTAGCTGACTACTTTAGTGGTTCTATTTTTTCCAAGTTGACAGAAGGAAGGAATCAAGTAAGCATTTATTAAGTGCCCATTATCCTCACAACCACCTAGAGATGTAGGCGCTATTATTATCCCCATTTTATGATTGAGGAAACTGAGGCAGAGATTAAATGACTTGCCTAGGGTCACTTAGCTAGTAAGTTTCTGAGACCAGAAAGAAAAAATGTCCCACAAGTGGAGTGGTATGTGGATTTAAGGGAGGATTGCTTGCAAATCTTCAGGAACTCACTAAGCTTTGAAGACATCTAGGGATAGCTCTAGGTGTAAATGAGAAAGGCTAGGGTGTGTGTCTGGGTGAGGACATGGGAGGGAAGAGAAGGGAGGGGCAAGTCCCACTGGTTGGCAGTAGTAGAGGGAGAGCTCTGAGAAACAAAATTCCCAGTCACAAGAAAACCAAGTGGTCAGAGCCAGGAGAAGTCATGGCCAGTAGTTACATCCAATCTTAACTAATCTGAGCCAGAGAACTTGCCCTATTCTTTTTTTTTTTTTTGGTAATTTTTTTTCAATTGTCAATTCTCCCCACCACCCCCACCCCTTCTAGGGTGGGGAGGAGAATCCTTCTAACTAAGCATAGTCAAACAAAACAAATATCCACATTGACATCTTCCAGAAATATGTGCCTTGTTCTGCATATCGAAGGAATTGAGGGGATCAGGACAGCAAGTGGTTAATTGTGGGAACTGAATGAACCACACTGACTCCATCTTGTGACTCAGTTCTGGAGCTAGCTCAATTCCCTTTCTATTCAAATATGGGTCTTGTCCAATTTCTGTCTTGTAAGAAAACTATTTGATTGCAAAAACTGGGACAAAACCTTACTATATTGTTTGAACTGTCAACTTGGAAAAACACAGAACTACTAAAGTAGTCAGAAAAACCAAGCCTTTAATCAGGAAAGAGGTCCATAATAATCTGGGAGAAACTACTAGGACAAAAGGGTACTTAGATCTACTAGTCCCACCTGAACTGGGACCATTAAATACTTTACATTCTATTGTTCAGTCTGAAATGGATGAGTCTGGGACTTCCCTAGAGGTGAGTTCACAGGGGAAAGGGGCAAAATTAGGGTTCCCAAAAAACCCAGTTGACACACATAATTTAACATTTAACAGAACCTAGCCTTGCATGGCTGAGAAGCTGGACCAGCTCTACCTATTGCTCAGAGAGTCTTAACTAAGGACCTAGGTTATGCTGACCAGAAACCCAGTTAGACCTAAAAACTAATACAAGGAGTTTTCTCACAAATGTACATCTCAAGAAACTCAAATGTCTTATCTGAAAACTGGCCAAATAATGATTAATTAGTTATTGTTTCCATGTTCCTTTGAGTGTTTACAGATGCTTAGGGAGAATGGGATGTCTCCTTTTCTGATTTCAGGGAACTGAACTTGTTTGCTCTCTTCCCCCATCTTGGAAAGTCCCTAATCTTTCATCCAATTAGAAATTAGATTACCTAATGTTGTATTGTATCCTTTTAATTAATTAGTCTTATTTGATTATTTTTAATGTATAAGAATCTATCTCCCTCTGCATTCCAGGTCGAGCCCTGAGCGGAAGAGGTCTGGTCCTGGTTTATTGGGCAATTGCTATGTATTGCTTAATAAATCAATATGCCCTCAGGGGCAACTAGGTGGCTCAGTTAATTGAGAACCAGACCTAGAGACAGGAGATCTGAGGTTCAAATCTGACCTCAGATACTTCCTAGCTGTGTGATCCTGGATCCCCCAAATGGTATGTAGGTCCCCCAAATTCTTTTGTTCCTGGAAGCTGTTAATCTAGCATGGTTGGTTCTCCCAGGGGTCAGTGAACTGTTATTTTTAAAAAAGGTGAAGGCTGATATTATAAGGGAAAATAGTATTTTAATTAAAGCCATGCTGATAGAGATAAATCGACAATGTGCCTGGCTAAGATCTATTCAAAATGCCCACCAGTATCAATCTCCTTCCATCTTGTCTGTCTCATACACCAGCGAGCCCGCTCAGGTAGCCAAAGAGATCATCTCAAGCCCGACCTCCGAATTTAAGCTGCACTATACATTGGTTCCCATTGCCTGATGTTATCACGTCAGAAACTGGAAACCCATTGGATAATGGGAAATGTAGTTCCAAGGTCCACCACATGTCCACAGGAAGTTTGTCAAACACTACATATCTTGAGGCTCAATACTTCCAAATAGAATCCCAGTAATTCTAAATAACATAGACCAGAGCAGCCAGAGTCTCAGGGACTCTTCATGGGTGTGTAGCACAGCTCTGTGTGGAGGCCTAATTTAGCACTGAACCCCTTTCCCTAACTAAAAAGTGGTTTTTATGACTATTTAATAGTTTTGTGTTTTTGCTCCTTTTAACAGATTGATTCTCCCCAATGGTGTCACAGCTAGAACAAGTTAAACTAAACTACATCTGAAAAGGATGGGGGTGGGATGTATGTCTCTGTGTCTAAGGTGCAAGCATCTGTGGTTTGAGAATGTATGGGCTTCTGCATGGGACTAGGAGAAAGTATCTGTATGAATGAGTCATGTGTATTAGGGGGAGTTATTTGTGTCAGGAGTGTACCTCTCTGTGTTTGTTTTCAGCTAAGCCTAAACCCTCCATGACCCCATTTAGGGTTTTCTTGGCAGGAGTACTAAACTAGTTTGCCATTTCCTTCTCTAGCTCATTTTACAGGTAAGGAGCTAAGGTTAATAGGGTTAAGTGACTTGCCCAGGATCACCTGAGGCTGGATTTGAACTCATGAGTTGAGTTTTCCTGACTCTAGGTGTAGTTCTCTATCCATTGCTCCCTCTACCTGTCCATCTCTATGTTTAGGGGGGTTGTATATGGTGGGTAACAGCTGGGAAGAATGTGTGGGTTGGGATGGGGGGGGGCGGTTTGGGAGGACTCTTCCTCTTGGCAGTGTAAAGGTTAAATTTAGTAGTTGGACTTAAATTATATGAAATAACGTGGTCACCAGAGTTATTATATCTCAAGTCAGAAGTTTATTTACAAAATAGAATGGAAACAATAAAGTAGGGAAATGTGAGAGAGGTTAGAGAAAATACCTATACTAGTCCTTAGCCAAGAGGACCAGTAGTGAGTAACTAGAAGGCCTCCTTCAAGATGGAAGCTAGTCTCTTAGGAAACTAGGAAAGGAGTCATCCCTTTTCACTTACCCAATGAATCAGAATCCAAGTTGATGCCATGATCCAAGCTGCAGTCTCCAGTGAAGTTCCCTCAAAGATTATCTCCAGGAGACACTCTCCACCAGACTCAAGTTCACCAGACTCACTGCTCAGGGATTTCGTGACTTTTATGGTGGTTTCCTGTTCCTGACCCTTTTCACAGGGGCCAATCACAGTTTCCAAATTGTCCATCTCCTGTCCAGAGGCAGTGTCTGTGACTTCTCACCTCTAAAGGTGTTCACTCTCCTCCTAGGATTCATGCATTTCTGAGTTGTCACCTAGTTTGGATTGCATGTTACTGAGTTATTACCCAGTTAGCACCTGGGTTACACCTACTTAAGGTTAAGTATGGGTGTATTACTTTTGTTGATTAATTCAAAAGTAGACAAAGGAGAGCTAATCCTGTCCTCACAATCTAGTGAGGTACTAAGTAGGGGTACTTAAGTTGTTGTTTACCAAAGCTTTAACTCCAACTAGGCAAAGAGAACAAAAGATTCCCTTTTCATAAGTGTGAACTCAGAACAGACAGAGTACCAAGAATTTTCTTTTCACAGCAGGAGGGGGTGGGTAGGGAGCTGACTCCTCTAAGAAACTACAGAAATCATCTTCTGTAAAATAGGTGTCCTCAAGAGAACCCATCTCTCAGGGTTCCTCTGAGAATCAAATGAATTAACATATAAAGTTCTCTGCAAACTTCAAAGTGCTCTCTAAATACAAGTTATTATTATTTTTCAAACCCCTACCTTCTGTCTTAGGATCAATACTAAATATCAGTTCCAAGGCAGAAGAATGGTAAGGGCTGGGTAATCAGGGTTGGGATTTGCCCAGGGTCACACAGTTAGGAAGTGTTTGAGATTTGAACCCAGGACCTCCAATCTTGAGGCCTGGTTCTCTATCTTTTGAGCCACCTCGCTCTCCTAATGCTGGTTATTAAAATATTGAGAAGACAGGCTAGCAGCTCCTTATGCCTTTCTTCCCTAGGTAGGTAAGTGGGGCAATGGTAGTAGTGCTGTACCTAGAGTCAGAAAGTACTGAGTTTGAATATAACCCAACGCACTAGCTATGTGACCTTGGGCAAGTTACTTAACCTTTCTGTTTCCTGATCTGTAAAATGGAGTTAATAAAAGCACCCATCTCACAGGGTTATTGTCAGAATCAAATAAGTTCATGCACATAAAAAGTGCCTTGCAAACTTTAAAAATGACTGCATAAATAGTGGTTATTATTCCAAAAGGTACACCCAGACTTATTTTGGAGATTCCTCTCTCCCATCTTTCCTAGCTGAGATAGATCTTCCACTTCTGTTCCCCAGCTGAGGCCCCCAGTTTATAAAGAAGCTTCTGGTTGCCCTGCCTCTCCTGGGACCTCCCACACACCAGGAGACCCAGTCTCAGCCCTCAGGGAGCTCTCCAGCTTGTCTAGACAAGATAATCAAGTTGCTGAGGTGGTAGCTGGCATCAAAGATTAGATAAAAAGCAGGAAGAGCTTTAAACAAAGAGAGAAGAGGTTTTTAAGCCATAGCTGGAGGGGCATAAATTAGAAACCTGCACCTTGGTTTAGCCAGAGAAATGCTAGGCTTAGAGTCAAGTTTGAATCCTGACCCAGCTACTTACTACCTGTGTGATTAAAGAGGTCTAGGAAAACAATATAGAATGGTTGTGGAAATGGAAAGGACAGAAATGGAAATGGAATACTGTGGAATTATGATGACCAGTCTTGGCCCTGAAAAGAGTTGAGCAAAGGCATCTCTCTCCCTTCTTGGCAAAGTTTGGGAAGCTTTGTTTATACCTTAATTTGAACTTATGAGTTGAATTTTCCTGACTCTAGCTGTAGTGCTCTATCCATTGTACCACCTACCTGTCCATCTCTATGTTTAGGAGGGTTGTATATGGTGGGCAACAGCTGGGTAACAACTAAGACCTAGTTGATTTATTAATTGTTTTTATTAAATGCTTTTTTCCTCTTTTTTTTTTTTAATGCTCTGCCACAAAGTATGACTCAATGGGTAGAAGAAGCTGGAAAGGCATAGTTAGGAATAAAGGTAATATAAAAATAAATGATAGTAATACATTTATTTTTTTAAACCCTTACTTTCCATCTTGGGATCAATACTATGCATTAGTTCCAAGGTAGAAGAGTAGTAAGGGCTAGGCAATAGAGGTTAAGTGACTTGCCCAGGGTCATACAGCTAAGAAATATCTGAGGCCACATTTGAACCCAGGACCTTCAGGCTCTAGACCTGGCTCTCTATCTCCTGAGCCATCTAGCTTCCCTCTAGTAATACATTTCTAAAAAGAAATCAGTCAAAAAGGAGGGTTCAAGAAGCATATCTGAAACACAAGCATTTGTTAACTGGAAAAAACCCACAGGACTATTAAATAGTCAGAAAAGCCACTCTTTAATTAAGGAAAGGGGTTACAGTGCTGAGTTAGGCCTCTACACAGAGCTGCATGCCACATGCCTATGCAGAGTCTAAGGATTGAACTCTGGTTGCTCTGGTCCCTGACCCCTGAGAAAGCCAACCACGATAGATAGACAACTCTGAAGAGCCATTAAAGGTGGGAAACTTAAATACCTTTCTATGGGGACTAAGGATGAGAGGGATAGTTGATTGGCTTTACAATGGTAACAAAGGAAAATGAGGAGTTCCAGACCGGAATAACAGTGAGTGGCTGATGCTTTACAATGGACAAGAAAGGGAAAGACACAGCCAAGGGCTGGGCCACCTTGGTAAAGGACTTTGGCCTAAGGGGAGAAACCCTGGTACAAAAGAGATACTTAATATCTGATGGGATTAGCCATCCCTACACTCCTTTAAAGCCCATTGTTAGTCTGAGACAAGCACAATTGGACTTTCCCTAAAGGAAAGTCTCTCATGTGACAAGGTCAAACCTAGGGCTTTCACCTTCAAGCCAAGCAAACTGGGGTTTATTAAATCTTTCTAGGGTACAAGTTTGGGGGCTTCTAGATTCCAAGTCAACACATTTAAACTAATTTTTAAAATTAATTTAAAAATATGAATAGGGCAGAGTTCCCTGGCTCTGGTTAGGTAAAATTAAAACACAGGCATTTTCTACCAAAAGGCAAAAAAAAAAAAAAAAAGCAGCAAAAATACCAGAGCTCCTATTTATAATCCTTTTGTAAGGCTATGAAGCAATTTACAAATTTTATCTCATTTGAATCTCATAGTTACCTTTTACATATTATTTATCTCCATTTTGCAGATGGGGAAATCAAGGCCTGAAGACATTAAATAACCTGTCTTAATCACTTTGCAAATAAGTTATTCATCTAGAGTTGCCAAGTGTTCAGAATTCAGGTCCATTGATTTCTCCATTGACACTATTTGGTGTGGAAGACACCTATGAGGAGAATCAAATGAGATAATACTGGTAAAGAATGGGAAAAAAGAGACTTAATCAATGCTTATTCCTTCCCTTTCCTTCTCTTCTACAGTTTCATTCCAAGGTGTTTAAGGACCAGTTCATTCCTCTAAGTGTTCTTTTTCTCTAGTCCTTCCCTTCCTCTAACCTTTTTAATGAGTTATTTTAGCCCAGGCAATTCAGTGTTTTTACCTAGGTAAAATGCAACTTTCTGTAATTCATCTCAATTCAACAAGTCTTTATTATGGATCCTGTAAGCAGGCCTGATCTGTTGCTGGTTCAGTTCAATAGCTGTAATCTTAGATGTTCCAAATTTCCACCTTGTTAAAGAAGAGAAAATATACCTTCAGATTAAGTGTTAGGCCGGTTCCAAAATTGTGGGACTCTTGATAGGACAGACATTTTTAGAAGGAGCCGTCCTTTGTGCTGGCCTATAAAAGTAAGCCCTGTCTGTGTGGAATCTAGAAACCCCCAAACTTGTAGCCTAATCCCAACAGATGTCTTGCCCCACACCTTTATCCTTTCTCTTGAACCCTGGATGGTAACCTTCAGTTTCAAGTCATGTTTTTTGGGCTCTTTACCTTAAATTTTTTTTTAAGCCTTTACCTTCCACCTGTGTCACTGGAAATTTTGGGCCTTTGAACTACATTTCCCAAGAGTGTAAGGATGGGATTTGTGCAAGGGGGATGGGACAAAAAGGAGCCAAAGAAGGAGTGGCTGACAGTTGGTGACAGTTGGTGACAGTTAAGACCAGAGGGAATTCTGGGTAATTCTCTGGAGGAGGAAGGAAAGGAGAAGGACTTCTAAGCAGAGGACTGAGAGTGGGAGGAGGGGAACATCTCAGCTCAAATCCAGTCCTGAGGGCTTCCTGAGGATCTTTCTTTGGACACTGAAACCAGGATTTCCTAGTCAAAGGCATTCCATCACTTCTCACCCAGAAAGACTTCAATTATAGAGTAAGCTAAGTGTTTGGACTCCATTTTGAGAGCAATTTCTTAGGCTCCATCCCCCATTATCCAACCTTGCTGAGAGACCCTTTCCAGTCTAACTTGCAATTATAGGGAAGGATAGAAACAGAAACAGAAGGAGAAGGGGCAGGAGACACTTAGGCGTGGGAACCCCAAAGGTTCCCACCTGAGTGACAGACCCCATAGAAATAGAAAAAAGGGCACCCCAAAATCCCTCTGCCCTTCACCCTTTTCCTCAACCTCTAAATTGCGAATAATAAAATCCATTCATTAGACAGATATCATTCTAGAGTGCCTGAGAGACAACAAGGGGGAGGGAAATCACAGCTTGGTGCCTCCATCTTGAAGCGGGACCACCCACTGTGAAGTTGACTGACCTGGGGGAGGCTTGTGTGAACCCTGTCCTCATTCAGAATTGGATTAGGGTATCCCATACCTCATCTTATAGGGAAGCCTTGTCCCTAACTCCTGTGGGGCAACACGGCCATCCAGGTTGCCCAGTTTCGGGGTTACACCCCCTCAAAGTCTCCCAGTGTATATTAGGCACAAGGGAAGAGCTAGAAGAGTCTCACCTCATAGACTCTCTCTCTCCCATCTAACATTCATTGGTTACAGGCTCTGATTTATTATTACAGTTTTGGCAGAGGCTCTCTTCATTCTTATAAGAGCCCACTGGCTTCCTGTTCTTACACACTGATGTAGACAGGGGGACAAAATTGATGGGTCTGGTATGGCTAGGGGCTCTTTCTTCCAATGGCAGCTTGGAACAGGGAACTTAGGCTGTTTAAACAGGCAAATTAACCATGGCACGTGGGTTTTATTTTGTTACTTATTTATCCCTTTACTTCTAGTGATTACTAATAAACCTTACAAAAACACAATATTTTTAAACTTATTATTTTATATTCATTTTATTTTTTTTACAATGATGGCAATCACTGAAGTTGGAGAAAGAATTCTCAATTTTTTAAGATAAATTTTGCAAAGCCGTTTTTCTCCTGCCATGGCTTTTCACTTTCCCCCCTTCCCCCAAGAACTCTGAGAGAACTCCAAACTCTCTCCAGAGCTGCTGCCTTGCTCCTACCATTTTTGTGATTTTGTTTTTGCATTTTCTCTTTTTCCCATTTTCCCTGGCCACCTGGCTGCTTTTGTTTGAGTGTTTTTTCTGAGAGCTCTTGGCCTAAAGGGAAAAGCCACTTCTTTTGCCTATCCTTTTTGCTGCTGATCCAGACTCCTGCTGCTAACTCCCAGCCACATGTTTTAGCCACTTCTGTTCCTGATACTGCCACCACTGCCCCACCACTGCCTCCACCATCCCAGACCCTGCTGGAGGATCTTTGCCATTCCTGTTTCTGGAGCTGCTGTTGCGGATGATTGGAGCCAATCTCTGGAGGCTTGGAAAGTATAAACCCCTCTTTTTTTCATTGTGAACAGCTGAGTGCTTGCTCAGTGCTTGCTGCTTGCCTTGGAAGCCTGGGTGTGTTTCTCTTAGGCAATAATTAGCCTCCTAAAGGGATTTTACCTGAGGAGAGCTTCTAACTCTAACTCCCTGTCCACGTAGCAGGGGTATCACATGGCACCCCTAGTGTTTTATCCCAAGGGGGAAGGGGAAAAAAGGTTACTCTTCCAAATAGGAAGTAGATTTGCAAGCATGGCTCACTCTATGAAAGAGCAGTGCATTACCTATTTCAAACAGCTCCCAGTCTTAGGACTTTTTCTTCCTACTATTCCAGAGTGCACTGGTCTTTGCGATTAGCTTGAATGATCCTGAGATTCAGAGGAGAGATTCATCTCCCTACTCACCCTGGCCATTTGGGCCTGCTCAGACTATAAAATATTTCCAGTTTGGGATTCCTCCACACTATGTTCAGTGAGGAATTCTCCCTCACTATGGGAGATCCAAGAGCTCTGACAAAAGGAACCTAAATGGATAGGGAATAAATTTTAAAGAGTGGAGGTGGATTTTAAGCCTTTTCAGACACAATTGTTTTATAAAAGTCTCTGTATCTTATTTTACTTTGCTGATTGTTTGCTTTACAATTTAATTTTGTTCTTTAAAGTTCATATGTTAATCTGATCAATATCTTTTTTTTTTATACTAAATCATTTTAAGCTACTCTTTTTGGCTATTAGATAAATTCGGTTACATGATTTTATTTGTACCTCCCCATGACTGTACTAAAGCAAATATCATTGTAAAAGTTCAGAATCAACTTACACAAACCCTTTCACAAGATCACATGTTGCCTTAATAGTCTTTTGTCCCTTTTTTTGCCTTTATTAATTGTCACATATATGGTGGATGGACTCCATCAAACTGGTTACAACCTGTATTAACAACCTTTAGAGATTTAGTGAGCTAAATATCTCAATTGATTTTAAGGGGTCTTAGAAATAAATTTACATATCTAGTAGCTTCTGAAGGAATTATATATATATATACACATATATATATATAAAATAAGGATAAAAAATAATAAAGGCTGGTATAAATATATAAATTAGTATTTTAATTAAAGCCATGCTGATATATAAAGTCATTAGACCACGCGCTTGTAAGAATTCAAAACTGCCGCTCCAGCCATTATTACCTCGCGTCTCTTCCTGAGTCTGCTGGCCAAGAGGCCACTCCCCCCAACCCAGGAGATTTAAACTGTTCTCTATGTGGAGACGTAGGCGTCCCCATGCCCAAAGAACCGGAAACGGAAACCCGTTGGACCACGGGAAATGTAGTTTGATAATTTCCACGTGTCCATAGAAAATATATATACTTTTAGATGGCATCTCCCAAATTTCACTTTTAATATATATATATATATATATATATATAAATGTTGTAGTGGTAGAGAACCAAATAGAAGTTCCTACCAGAATTTTCATATAAAGCAGGAAGCCAATAAAGGAGCTCCTGCATGCATGATGTTTTAACTCTTCAGTTTAATTTACTTCCACCAGAACAATCTAGAGTTCTTGCTGATGTTTTAGACCCCAAAAAGGACTTCATCAACAGTAAAAATATCTTTACCAAGGTTGAAAAAATTGTTACACCTTTATAACTTGTGACAAGTGTCTATCAGTCTATAGGTTGTTTTTTTAAATAACACATAGCAAGTGGAGATATATATGTATATATATACTCATGTGAATCCTATTTAATAATGGGTTTGTTTGCTATTGTCAATAACTGGGCTATTGTGAATTTTGAGAATTTTGGTACTTTATATGTGTATTGTCTACTATATTACTGTTTTTATAAATCTGTTATTTTGTGAAAATCATTTGCACTCACAAAGTGGATCATGGCCAAGTTTAAAAGAAATGGATCACAGTGGATTGAGAGTCAGACCTAGAGACAGGGAGTCCTGAGTTCAAATCTGGCCTCAGACACTTCCCAGCTTTGTGACCCTGGGCAAGTCACTTGACCCCTATTGCCCACCCTTACCACTCTTCCACCTAGGAGCCAATACATAGAAGTTAAGGGTTTAAAAAAAAATAAAAGAAATGGATCTCATTTTTGGGTGAGAAGCCTTTGTGTTCTAGCTCTCCTTGGCTGACACAGTGTGTCACTGATTATAAGCTATATATTTTGATTTTTAAAACATTCTTTTTTATTATTCTTTTCCCTTGTATGTGCAATACAGTATTTGAGTTTCTTTTTTCTCTCATTTTTGTACTTGAACACATTATCAATATTAATTTTTTTTTATTTTTCAGTAAAAAGTTAAAAAACATATTTGCTATAATATTAATGCATATCTCAAAACCTTTAAACTATAGAATAATGCCATTGATTGTTTTAAAAAAAATTATGGGACTTTGCTTAATAATTCTGTCTGATTCTAGAAGAAGGAATATAAAAAGAGCCATTACATAGTGCCAAAGAAGCAGAAATATAGTGCCAATCAAGCACAAGATCAAAGAGACCAAACCAAATCCAGTGGGATTGATGTAATTTTAAGCCAAGACAAGAGGAATTGAACTTGTTTGGGATTTGAGGTTGCAGCTGTTTTGACATATGTCAGAGGCTGGACTTCCCTGAACCCCATCAAGCATCTCACTTTGGCTGCCATTCTGACTCCTATAATCTAGTCTCTTTTCTGTCTTTCATACTGTGGCAAGTTTTCTGTAGTCCTGGCTACTGATTGGGTAAGTGCAAAATTGCTTAAATCACTTTAATTGGGTCCTGATTCATGGACCTGCCATAGTTTTGTTTTTTCTTTATTTACATTTTTACACATAAGACTTTGACATTTTATATTTCATCCACAAGTTATTTTTTCTCTTTATTTGGATTTTTTGATGTTTTTAATCTCATTTGTTAATTGATTCACACACCCCCATAACTCAACTATGTATCCTTATCTGATCTTGGTGTTTGTCATTATCCTCCTCAGGGGGGAATGTGTTATTATTCTCCTCAGAGGGGAAGGTATTATTATCACATAATGCAAAGTTTAAATTCTTTTGAAAGTAATTTTAGGATAAGAAACTTGCTACCTCCTCATATATAGAAAGCAAACTATTTGAAGAAGACACCATGAAGATGCCTACAGAGAACCCTACACTGCATCAAGAAGATCCAGAATGAACTTTGGAGTGCAGTGAATTGAACTGTGGGGGTTGAAAGCATTTGTTTTGAATGTACACTCTTATGCTGAAGGAGGCTGCCCCCTAATTGGCTTTTTGTCAACATGCCTAGTAATCATGGGATCATTGGTTTTGTCCTCTTTTCTTTTTATCCCCAAATTACTGTAATTTAAAAGTTGGCTATATTTACAAGATCCATTGGAGAGGCCAGTCTTCCTCGGATCTCAGGGGTGAATGTGTTACTGGAAATTTTGGGCCTTTGAACTATATTTCCCAAGAGCTTCCTGTCATTATGCGCTGACATAGACAGGGGGATAAAACTGAGGTGTCTGGTGTTGCTAGGGACTCTTCCTTCTGATGGAGGCTTGGAGCTAGGAATGCAGGGAGCAGGTAGATTAGCCATGGGCACATGGTTTTATTTTATTACCTTTTTATTCCTTCTAGTGATTACTAATAAACCTTACAAAAACATAACATTTTAAAAGTTATTTTATGTTCATTTTATTTTTTACACATCTTGGAATCAATACCGTGTATTGGTTCCAAGGCAGAAGAGCAACCAGGGCTAGGCAATGGGAGTTAAGTGACTTGTCCAGGGTCACCCAGCTAGAAGTGTCTGAGGCCAGTTTTGAACCTAGAACCTTCTGTCTCTAGGCCTGGCTCTCAATCCCCTGAGCCAACCAGCTGCCCCCAGGCCTTAAGCTCTTCAGTGAATTAGGAGGGGGTCTATCCCACACATGTGAAGACTTCCTCAGGTGGAATGGGTAGATGAGAATGATTTGTTCCAATGGCCAGGTGGTTGAAGCACTGTGGAGTGCTCAGAGTTTGGTTAAACATCAAAGATGCTAAGGTCATCCACTGTATCCTGAATCATCACCAGTTGACTTGACATTTTTTTTTTTTTTTTGGTTTCTGGAATTTGAAGGCTCTAAAAGAAATTGTGAGGCTAACAACTTTGTGTAACTCTGCCTCACTAAAATCCAATTCACTGGCAAGTCACTTCATCACCTAGTGATATCACTGGTCCTCTTCTAAAACAAAGGACAAACAACAACAATAGATATAGTAAGTGGAAGTGTAAGGGTTAAAAATTAATGGTTTGACTGAAATATATGAAAATTATAAATAATAGTGGTGGTTTCCAATTCAAAGTATTATTGCTCAAAGTCCAGATGACTTTAACAGCTTTTATTTACAAAAGAGGTAGAAAGAGTGAAAGCAGAGAAATTACAAAAGGGTAGAGAAGACATTAGCCTATCTAACTAAATATTGCTCTGGTGCTCAACTCAGCCAGGACTTGTGGACCTTCAAAAGGAATTAAACTCTCTCCAGAAGACAGGAATGGAAAGCCAGCTATCCACTCACCCAAGTTCCCTTGAAGAGGCAGGTCAAGATAATGACTCAAGCTGAAGGTGATTCCTGAGGCTGACTTTCTTCCTTGAGCCAACCTTCTTGAAGCTGACTTCCCTCTTGAAGTCCAACTCTTTCTTGAAGCTGACTTCCTTCTTCTAGCCCCAGAAATTCAGGGCCTTTTATAGTGGCTTTTTGTCTCCTCCCCTCTTCACAGGGGCCAATTACATTGTCTAGCCACACAAATTGTCTAGCACTGCCCAGGGGGCAGTGTTTGTGGGAACCAGTTCTCACCTTCTGAAGGGGTGAATACTCATCAAAGGGTTCACAGATTCTGGGTTGAACAGTTTCTGAGGGTGTGAACTCTTTTTTGTGAACTTTTTAAAAGAATTAGCACGTTTCTGACTGGGTTAAAAAAAGGTGGAGCTCTCCAAGTATCTTGCTGGCTTCTCACCTAGCACTAATAGGGTGTTCTGATCTTTTGTTGATTCAATTTAAAAGGTAGACAAAGGAAAATTAATCCTGTCTTCAGTCTCTAGTAAGGTACTTAAGTTAGTGTTAACACAGGGTAGACAATAGAGTAAAGAACTTTCTTTCACAGAAGGAAAGGCATAGGAAGGGATTCCTTCCCCATCTAAGAGTTGCTAAGTACAGGGAGGCTGCCTATGCTTGCCTGAAAGGCCTGGAGAAGAGAATTCTCAGCTGTCTCTTATCTTTCTATTTCCCTTCCTGAGCATAGGCAAGGACCAGAAAACTGAGAGTAGGCTTTCAAGTAGCCTGAATCTGGATCTGGGTATAGATCCAAGGCTATTTATTGCCCAATGTAATGGGAAAAAAGGAGTTTGAGGGTTGAATATATTAAAGATTGGTTGCCAGAGGATTGAACAATTATCAATCCTCAATGAAGAATAATCTCAAGTCAAAATTTACTTTTATGGAAGCTTATTTTTAATTAAGAAGAGAGAGAGAAAGTAAGAAAATTAGAGAATAAGATAGGATAAGTGATCTAACACACTGAGTAATTTGCTCCAGCCCCTGGCTCAAACCAGGCAGATTTAACTAGTCCTTAATTGGAAAAGGTCAAGCCTTGACCCAGGGCCAGAGGCCCAAAGGCCTGGGAGGCAGTGTATGAAGCAAAGATTTAGTCACAGAGTCTCTTTGAAAGGAAAGTTCCTTAAGAGAAGTTCAGGAAGATTCAGTCTTAACACTCACCATGTGGAACAGCCTCAGTCATGAACCACCAGAGCTCCCTTAGATCCCCTTCACAAAACCAGAAGACCCTTGACGCACTCAACTCTCTTTTTAAAGGGGTCACTTATGTGTCACTTCCTATGCCTGGGACAGTCAGTTGATTCTGATTCGTTACCCATTCTAACACACATGGGTTAGGGACCTCCCCCACTTGTGAATCAAATGGTGGTGTTTACATCTTTGTTAAGTCTAAGTAAGGGCAGGGTAGATTTAATCTCATTATCACACCTTGAAGTCAAGAATTATATGTTTACCTTTCTTTGTAAACCATGTGATTACTGTAGTACCTGGCATAGACATTGGATGCTCGTTGACTGACTACCCCAAAGGTAGAGTCCAGATGAATTGATCTAAGAAAACTAGAGGAGGAAGAGAGCATTTTTAATCAAAGGTGATCAGAGATGCTTTCATGGGGAGGTGGAGACTGAATTGGGTCTTAAAGAAAGACAAAGTTTTCAAAAAGCAAAGACAAAGAGAAAGTGGATTCTAGGAATGAGGGAAAGCTCTTGTGAATGCAGAGATACTAGAATATTCTAAATTGAGGTTGAGAAATGGCTACTAGTCTGGAGTATGTATAATTATTATAGTTAATTATCTAGCACCTACTACATGCCAGGGATGGTGCTGAGTGCTTTACAAATATTTAATTTTATCCTCACAGCACTAGGAGGAAGGTGCTATTATTACTTCCATTTTATAGATGAGGAAATGGAGGCAAATGGAGGTTAAAGTGACTTGCCCAGCTCACACAGCTAATATGTGTCTAAGACTAGATTTGAACTCAATTCTTCCTGACTTCAGGTCCAGGACCCAAACCACTTTTTCACCAACCTACCACCTATGTAGTCATGTACTCAATCAGTAAATAAGAACTGATTAACTATCTTCTGTATGCCGGACACTGGACTAGGCCATGGGGTTACAAATGTAATTTTTTTAACAAGGGGGTTTGCCTCCCATGTATATATGAATTTCAGGGAATGATTACAAAATTTAGGCTTATCTCCTAGGCTCTGGAAGGAATCTTTCTTCATCCAATGAAATTCCCTAAATATTTCTAATCTATTTATCTAATCTAATCTATTTTTTGTGCTTTGCTACTTCTCCAGCACTGGCACATAGTGAACACTTCATAAATATTTTAATATTCTCTCTCTCTCATTCCTTTTTTAAAAATTTCATCTATCTGACCTTGTGCTAGCTGCTTGAAAAGGAGACTCAATGTATTTCTGCTTTTCCCAGAATGCCCACTTTCCCCTTTATCTTATACAACATTGACCAATCATAAGGAGTTAGTGGTCACTACTTTCTTTATATAATGTGAATAAATGGCAGAGAGAGAAAGGGCAAAGTAGTTGTGAGGGGAATAACTATGGGAACTCGGTATGCTCCCAACCATCATGTTTCTTCTGGAGTGAAGTTGGGGCAATTGCTCCCTTCTCTGACTTGAATTCCCAGGAGAGGGAGATTGTCTCTAAAGGGCAATTTGTGAATCTTACTGAATTTGAACTGATCAGCACTGAACCCAAGGCTTAGAGCATGGACCAGTATTGTTAAAGACACTAGTAGATAGCCACGGCTGACTATCAGAACCTCTGTGGGGAAGCCCAAGGGAACACAGGTCAGTGGCAGATTAAATCAAATTAATCTAGTCAAGGAGCATTTTAACAGATAATAGTATCTACTATGTGATAGGCACTGTGCCAAAGCTCTGAGGAGAAAAAGAAAGTTAAAAGTAGTTCTTGCCTCCAAGGGACTTATATGACTTATATTCATATATATATATATATATCCGAGGGAAGGCCTTAGTATTGAGGGGGGTCTGAGAAAGGTCTCTTGAAGAAGATGGAATTTTAGCTGAGACTTGAAAGAAGCCAGGAGGTAGAAATGAAGAAGAGCATTCCAAGAATGCTACCAACCACAATGAAAAGGCACAGTTAAATTCTCAACTCTGACTAATGGGCACCTGGTATGAATGCAGAGTGCCACTAAGGTTGTCTCCCCTCATGAAAGTATTGGAGAACCTGCCGTCTGCTTCGAGGCATCTATGCTATGTTGGAACTGAGATAAATTGAGCCTACTCTCCTCAGTGTCCAAGGTCATGTAGAGAAGAGTATGCCTCTGAAGTATTAGGGGAAATGTTTGTACTTTAATTCTTATTCTTTTTTGAAGGAAGCCAGGGATTCCAGAGTTTGAAGTAAATAATTTTTCAAAAATTATATTAAGTGGTGAAATGCTAGTTTCTGGCTCTTAAACAATGGACAGGGAGAATGAGTTCACAAATGTTAAGGGCTTAAGTGATAAGGTAAGGGGCAGCTAGGTGGTTCAGTGGATATAGAGTCAGATACTGGGTTTAAATGTGACCTCACACACCTAGCTGTGTTGACCCTGGGCAAGTCACAACCCTCACTGCATAGCCCATACTTACTTACATAGTATTGATTTTAAGACTGAAGTTAAGTATTTTTTTTTTAAGAGAGAGATGGTAGCAAGAAGATGTACCCCAAACCCTTAGGGTATTCCTAGAACCTTGCAGGACTGATGCAGCTAGCCTGGCTCTGGCATAGAGTGAACCAGAGTTCATAGCTACATTTATAAAAAGTCCACATGATGGAAGAAAAAACCCTGAACTTTTTCTATTTCCAAACCTAGCTTGTATCTTTTTTTTGCTTTTCCAGGATTCTCTGCAAATATTCTTCCCAGCAATACCAATTCTAATATGTCACCCAGCTGATGGAAATTGGGCAGCATATCCAAGATGAACATCTTTGTCTAGACTCTAGACAAAGAAAAGGCAAAATCAGTCTCTGTCCTCAAAGAGCTTAATATGAATGTGGGAGACAACATATGTGTAAATAGGCACATATAAACTACATACAAAATAATGAAAGTAACCTGAGAGGCAGCTAGACAATATAGTTAAGAGAACACTAGACCTAGAGTGAAGAAGACCTGAATTCAAATCCTGCCTAGAACATTTATTAGCTATATGACACAATCTCTGCCTGCCTCAGTTTCCTCATCTTCAAAAGACATAATAATAACACCTACTTGTGGGATTATTGTGAGGATAAAATGAGAAGATATTTGTAAAGTATTTTTTGCAAAACTTAAAGTCCTAGATAAGTGCTAGTTATTACTGTCAAGTAGAAGATACTAGTAGCTAGATGGGCTTGGGAGAGACCTGCTATCGAAAGAAGCATTTGAATGGAGTCTTAAAGGAAGAAGTAGAAGTTTCACGATGCTACTTTCTTCTGAAAATCTAGCTTCAGATACTTACTAGCTGTGTGACTCTGGGTAAGTAGTTTAATCCTTTTTGCCTCAGTTTCCTCATTTGTTAAATGAACTGGAGAAGAAAATGGCAAACCACTCCAGTATCCTTTCCAAGAAAACCCCAAATAGGGTCATGAAGAACTGGCCAAAACTAAACCACAGTAACAAATACTTTCTCTGATTTCTGATTGCAATTAGAAATTAAACTGACTCTGAAAATCGGATCCCCTAGACCAGTGATGGGCAAAGGAAGGCCAGTGGGCCAGGTTCAGCCCCCTGAAATGTTCTATCTGGTCTGTGACATTATTCCTAATCTGACTAATACACTGAGTAGGATACAATACAATGAAACTTCAAAAGAGTTGCCTTAGAAACAAACTGACAGATGAGCATTTCCTTTCCTTTGGCCCCTTCTTTAAAAAGTTTGCCCATCACTGCCCTAGACTAAGTAATATTTGAGGAAGCAGACAGATGAAATTCAAGTCTGGTATCTCTTCTTGCTGAGGAGAGCAAACTAGCCAAACTTTTGGCCCCAACCTCCTGCTTCCCTCTGATTCAGAATTAAAGTCCCTTGGAGAAGAGGCTAGACATGTCTATTTTACTTCCCTTCAGGCCACAAAATGACACCCCCATACCATAAGTAAGGGACAATCCTTACCACACCCACTTTTGTCCTTCCCACATAATACGCTTCTCTCATTCTTGATGTCTTTGTCTTAGCTGGGTACTAGGCCTGAAATACTCTCCCTTCTCAATCCTGTTGTCTCTGAGAATCCCTGGTATCATTCCCAATAAAATTACCTTTCATTTGTTAGGTATATTTATCTATCTATCTTGTATGTATTTATCTATGTGCATATTGACTCCCTTATTGGAATGTAAATATATATTTATTAAGCACAGTAAAAATGCTTAATTAATGCTAGTTGGTTAATTGATTGATTTCTTCTCTCCAATTCACTCTTCTCTCTCCTCATAAGGTTATCTACTGTCCTCATTCAGGCCCTCATTAGCTTTCATCCAGACCACTGTAATAGACTTTTCTTTCTTTCTTTTTTTTTTTTAAACCTTAACTTTTGTGTATTGGCTCCTAGGTGGAAGAGTGGTAAGGGTGGGCAATGGGGGTCAAGTGACTTGCCCAGGGTCACACAGCTGGGAAGTGTCTGAGGCCAGATTTGAACCCAGGACCTCCCGTCTCTAGGCCTGGCTCTCAATCCACTGAGCTACCCAGCTGCCCCTGTAATAGACTCTTAATTTGTCTCTTTGCTTTTAATCTCTCTCCTTTCCAGTTCATCCTCCACACAACTGCCAAAATAACTTTCCTAAGATTCAATTTTCATCATTCAGAGCATTCCACCATTTAGAATCATTCAGTGTTCCCTATTGCCTCTAGGAGAATACAAAAAAATTTCAGCCTGGCTTGTAAGGCCCTCAACAATTTGACTCCTACCTACTATTCCAACTTTATTCAGGAATTTATTAAGTATTTACTTAGTGCCAAGTACTGTGCTAAATGCTAGAGATAAAAAAGAAAGGCAAAATCAGGTGGTAATGTTTGAATGGGAGAGGCAACAGGTACATAAGTAGGTACATGCAAATTATATGGGAAGTAGATGGAGGGCAGTAACTGGTGGGAGAGGGATTGAAGAGTAAGGGTGAAGACCAAGAAAGACCACCTGTAGAAGGTAGAATTTGAACTGAGTCTTAAAGGAATCCAGGGATTCTTGGAAACATAAGTGAGGAGGTAAAGCATTCTAGGTATGAGGAGGGACAGCCAAGGTAAAGGCATGGAGCTCAGAGGTAGAGTATCATGCATGAGGAACAACAAATAGGTTACTGATTGAAGCTTAGAGTTAGTAGAGAGGAATAAGATGTAAGTATTCCAAACATTTAAGTACCTACTGTGTGCCAAGTAGAACAGTTAAGTGGCACAGTGGATAGAATCCCAAGACTGGAGTTGGAGAGACCCAAGTTCAGACATTTACTAACTGTGTGACCCTAGGTAAGTCATTTAACCCTGTTTGCCTCAGTTTTCTCACCTGTCAAAAAAGCTGTAGAAAGAAATAGCAAACCACTCCAGTATCTTTTCCAAGAAAACTCCAAATAGGGTTACAAAGAGTTAGGCAAGACTAAAGCGACTGAACAACATGTTCCAGGCACTTTGTTAACTGCTGGGGATATAAATAAAGAAAAAGAGACAGTCCTTGCCATCAAGGAGCTTATAGTCTGGTGAAAGGAGACAACCCACAAAAGAAATCTGGAAAGTAAGGAGAGGAAAACTGTGTTCCAGGGATTTGAGCAGAACTGCTAATGGAAAATGGCATAACCAGGAAGGTTGTGAGCCCTTCATAAAGGAAGGCTATAGTAGGAGTTTAATGTTTCATCCCCCTCCCCCCAGTTCTTCATTCAGAGGGGAGAGGCAGCTGAAGTTGAATTGAGGTGTTGAGTGTTTTATCCCCCCATTCCCCTATTCCAGTATCAAACCCAATTCAGTCTGCTTGGGGATGAGATTTCAGAAGGTGATCAGCTTATTTTGGAAAGACAGGAAAGGGAGGAAGGGACTATATTTTTTTCTATCACTCACCTTTAAGTACTCATCCAAACTACTTTGGCCACGTGGACAATCTTCTATCACTAAAGAGCACATTGTTCAAAAACTGGAATTCAAACCACCATTTCTTACTCTTGACAGGTGCAGAGGCTTCCCCAATTCCCTGGGCCTGGAATGCATCACTTTTTTAGCTCTGCAGAATTCTTATTTTCCTTCACCATTCAGCTCCTTAGCCATCTTTTTCATGTAGCCTTTGGAGAACTCTCTAGTCATGGTTCTCTCAAATCAATTTATATAGTACTAGAATTGTATGCCCTTTATATCTTTGGGGGGTAGTGGGGTGGGGGGTGGGTGGGGGCCTCCCCATGACCTTGCATTAGCATGTAAGCTCCTAGAAGACCAGGATCATTGTTTTTGTCTTTGTATTCACAGCAGAGGGCCTTCAGTTCAACAAGCTTTTATTAGACACTAGTGATACAACAATAACTACTATTTATAGAGGGATTTAAAGTTTGTAAAGCACTTTATGGCATCTCATTTGACTCTTAAAACAATCCTGTTGAGGCAGGGGGAACAGCTAGCCTCTGTAAGGGGGAAAATGGGTTTTATGGGTTCAATATATTAAAAGATGGTCACCAGAGGATCGAACTATTATCAATCCTCAATTAAGAATAATCTCAAGTCAAAATTGACTTTTATGGAAGTTTATTAACAATTGAGAAGAGAGAGAGGAAATAAGGAAAGTGAAGACATTGAAGCAGTCTCACCAAGGTCTCAGCGTTCCAGCCAGAACTCCTCCATGAACCAGGAAAGCTAGAAGACTTCCTTCTCCATAAGACCTTCTTCTCCAGAAGGTCTCCTTCTCCAGAAGCCTTCACCAGCCTCCCCTCCACCAGATTGCCTTCATGGCTTTTATAGTGGTTTCCTGTCCCTGCCCCTTTTCACAGGGGCCAGTCACAGCTTCCAAATTGTCTAGGACTGTCCAGGGGAGGGTCTTTGTGGGAACTAGTTTGCACCTTCTGGAGGTGTGAATGCTCATCAAAAAGGTTCATACTTTCTGAGGGTGTAAACAAGTTTCTGACTGTTTGAGTTAGAAAAAAGAGTGGAACTCTCCAAGTATTTTGTTGCCTTCTCACCTAGCACTAGGTAGGGTGTGAATTCACTAAGTGGTTTTCAAGTTTCTCCCACTAGTTCAAGCTTGTGTCATTCAAAGTTATTGCCAACCAAAGTGCTAACTCCAACTAGGCAAAGAGAACAAAGGAATCCCTTTTACACCTCAGATACTAGTTGTGTGACCTTGGGCAATTTAATCAGTGCCTACTTCAGTTTCTTTAGTCTAAAATGAGGATAGTAATAGCATCTACTTCATAGGGTTGTTGGGAGGATCAGATGAGATATTTGTAAGGCAATTAGCCTGTACAGCACTTGGCATATAGTAGGTAAGTGCTTAATACATGCTTGCTCCCTTTCCCTATAGAAATACTATCATTACTGGGTAGCTAGGTGGATTGGTTGATAGAGCACCAGGCCTGGAATTAAGAAGACCTGAGTGCAAATCTAGCCTCAGATACTTCCTAACTACATGGTCTTGTCTAAGTAATTTAGGAGGCAGCTAAGTAGCTCAGTGGATAGAATGTTGAGCCTGGAGTCAGGAAGCCCTGAGTTCAAATCCAATCTCATACCCTGCTGTGTGATCTTGGGTAAGTTATTTAACCTCTGCCTGGCTAAAGGATACACTGGAGAAGGAAATGGCAAACCACTCAGGTATCCTTGCCAAGAAAATCCCATGGACAGATAGGGTTCATGGTCCACAGAAAGAGTCATACACACACAACTGAACAGCAACAAATTTATGATTACTCCCATTTTAAAGATATAAAAACTGAAACTGAAGAAGGTTGACTTGCCTAAGAGTCACATAAATAGTATGTATCTGAGTTGGGTTCAAACTCAGGTTTTCCTTTTTCTAGGGCCAATGTGCTTCCAATCCATTATGCCAGGTATTTGGCTTAAATAAAAAATGAATGAATCTCTGTCATCAAATAGCTTACATTTTCTTTGGGAGGAAATAACATTTATACAGGAATATATATATATATGTATATATATTGGAATAAGAATATTGCACATAATTGGTGCTTAATGTTTGAGTTGAATTAAACTGTCTTCTAAGCTACTTTTTTTGAGGTTTGGGTGAGGGAGGAAGCATCCTGAATTCTGGGATGAACCCTAAAGGTTATTTTAAGATAAATTCTTTATTTTACAGAAGGGGAAACAGAGGCAATGAAGGTTAATAGACTTGTCTGTTCCCTGTGAGTCAGTAGCATAACTAAGACATTTCGAATCTCTTGTCTCTCCCCCGCTCCTTTCTCCTACCCTGCTTCTCTTCTTCACGAGTCGAAGCTAGACAGGAATTTTGGGACTCCTTTTACAGGTGAAAAAACAAGCTCAATAGGTAAAGTGACTTCTTGCTAAGTTCGGCAGAATTAGGCTTCGAATTTCCTCCAACCTGGTACATATCAGCCTACCAGTGTGGGATGGGACGCTGGAGAGGACTGGGAACTCTTCCCCCGACTTGCCAGGTCTCCCCAGGTCCGGCTTTTGGTTTAATTGTGTCCAGGCAAACCCTCGGGCCCAGCCCCACCTCCCCCAAGGGTTTATGCAAAGCTACGGATTCTCTAGTCTCTAGGGGCGAGCTGGAGGAGGAGGAGGAAATAGGAGGAAAAGGAGGAGAATTTATCTCCTCCTAGCGGCCAAGAGCAGGCACTTCCTTTGCCTCCCCATTTCCTCCCCCCCCCCCCCCCCCCGTAGCCCACTAGGGTCTCCTCCCCAGCTCAAGCAGGCTGCCCACAGGGAGGGGGAGGGGAAGAGGAAGGGGAGAAGCCACGTGACTGACGCCTGAGCACAGCGTGGAGGCAAGCGTCCGGCTCGCGCCGTCGCGTGTCCTTGTGGGAAACGTAGTTCTCCAGGTCGCCTCGGCTGCTGAGCAGGGGTCCGCTGCCCAACTACCCGTCCCAGAAGGCTGTGGGGCGACGCCGCCACCGTCGGTGGAGAGCGGGGACGCGGGACGGAGAGACGGAGGTACTACGGTCGGACGGGCGGGCGGCAGAAGGGTTGTGGCCAGGGCCGAAGCTGTGGCAGAGGCGCGGTTTGGCCTGGTCTGATTCTGCCGTTGAGAGGCTTGTAGCTGCAATCCGCCCCAGTGGCTCCGGTAAGTCTGAAACTCGGTGGGAGGGCCCTGGCTGCGGCTTCCGGGAGCCCGCGGGGCCTCGGCGGCCTAACGGCCCCGGCCCTTCCTCCTCAGAACCGGGATGGATCCCGGCGCCCCAAGCGCTCAGGCCGGGCCTTCTGCCATCTCCTCCTCCCTCCCGGCCTGGAGCAGCTGTGGTCTTGTAGTGCCACCTCCAGTCGGAGATTCGGAGAACTAACCATCTTTTGAGCAGAACCCCCATTCTAGGCTTGTTCCTTTCTGCGCCCCCGCCTAGTAAATACGCTGCTTTCTTTCTAGTCTGCTTCCTTCTCCATCTCCCTCTTTTAAGCTTCTTTCTAGAGTCTAGCCTACGCTGTTTTTCTTGTTACCTTTAGTGTCTACCCAGATTTTCTTCTCTGCTTGGGGTCTGAGGTTTTTCCATACCTTCTCCCCAACTCCTTGGTTCTAGGCTGTCCTCCCAAGCCAATAGGGCTTAAACTGTTTTCCCCCTTTTCCTCTGGGGTCAAACCTGATTCTCTTTTCCTTTCTACGATATATACTGCTTTTCCTACCTTCAAGGCTCTAAACTGCTTCTCTTTGTAGGCTGTAGGCTGTCTCCTTTTCCCTCTATAGATTCTAGGCCACTTTTTTTCTTCCTATTTTTGGTTTAAGCTGTTTCCCTTCTCCCTTTCTCTTAGGGACTAAGCTGTACCTTTCCCTCCTCTTGAGGTCAGGGCTGCTTTTTTTGCCTGAGTTAAACTCTTATTCTCACAAATTTTACTAATGGCCCTAGTCTGTTTCCCTTCAGTCAACCGAAAGGAATTTATTAAGAGCTTATTATTTGTCTGGCAGTTAAATATCTACCCACCATGCAACAGGGAAAACCAAAATACACCGTCCTTAAGAAGTTGATATTATTTTGGAGTGGATACTGCGAATGTATATAAGTAGGTACAAAGTGAAAACAAAGTTATGTTTGGGAGGGCTATGAGGCATTAGCAATAGGAGTGTGTGAATGATGGGTCAGAAAGGGACTTTATTGGAGGTAGTTTGAACTGAGCTTTTCCTGATATTTAGAATTTCCTCTCCTGGCTCAGGTTTTCAGCTGCTTCCCTCCCTCAGACCTTACCATCTTCCCCTTTCTTAGTCTTCCTCTTTCAATATGAAATCTTTGGGATTGATGTATTTATTGTTGCTTGCCTCTCCCAACTGCAAAGGGATCAAATTGTAGAATCTTTCTAATTCCTAGTGGAAGGCCCCCCCCCCCTTCAAATCTACTTACATTTCTTCTCATCAAGATCGTGCCTTCTTTTCTTATAGTAACTCCCTCCCCCTAAATACTACCAGGCTTTAAAGAAGATCTGCTTTACCTGAAACTGTATGTTATATAGATTGTGCAATTCTATCCCAGGAAAGGGTGGTTGTTTTTTTTTTAAACGCTTACCTTCCATCTTAGAATCAATACTGTGTATTGGTTCTAAGGTAGAAGAGTGGTAAGGGCTAGGCAACAGGGATTAAGTGACTTGCCCAGAGTCACACAGCTAGGAAGTGTCTTGAGTGCAGATTTGAACCCAGGACCTTCTGCCTCTAGGCCTGGCTCTCAATCCACTGAACCACCCAGCTGCCCCCTAGAAGGGATGTTTTTAATTCTAGTGCATATTGACTTTGGGAAGACTCTAGCTGATGAAATTCTAAGCCATTTCTACCATTTCCCTTTTTTTTTATGCACTCAGAATTGTAGGTTTTATGATGCCATTTAAAGGTGACCGTGTGGCCAAAAGTTCGGTTATTTTTTCAGGCAGGAATACAACTTCCTGGTCCCTTTACTATCATGTTCTTGTCCTCTAATCTTTAGAGTATAGGTGTTGAATAATTAGTGTTTATAAATCTGGAAACTTGTCTCCCTTCAACTCTAAATTCTACATTTAATTCAAATAATTATTTCAATCGTAATTTCATTTTTATTACAACCAATTGGTCAGCAGCTTCCTTTCTGTAATCATCTTCATTTCTTGGAGGGGATAATAATTTAAGGAAGAATGAGAAAAGGTTTAAATGAGTATACTATTACTGGTGCTTGAAAGTTGGTATCCACCAATTTGAGTTTAGTGCCTGCTGTGTAGAGAAGTTGCTAATTGCACTGAAGAGATCCTTTGGAAAGGCCTGTCTAACAGGAAAAAGTCATTCCTAGGTTTCTGGTGCCAACAAAATAGATTTCTATTGTGTAAACTTAGATTGAAGAGACATGCAGTATTTCACAGTTTCTTAATTCTTTTGATCGAGCTTGCTTTTCTCAGCTTTGATCAAAGTACCTCCTCAGTTATACTGTTGCCTGGAAAACAGCTTACTATGTATGAGGTTATACTCAAGTTAAAATAACTATTGTCAGAGAGTAGATTTCCTCAGTGGAATAAATAAATGAAGACAAGCAAGTTCTCTGTCAGGAAAGAAGATTTGAGGAATGTTATACTTGACTAGGATTCTCTTTTGTTTTATATTTATTGCCTGAGTGAAGCCTCATATTGTCAGCACCTGGAAAGTGAAGTGAGGTGAAATCAATATAAGAAGCTACGGAATATTTTTATTTCTCTTATCTAAAAAAACTTTTTTTCTCATTTCAAATTGATTCAGCCCCAGTGACAAGATCTACAGTTTTGGAGATCTACGTCTTCTGTTCATAATACAGGTACAGTACAAATAATAGCAGTTATGAATTTTCTCCTCCATCCTTACCATAATATCTGTTTATCTTACTGGACAATTTTTCCTGTCCATCAATTGATGAGATTCCTGTAGATGGGGGAGTTAACTCTCTCTGTTGAAAGAGATGGGTTAAGAACTTTGTTCAGTTTGGAGAATTTACATTGAATCAGCTACAGTTGGTATGGTGATCTGTATTCAAGTGGTGGAGAGTCAAGAAGGGAGAGAGTTCTCTTCAAATTGGACTCCTAATCTTTAATGGATGATTTCCTCATTCCTGGAAATATTAGAGGGCCTACTGTTATGGTTGGCCTTTGCCCAAATTGAAGGGAAGATTTGGTGATGCAAATACTTCCAAGGACTTATTCAACTTGGTCTCTTATTTACAGGCCTGACATCATCTTTAGACCTAGAAATACACACAGTAGGTTTGCACCCTGTAAATATTATTTACCCCTTACTTAACTAGAAGTGTAAGAAGCAGAAATGCCTTTTCTCTTCAAACATTGACTTTCCAGTATTTCAGGGAAAATTCTGATTTCTTAGGGCAGTGATGAGCAAACTTTTTAAAGAGGAGGCCAAAGGAAAGGAAATGCTCATCTCTTCAGTCTGTTTCTAAGGCACCTCTTTTGAAGTTTCATTGTATTGTATCCTACTCATTGTATTCACCAGATTAGGAATAACGTCCCAGGCCAGATAGAACATTTCAGGGGGCCCATCACTGTCTTAGAGAGAAATTGCCTAATCACATTGTGTATCAATAATGATAACAACAGGGAACATATATACTTTACAATTAACAATATATTTTCCTTAGAACAACTCTACAAGGTAGATAGTGTGAATACCTTTAATCTATCTATAGAAGAAAAAATAGGCCTTGGGAGTAAGATGACTTGCTAAGAGTTCTATCTAACTATTAAGTAGCAGACCAAGACTTGAACAAAGATTGTCTGATTTCCACATATATTGTCTCCCATGATCTTCTAGTTTGTTAATGGGTAGGGGTTCTCTCTCCAGTGGTTTTGGAAGTTGAAAGATATGTGAAACCAAGGACTTGTTATACATCCTTTTTCCTCTTCTGTTATTCTCTCAAGAATACCCTAGAATAATGGTTCTTAACCTTTTTTTGAGTATGAATGTCTCTCTGCCTTCAAATAATTATTAGATCCTTACGTGATAGTAGTTGTATTGTTAGTTTCCTTTCACTGAGGAGCTACATGATAACAAAAAAGCTACAAATGCCGTAATGCTTTTAAATCAAATTTATTAATTATAGCATTAACCTATGATTTGAAAAATGCGAATATATTCACACATGTATATGCGTTTATACACATACCCAGAGACAAGCAGTCACATTTGGGCCACAGAATGTACGTTGACTTATTCTACTGAGTCATGATGTTTAGACTCAAGGATACAACAAATATAACTTAACAGTAAGTTGATACTCAAGCGAAGTAAGGAAATAGTAGGAGAGTACTTAGCAACTTTTGTTGAGTTCATATCACATGGTCCAGAGGAACCACATCTTTGGGTTAGAAAGAGCCATTGTTATTGTTTTTTGGGAGCAATGACAGAAGCATCTCTGGACTACAGAAGAGCAGATGTCTTGGTTTTTAAGAAATAGGGGAAAAGAATGTAGTTTACAAATTAAAGTCAGTATGTTTGACTTATGTATTGACTTGTAGCATTTTAGAACATATTACTCAAAGGATAACTAGTGAACTTCTCTAGAAAAAGAAGCAGTCATCATAGAGAAGCACTTCAGTTTCATCATTTTCTATTCTAAACTGATAGTTGAGTGGAATGTTGTAGATATGATTTATTTATATTTTAATAGAGTATTTGATAATATTTCTCTTATTTTTCTTATGGACAAGATGGAGAAATGTGTGCTAGACAATCCTACCTTTAGAATAGATTTGGAAACAGCTGAATGACCAAATCTGAAGAGTTATTATAATGCTTTGTTTTTGGAAGTGGTCTTCAGTGGAGTCCCTTAGTCATCTATTTTTTGTCCTGTACTATTTGGCATTTTTAGTAATGACCTAGCAGACTTAAATCAATTTTATAAATAATGTATAAATTTTGGAGGGATAGGTGACATACTGGATAGTAAGATAAAAGTCTTAGTGAGTCAGAACATTGGGATAGATATAAAAAAAAATTGAATATGTAGATAGTCTTAATAGGGAAGTAGATTAACATATATATTCAGAAAGAGTGCATAAGTTATCTTTATTAGCCCAAGATGCAGAAACCTGGCTAGAAGGCAGTTGATCTGAAAAATATATTGGGGTTTTAGTGAACTGCAAGTTTAGTATGAGTCAGTGGTATGAAATAGTTTCCAAGAAAGCTAATGATTTGTTAGGCTGCTTTAAGAGAAGTATGGTTTTCAGGAATAAGGTGGTGATAGTCCCACTGTATTCAGTTTTGGTCAGATTGTATATAAAGTAGAATGTTCAGTTCTGGGTATTGCATTTTAGCAAGGATATTGAGGTTGAGGATGCCTTCCAGAGGGCAACCAGGATTGTGAAGAGGTCCAAATTCATGCCTGTGAGAAACAATTAGAAATATTCAGTCATGGATAAGAAATCATTCTGAAACTAATTGCCCTAGTTTGTGGCTGATCTCCACACTTGGGTGTGGAGTCCATGTGGCAAGAAGGGACAGTTTTCAAAAATTTTTATAGCCTAATCTGTTCTTATCTTTCCTATCTTAAGTTTTCCTTCCCTCCACACAAACTACAATCTAATGACTGACCTTTTTTGTTCTTCGCACAAGGCACTCACTCTGTCTCCCAATTTCAGTCATTTGTATTGGCTGTTTTCTATACTTGGAATTCTCTCCCTCCTTATCTTTATCTCCTGGCTTCCTTTAAGTCTTTAGTTCAAGTCTTGCCTTCTCGCAGAGTCCTTTCCTGATTTTTCTACATGCTTGTACCATCCCTCTGTTGATTACTTTTTAAATTTGTCCTATAGATAATTCTAATTATATGTAGTTGTTTGCCTGTTGTCTCCTCCCATTCGATTGTGAGCTCCTTGAGAAGAGGAAATGTCATATTTCTTTGTAGCTCCAGTGCTGGCACATAATAGGCACTTTTTTTGTATTCAAACACTTCAGTCACTTTTGACTCTTTGTAACCCATTTGGGGTTTCTTGGCAAAGATACTAGAGGAGTTTGCCATTTCTCTTTCTCCAACTTATTTTACAAATGAAGGAAACTGAGGTAAAAAAGGTTCAATGACTTGCCCAGGATCAGTCTTCCTGTCTCAGACTTGTCATTCTGTCCTCTTTTCCATCTCACTGCCTAGTAGGCACTCAAATCATTATTGCTTGTTTTTGGTGTGTGTGCATGAGCACATGTGTATGTACATTCTACCTTCAGTAAAGTAGAGTTAGTGCTTCCCTCTCTGGCTCTCCAAAGGGGAGAGGAAGCTGAGGGATATGGGAAAGTGTTGAGTATATCTAAGGTTGAGTTTAACAGTATGACTAATTTGATTTGCCTAATTCAAGAGGGCAGAACTGGAAATTGTTACTACATGGTACAGAGAAGCACATTGAAGATTTATGTAAGGAATAACTGACCAAAAAGTAGAATTTCACAAAAGTGGCATAGGCTACTAAAAAATAGAGATTTTGACCTCTCCTTAAATTGGATGATCCTCTGTTGGTTATGCTGTAGAGGACATTCTTTTATGGGTATTTGTTGAACTGGATGTGTGTTCCACATCTGAAATACTGTTATTCTTGTAGTAGTTTCTGACTCTACTAGCCTACTATTTTTTTAGACTTAACATGATCCATAAGAAAACTGGGAAGGGGAGAAGAAGTGGAAGGAAGGGTTTAGAATCCATTAACCATTATGTTTGGAGAAACAGACTGCTCTTTCAAGGCACACAAATGACTTCACGTTCACATGAGTGAACATCTTGGAGTTTTAAAGAATAGTTTTAAGAGAAAAATGAGAAATAGCAATAGAAATAAAGACAGAAATAGGGTAAGAAGGGAATCAAAGGATTATGTGGTAGACCTTGAAAAGAAGTAAACATGAAACTACATGATATCCTCAGTTGGAGTAGTATTTTACCAGAGGTATATCAGTCTGTTTGCTTCTGGCCTGTTCCAGAGTATTTATAATTAGAAGGGGTAACCATTTGCTTTGATATAGCTAGATCAGATAACAATATGCAGCCTGCAGCACTCTGAACCAGATTAAAATACAATTGGGAAATATTTAACAAAATGAAAATATAATAAAACATAGATAACATACTTCAAAACTGTCATTATATACCTTATTGGGACCCTGACAGATGATTTAATGGCCCTTATTTCTATGTGAGTTTGATATCATCCAGTCAGGAAGACCTGTAATTGAATCCTGCTTCAGTCACTTACTAAGCATATGACCCTGGGCAAGTCATCAAATCATTCTCAGACTCATTTTCCTCATCTGTAAAATGAGGGGAATAGCACATCACAGATTTGTTGAAAGGATCAAAAGACATCACAGATAAAGTGTATTGCAAACTTTTAAGTGCTACTGATGATGATGTCCATGCCAACCCTGCCCTCACCCTGGGAAATAGCTTCAGTTCTCTCCAGGTCACTCTTTCCCTTGCGTTCATTTTTTAGTTTGTATTGTAGTTGTTGAAAGCATTGTATTCTTTTGCATTTGCCTTTGTTATTAAGACCTTACGAGTATTTCTCTTGGTCCTTTTGCACTTTTGCTGCCTGTATGGCCTTAGAAGCATCAAGTCCTTGACAGAGGGTACCATGTGGACTGACTGAACGTAGGCTTCTTGACTTAGCACAGCCTTGAATTGAGGCTTTCTTTTCTAAATTTATATTTAAAAATTTTAATTAAAAAATTTTTAATCTTTATTCCAATAGCAAATTTACACACAAGTTTTCTGAAGTTACATGTTTCATGTTGTCTCCCTCCTCTTTTCCCTTCTACCTCCCAGAGTTGATAAGCAATTCTACTGGGTTATACATGTATTATCACTCAAGACATATTTCTATATTATTCATTTTTGCAAGAGAATAATCTTATAAAACCAAAACCCTAAATCATATACCCAAATAAGTGATATATCCTATATTTTCATCCACATTTCTACTCCAACAGTTCTTTCTCTACAGGTAGATAGCATTCTTTGTCATAAGTCCCTCAGAATTGTCCTGGATCATTGTATTGCTGTTAGTAGCAAAGTCTTATCCCATTTGTTTGTCCCATAATATTTCAGTTACAGTGTATAATGTAGGTCATGTAGGTCTTTCTAGCTCTTTCTGAAATCATCCTATTCATTCCTTATAGCACAGTAGTATTCCATTACCATCATATGCCACAACAACCCTTTAGTTTCTATTTCTTTGCCACTTCAAAAAGTGCAGCTACAAATAATTTTATACAAACAGGTCCTTTCCCATTTTTAAAACTCTCTTTGGGATATAGATATATTGCTGGATCAAAAGATATGCATTCTTTTAAAGCTCTTTGGGCTTAATTCCAAATGGTCTTCCAGAATGATTGGATCAATTCACTCTACCAGCAATGTAGTAGTGTCCCAATTTTGCCACACCCTGTCCAACATTTATTATTTTCTTTTACTGCCACATTAGCCAGTATATTAGGTATAAGGTGGTATCTCAGAGTTGTTTTAATTTGCATTTCTCTAATCAAGAGGGATTTAGAATATTTTTTCATATGATTATTGATAGCTTTGATTTCTTCCTCTAAAAACTGCCTATTCATATCCTTTGACCTTTTATCAAATAGGGAATGCCTTGGTTTCTTATAAATTTGACTTAGTTATTTATATATTTAAGAAATGAGACCTTTATCAGAGAAATTTGCTATAAAATTTTTTCCCAGTTTGTTGTTTCACTTCTAATTTTGGTTTCATTGGTTTTGCTTACATAAAAACTCTTTAATATAATCAAAATTAATTCATTTTATAACTCATAATGTTCTCTATCTTGTTTGGCATTAAATTATTCTCTTCTCCATAGATCTGAGCATTGAGACTTTATCATATACACTGTGTGTGTAAAAGTACACACACACACACACACACACACACACACACACACACACACACAAATTTATGCTATGCTGATTGTATTTCAGGTCTCATACCATCTTAGAGGTCATCTAACCCAATCGATCAATGAATGTTTATTGAATTATTAAGCTCCTAACATGTGCCAAGAATTGTCATGAACCAGGGGTTCAAAGGTGAAGGAAAAAAAACATTTTTATCCTGAAGAAACTTACATTCTATCAGGGGAGATGACATGTACATATCTAAGTATGTACAAAACTTTTAGTGGAGTAATCATTTTAATGAAGACCATAAAGAAATAACCTCATCAAGATGATGCTTAAATCTGAGCTTTGAAGAAAACTAAGTCTTCGAAGAGGTGGAAATAAGAGGGAAGAGGGGGCATTTCAGGCATGGAGGACAGCTTGTGGAAAGGCACGTTTGGTTGAACCATCGAATGCATAAAGAGGAATAATGTATGATAAAGCTGAAACAATCTGTTGGAGCCACATTGTGAAGAGCTTTAAATATCAAGCCAAAAGAGTTTATATTTGACTCTAGAGGTGGAAGAGAGCCATTAGAATTTATTATGTAGGATAGTAATGTGGTCATAAACCTACTTTAGGAAAACCACTATGTGTGGATGATGTAGGAATTACTTTTGTGATAGGTTTTTTTTAACCTGGGATCTTTTAAAAAATATATTTTCATCACTGTATTTCATTATAATTGATTTAGTAATCCTATATATTTTATGCATTTAATGACCTTCTGAGAAGGGATCCATAGGCATTAACCAGACTAACAAAGGAGTCATGTCACAGAGTTTTAAGGATCCTTGCTCTATAATATCCTTGCCAAGTAGTCATCCAACTTGCCTGAACAATGTTAAGTGTTAGAGAGTTCAAAACATCTGGTTCCATTTTTGTAAATGTCTAATTGTCAACTTATACAGAGCTGAAATTCACATTGCTATCCCCATCTCCAGTATCCTTTTTGATTTCTACTCTTTAGTAGTTAAAGTTCTGTAGTTAAAGTAGCTAGTTCTATTCCCTAGAGGTACAAAGAAATCTTGGCATACCTTCTACTATGCAGCCCATTAAATAGTCTAAATGACCATCATATCCTTCTTGAATCTTCTCTTCCCTGAGAAGGGGCTTTCCATCCCTCATATGACATGGTTTCAAATTAGTTTTTCAATATCCATATTAAAATGTAGAGCTCAAACTTGAACATATTGTTTCAGAAACATAATGGGACTATCTTTTTTTTTTTAATCCTTACCTTCCATCTTAGAATGAATACTATGTATTGGTTCTAAGGCAGAAGAATGGTAAGGGGTAGGCAATGGGGGTGAAGTGACTTGCCCAGGGTCACATAGCTAGGAAGTGTCTGAGGCCAGATTTGAACCTAGGACCTCCTGCCTCTAGGCCTAGCTTTCAATCCACTGAGCCACCCAGCTGCCCCCTATTCCTTTTCTTATTCTAAAAACTGTACTTCTTATAATGCATCCTAACATTGCATTTATTTGTTGACTTCTGAATTATACTGTTGCTTCACTGACTTTACTGGCAGCTAAAAACCATAATAAAGTTTTTTCTTTTTAAAATAAAATTATAAGTTTTATTGATTTTTTAAAAATATCACCATAATTTCTCCTAACATCCCTTTTTCTTAGAAATCCATCCCATGTGACAAAAATAATTTTAAGATAAAAAAGAGGGAAAAAATAAGCATTACTGAGCAGTACATCAAAAAATTTGAATAAGTCTTAACAAATTAGTCATTCCCTCTTGCTTTGGGTTTTTTGCAAAACTGATAAGTATCCCATCTGTGTCTTTATCAAAGTTAATGTATCCAAGATAATATTGAATATATACCTCACTGGATAAGAATTTTATCCTCTAAACAACCATATGAAAGATTGTTCCTGGTCATTAATAAAAGAGAGATGCAAATCAAAACATTTGAGATTTTATCCCACACCCAAAAGATACAGAAATCATCAGTGTTGTAGGAAATTGTGGATAGGTACATGCATATACTTGTAAAACTGTGATTGATCCAGATATTCTGGAAATCAATGAAATTAGACCAATAGAATGACTAAAATGTCCATGTCTTTTTAAAGTTCCAGAGAATCACTGAGATCTAGAACCCTAAAGAAGTAAAAATGAAAAGAAAGGTCTCATGTATAAAAATTATAGTAGTACTTTTTTTTTGTAATAGCAATATACTTGTAAACAAAGTAGGTGGCCACTTATTGGGCAATGACTAAATAAATTGTGATATATCGGTATGATGGAATTTTAGTGTGTGGTCAGAAGTGATTAATATAGAGTGCAAAGAGAAACAGAATCAGAAAAAAATACATGTAATTCTTCTTATGTAAATAAGATAATGTAAATGATAAGAAACTGAGAAGAAAATGTGCCTCTATATGAAGAGACAGGGAACTGTAGTTGTGGAACATTGCATGAGATGTTAGATTTAGTTGGCACATGGTGGTTAGTTTTGCAGAATTGCTTTCCTCTTTTATTTCTAATTAAAAGGGGAAATGAAGGGGCTGGAAAGACAAGAGAAGAAAAAAAATTTTTTTTAATATTTAATAAGTCAGGGCCAAGGAAAGAAATCCTGTGAAGCTCCATAAAAGAGACATTGATCTCTAAAAAAAATTTTTTTTAATTAAGTTTTTTTCAATTACATGTAGAAAAAATTTTTGACTCTTGTTTTCTGACATTTTGCAATTTGCTTTTTCTTTTCTGCCCTCCTTCCCTGAGGCAATAAATAGTCTAATTTAGTTTTTTTTTATTTCCATATTTCCCATGTCATGACTGAAGATATATTACACATACAGTAAACTTGTGAAGGATGGCATGCTTTGATCTGCAATCAGGTTCTAACAATTCTTTTTCTTTGGCTATGCATGTTGTTTTTTTTTTCTTCATCATGAATCCTTTGGAACCTTGTTTTGCTGATAATAGTTTAGTCCTGACACATTTGGTTATTGTACAATATTTCTGTTGCTGTGGGCACTGTTCTCCTGACTTCACTTTACAATCATATAAGTCTTTCCAGGTTTTTCTGAATTCATTTTTTTTTGTCATTTCTTATGGCATAATAGTTTTCCATTGCAACCATATTAAAACTGCAGCTTGTTCAGTCACTCATCATTTGATGGATTACCCCCTTAGTTTCCAATTCTTTGCCACACAAAAAGAGCTGCTAAAAATATTTTTGTGCAATAGGGCTTTTTACTCTATCTCTGATTTCTTTGGGATACAGATCCAGTATTGCTGGGTCAAATGATATGCATAGTTTTGTAACCCTTTGGATGTGGTTCCATATTGCTCTCTAGAATGGTTGTATTAGTTCAGAGTTCCACCAGCATTACATTAGTGTCCCAGTTTTCCCATGTCCCCACCAATGTTTGTAATTTTATTTTTTGGCCATATTAGCCACTCTGATAGGTATGACGTAGTATCTCAGAGTTGTTTTAATTTGCATTTCTCTAATCAATAGTGATTTGGAGCATTTCTCATCATATGTCTATAAATAGTTTTAATTTGTTCATCTAAGAACTGCCTGTTCATATCCTTTGTCCATTTATCAGTTGAGGACATTAATCTTTTTTTAAACTTGGTCAACCAGCTATGGATCTACCTATTCCCTTATCTGTATTTTTTCTAGCCTGCATTTTTTTTTCTTGTCCACAAATATATAGTGAGGTTTTATTAGTTGTCTTACCAAAATCTACACAGACTGTTAGAGTCTTTGAATCTCAGAGTTAAAATGGTCTTCAAAGTTCATCTAGTCTAGCCCTTTTATCTTATCGTTGAGGAAACTCAGTCCCAGAAATGTTAAATTCCTGAGGTGGGCTTTGAACCCCCCCCTTATTCCTAGCTCCAAAGTCTAACACTGTAATATACCACCACCACACAGTACATCCAGTCAGTACTTTCTGAATCAAAAAGCATCTAGTAGGTGCACTAGGCAATGCTCTAGAGCTTTTTTTTAAACATTTATTAATATTTATTTTTTAGAAAAGTTAACATGGTCACATAATTCATGATCTTACTTTCCCCTTCGCCCCCCCTCCCAATGGCTGATGCGTATTTCCACTGGTTTTAACATGTGTCATTGATCAAGACCTATTTCCAAATTGTTGATAGTTGCATTGGTAGTTTCGAGTCTACATCCTCAATCATGTCTGCCTCAACCCATGTGTTCAAACAGTTATGCTCTAGAGCTTTGATGGTGAACCTGTGGCATGCGTGCCAAAGATGGCACATAGAGACCCCTCTGTAGGCACAGGAGCCATAACCCACTGGAGCTGCTCCTTTCTCCCTCTTCCACCGTGCCTCCCTGCCCCTCTGCACTTACTCCCTTCACCTGAGCTGCATGCCTGAGCCACTGCCTTCCCTTTCTCCCTCCCCTTTCTGGGGTAAAGTGGGGAGGGCACGGCACACAGTGTTGTGTTATTTTTAAAAATGATAAAGGCTGATATTAAGAGGAAAAGTAGTATTTTAATTACCATGGCCATGTTGGTAAAATATATAAGACCACACACCTGGCTCAGAGCTATTTCAAACCGCCTGCCATTTAGCTTCTGCCCACCTGGCTACCTCGTACGAAACCCCCCCCCCCCCCCCCCCTGATCTCCACGAGTTTTTATACCATTCTCTTATGTCATCACACTTCCTGTCTGCCTCCATTTTACAAGAGGAATCATGGGAAATGTAGTTTCCAAAGTCCCCTAAACGTCCATAGGAAGTTTGTCATATATCTTAAGGCTCAAATGAGCCCCAAATACCTCTAAATGGAACTCCAGAACTTATTTAAATAACACATTTCCCCTCTGAGATCCAGTAAAAAAGATTGGTCTTTTTTAGTTGATCTTCTAAACATAGTCAACTTCTACATTTCAGGATATTGGGGATAAAAGAAAAGACGATAAACACTAGCCGCAGTGACAAAAAGCCAATCTGGGGCAGTCCCCTATTGGCATAAGAGTGTACATTCAAAACAAATGCATTCGACTCATTCAACTCCCCATAGTTCAAATCAAAACTGCACCCCAAAGTTCAAATTTGGATCTTCATGATCCAGTGAAGGCCTTTTAGGCATCTTCATGGTGTCTTTACCAAACGGTTCTTTGTCTGGATTCTGGGGAGAATGGCAATTTTCTTATCCTGAAATTACTCTCAAAAGAATTTAAACTTTACATTATAGATTATAAAACATACATTTCCTTCTGAGAATTATACATTACCCCCCTGAAATTACACCTAAAAGAGTTTTAAAAAATTTTTTATATTATAGATTTTAATTTAGATATTATGATTATAAAACTTAACACACACCTCTCCCCCGAGGAAAATTTAAATAACACATTTCTCCTTTGAAGAGGGTACCTTAGGTCAGCTAAGGATGCATGGCTGAGTCACAGGGTTGTGTGAAATCAGTTGGCAAAAGAAATAATAAAAAAAGAATAAAATTCAAATAAAGAAGAAAAAATTAACTTGTGAATGAAATGTAAAATGTGCAAAAAATGTAAGGAAAATAAACTTATAACAGGCCTTCGAATCAAGGCCCAATTAAAGTGATTTAAGCAGTTTGCAATTACCCATTTAGGGCCAGGACTACAGAAAATTGCCATTTTATATATAAGAGAAATAAGGGAAATGTCTTTCCCTGGTCTGATTTGCCTGCACCTTCTCAGGGAATGAGCCATAATAATAGCCAATCTTAGGTGCTTTACTAGGAATTTAAGTTAAGGGGAAGTCTGGTCTCTAAAGTGTTAGAAAAACTGCAACCCCTTAGTCTTTAGTCTGTATGACCTTATGCTCCTTGGCACCTTGCAGATTCTCAGTCAGTCTCCACGACCTTGTGGCTCTTATTAGCACTTTTGGAATCAGACAGAGAGACATTAAATCACAGTCCCATAATATTTACTATTCTTTTTTTTTTTTTTTTTTTTTTAATTTTTAAACCCTTAACTTCTGTGTATTGATTTATAGGTGGAAGATTGGTAAGGGTGGGCAATAGGGGTCAAGTGACTTGCCCAGGGTCACACAGCTGGGAAGTGTCTGAGGCCGGATTTGAACCTAGGACCTCCTGTCTCTAGGCCTGGCTCTCAATCCACTGAGCTACCTAGCTGCCCTAGTCCCATAATATTTAACAATAATTGGCAGGTTACCATAGTCTCAGGCTTTTCAGGTATGCATTAATAATATAACAAATATATATTTGCATTAAGCTTATATCACTGTAAAATCAAAAAAGGATCAATCATCGATTATATGTACTTTCAGTACAAAATGAGAAAAAAAGAAAAAAATCAGTTGCTCTAAAAAATTTTTAAAGGAAAAGCAATAAGGAAATTTAAAATTCAGGGAAAAAAATGCAATGCTCTCAAGGATAAAAAAAATGAGAAAAGAACACATATTGCATTGCACATGTAAGGAAGAAAAATAAAAGAATGTTTTAAAAATCAAAAATATATATATAGAGAGAGAGCTTAGAACTAGTGAAGGGTTTTTGACCCAAAATGAGATCCATTTTCTGTTAAGCTTTTGCATGAACTGTGAGTGTAAATGGGTTTTACAAAATAACAGATTCACAATGCACATTCAAATAAAGTACCATAATTTCTAATAACACGTTTAAAGACAATAGTAAACAACCCATTATTATAATCACTTGCTATGATTCTTTAAAAAAAAAAATTGTATACTTGTCACGTATTAACAGGCATAGTAAACCTTGGCTGTTACTGCCTCCGTAGCAATTGTGGGGCAGAACCTAAAAAGAAATCTGATTAAAAAAAAAAACCTGCTGGGTCTAAATTATCCTTAAGAATTCTAGATCCTTCTGATAGTTAAAACATAGAGACTAACATCAGCATACAGGAGCTCTCCTGGCTTCCTGTTTAAAAAAAAAAAAAAGAACAATTCTTCACAATAAAATATATAAAACCTTATCCTTTAAGACAACAATTCTTTAAAATAAATATATAAAAACCTTATCATTCATACAGAAAGGACTAGGCATCTAAAGTAAAATTTAAAACATCTTACAAAATTACAATTTAAATTCTCAAGGCATCAAAATCTTGAAGGTTGTACACAATTACCAAGATAGAATAAAAACTTATGACATGTGCTCCTATAGTTGAGATGGCAAGTCCAGTATTCATAAGGCTATTTACAACTTTAAAAATGTGTAAGATGTTCATAAATGGTACAGAGAACAGCATTGTATCAGGAAACACAATATGAGGAACCGATTATAAGCTATACAGTCAAAAAACTTTTTTTACCAGTTCTAATAGATTTGTTCATTATTTGGGAGTACAATAAAATCATAAAAGGAGTTAATCTAGCAGCCAAAACTTCATTAGCTTAAAATGATTCCATGCAACAGAAAAATCAACAAAATTAACTCACAAAACTAATCAGCAAAATACAGTAAGATACAGAGACTTCTTAAACAGAAATAAAACCCATTCAGTCCTGAGGTTTTAAATTCCACCTCTGGTTTAATTCAAGGTCCTTATAACCAAGCTCTGCTCTGAGCTTAAGGGATATATAGTTCAGGGGTGAATTTTTTCCTCTGAGTTTTAGTTTAATAATCGCAAGAAAGAAAGTTTGAAATAGGCCATGCAGCCCGATTGAAGAGTAAATAAACTCTAGCTGAGCTAGAGAAAAGCTTAGGTCAGGTTTTTAGAAAACCCATGTGGAGGGCTTGTGGGCGGGGGTGCATGTGGAGGGTGAAAGTAGAGTAAAATTTAGTTCCTTTCAGGTTAAAAGTCATTAATGTCTACGAGAAAGAAGGGGGGCAACAAGAGATCAGGCAGAGGGTGCATTCTTCCCAAATCTTTTTTTTTTTTTTTTTTTTAAACCCTTGTACTTCGGTGTATTGTCTCATAGGTGGAAGATTGGTAAGGGTGGGCAATGGGGGTCAAGTGACTTGCCCAGGGTCACACAGCTGGGAAGTGGCTGAGGCCGGGTTTGAACCTAGGACCTTCTGTCTCTAGGCCTGACTCTCACTCCACTGAGCTACCCAGCTGCCCTCTTCCCAAATCTTAAAGAGGCAGCAGAAGCAGTCTTGAAGCAGCGGCAGAAGTTGTCTCTGGGTTCGAACTCAGAACAGCCAGGGACTCAGGAGTCAGCAGTCGGAGACAGTGGGGGAGGGCAGCAGCAGCAGAAGTGGAGGCCAGGGATCAGGAGTCAGGAAAAGCAGCGGAGTTCTCAGGAGTCAAAAATAGTATTCGAGCAGTCAGCGTTTGATAGGAGTGATTTAACAAAAGTTAAGACTAGGCCAGGGAGGTTCTGGTGGAATCAGCTGAACAAAAAGCAGCTTAACAAAATGCTGCTAGCAAAAACACGGCATTTAAAGCCATTTTTTCCTTTCGAAAAACTGCTCAAAAGAGCTGAGCAAAACGACCGAAAGGAAAATCGCAAAGCCTGCAGAAGCATGGCTATTGCTTTGGAGAGGATTCTAAATGCTCTCAGATTACTTGGTAGGCTCTCTGAAAAATTGAGAGTTACATCCCTTTGTGGTTGCCAAACTGTTATTTTTTTAAAATGATAAAGGCTGATATTAAGAGGAAAAGTAGTATTTTAATTACCATGGCCATGTTGGTAAAATATATAAGACCACATGCCTAGCTCAGAGCTATTTCAAACCGCCCGCCATTTAGCTTCCGCCCACCTGGCTGCCTCATACGACCCCCCCCCCCCATGATCCCCAGGAGTTTTTATATCATTCTCTTATGTCATCACACTTCCTGTCTGCCTCCATTTTATAACAGGAATCATGGAAATGTAATTTCCAAAGTCCTCTAAATGTCCACAGGAAGTTTGTCATATATCTTAAGGCTCAAATGAGCCCCAAATACCTCTAAATGGAACCCCAGAACTTATTTAAATAACACAGTTGAAAAGTTTGCCATCACTGCTCTAGCATCACAAACAGCAAAAAATGTTCCTTTAAGGAATTTGTATTCTAATAGGGAGATGGCACCTATTCATCTAGTTTTATATAGGCTAACATTTAAAGTAGATACAGTATAATCTTGGAGGGAAAGGAACTGGCAGCTAGGAAGACTGATAAAGAATCTGCAGAATGTGGAAATTTGGCACTTGCTGATTTTTTAAGGAATCCAGGGAAGGAGGTAGAGGGGAGAAGGAAGAGCATTCTAGGCATTGCAAGGCATGGGGTCAGCCAGTGCAAAAATTACAGAAATAGAAGGTGAAGTTTCCTGAGAAATGAATGTCCTGCTTTAGAAACAGCAAGTACTCTATGAAAGAATTGGTTACCATGATCAATACAATGATCCAAGATAATTCCAAAAGACTCATGAAAAAATGCATTTTACCTCCAGAGAGAGAACTGATGATCTGAGTGCATTAGAGATATAATTTTCTCACTTCCTTTATTTATTGCTTTTTTAAAAACATGGAAGTATGTTTTGAATAATTTCTCATGAATAATTTTCCATATTTGCTTTCTCAGGAGAAGGCGGGGGTGGGAGGGAGAGAATTTGGAACACAAATTTTATTTATTTTTTTTTTTCAGTATTTTAAGAACATTTCATTTACTTGCTCACTCATTTATTTATTTATTTTTGTTTTTGTTTTGAGTATTTTCCCATAGTTACATGTTTCATGCTCTTTCACTCTCCCCAAACCTCCCAAACCCCCCTTAGCTGACGTACGATTCCACTGGGTATCCCCAATAATATCCCCATACGCCCATGTGTTCAAGCAACTGTGTTTCTCCTCCCACAGTTCTTCCTCTGAATGTGGCTAGTTATCTTTCTCATAAGTCCCTCTTAATTCTTGTGTTGCTGCTAGTAGAGAAGTCTGTTATGTTTGATTGTGCCACAGTGTATCAGACTCTGTGTATTATGTTCTCCTGGTTCTGCTCCTTTCATTCTGCATCAATTCCTGGAGGTCATTCCAGTTCACATGGAATTTCTCCAGTTCTTTATTCCTTTGAGCACAATAGTATTCCATCACCAACAGATACCACAATTTGTTCAGCCATTCCCCAATTGAAGGACATTCTCTAATTTTCCAATTTTTTGCAACCACAAAGAACGCAGCTATAAATGTTTTTGTACAAGTTTTTTCCTTATTATCTCTTTGGGATATAAACCAAGCAGTGCTATGGCTGGATAAAAAGGCAGATAGTCTTTTAAAGCCCTTTGGGCATTGGAACTCAAATTTTAAAAAAGAATGCTTAAATTAAAAAAAAAAAAACTGCAGATAGGCTTATGTGACTGGATTGAAGTATGTATGGAAAAGAGTAGTATGTAAAAAGACTGGAAAGGTGTGAGGTTATGAAAAGCTTTAAAATGACCAAACTTGGACAGTTTCACTAACATTCTTTAGGGATACTTGGCCCTTACTTGAAGATTTCCAATGACTGGGAACCAGTTTAATCCCATCTCTTCTTAGGCATCCCATTTTTGGATAACTAATTGTTAAGATGTTTGTCCTTTCTCCTTTGCAATTTATTTTCATCTCTTTTTCTTAGTTTGTTCCCTTAGACCAAACATACCAAGTCTCATTATTCTTTTTCATGATAGCTCTCCAGATACTTGAAGACTACTGACATATTTCCCCCTAAATCTTCTCTTCTTCAGTCTAAAGATCCCTGGCTCCTTTCAGTAATTATCAAAATGTGATATTGAGGTCATTCTCTGTTGAAATCCCATCATCTACCAGTCTCATAAGCCTGTCTACTAAACATTAACTCTCTGGGAACTGATTTTTTAAATGGAATGCTGATTTTGTTCTTCCGCTTAGGCTTTTTTTATTCCTTTATAGTGACTCCCACATGATTTTATGGTAAATCCAGAATGTAATTTGCAAGTGTATGCTTTTAGATTGAAAATTCAGTCTTTTACTGTGATCTCTTATTCTTAAGCTCAACCTACTTAAAACTGTAATATTTGTCAAGTTATAAATTACATAGTTAAAAGTTGTGTATAATATATGGCCAGATATGCAGTCATTTAAACTTAAATGAATGCCATAAATGATCTAATCCCAAATCCCTTATTTTTCAGGTATAGAAACTTCTGGATAAAATACTCAATTTCTGCATAATTTTATTTTTTCTTTCATTCAAGAAGCAATTTTTTGCATGCTTAATCTGTATTTGCAAGGCATGATTGCAAGGCATGGTAGTTCCCAAACTTTTTGATCTCAAGACCTATTTATGTTTTTTTCCTTTGTAAAGCTTTTACCCTTATTGTCAATTGTAAAGACAGAAGAGTGGCCAAGAGCTAGGCAGTCAGGGTTAAGTGACTTGCCCAGGTTATACAGATAGGAAGGAAGTGTCTAAGGCCACATTTGAACCCAACTCCAGGTCTGGTGCTCTGTCCACTGAGCCATCTTGTTGCCCCTGTCCTTTTTACAATTTTTTAAAACATATTTTACACTTTTTTGTATAATTTTACATATTTACATATAATTTAATTTCTATATTACATAATTTTACAATTATTAAAAATTACTATGGATACTCCGAATAATTTTTACTCATGTGGGAAATATCTATCAGTATTTACTGTTATAGAAATTAAGATGGCTTATTATTATTATGAAAATATTTTTTACCTCTTAGACCCTCTAACAGGATCTCAAAGACTCTCAGGGTTCTTAGGCTATACTTTTAAAGCATTTTATACATTTAATAGTATAGATTGTGGGGCGGGGGGAAGCAGTACTGTCACATCTGTGGAACAAAATTAAGCAAAACAGTTTCTGGTGGCAACTTTTTTTTTTTTTTAAAATTTTATTTTGAAGATTTTCTCATAGTTACATATTTCATGTTCTTTCCCTCTCCCCCAAACCCTCCTAACTCCCTGTAGCCGACGCACAATTCCACTGGGTTTTATATGTATCATTGATCAAGACTTATTTTCATGTTATTTTGACCACTGGGGTGGTTGTTAGTTAGTCTACATCCCAAATGGTGGCAGCTTTTTTAAAAAAATGTTTTTGTTGTTATCTTTTGTTCTATACATTATTGTATTTTTCCCCAGCATATTTCTTCCTTTCAGAGAACTATCCCATATACTAAATAGCATTTTTAAGATAAGAAAAAGAGGGGAAAATCCAACATAATTGATTAATACATTGAAAAAGTGAAACTATGGGCACTAAACAAGTCTTGTAGACCTCTCACATCTGCAGAGGGGTAGCTTGGGAATATCTTTTCATATCTCTTCAAGCCATTATTGTTTATAATTTCATAAGATTCAATTTTGATTTGTGTGTATGTGGTTCTTTTTATTTACATTGCTGTAGGTAGTGTATATAGTTTTCTTCACTCTGCTTCACTTTATATCAGTTCATTTAGATCTTTCTATGCTTCTCTCTTTTATCACATTCATCATTTCTTATAGCATGGTACTTATTCCTTTATATTCTTGTATCACAGATTGTTTAGTTATTCCTTGATTGATAGATGTTTACTTTGTTTCTATTTCTTTGCTATCAAAAAGTACTGCTATCAATATTAAGGTGTGTATATAAGGACTTTATCAATGTTCTCCTTGGGATATAATCTCAGTAATAGAATCTTTGGGTCAAAGGGCACAGATACTTTAGTTATTTGCATAATTCCAAAATGTTTTTCGGAATAGTTGTAATAATTTACAGGTCTACTAGCAATGTACCAATGTGCCCATTATTCTGTAATTTGTATATTTGACCATGACTGGGATATATTCCTTCACTATTAGTAAAGCTGAACCTAATTTGTTTCTTTAAACAGCTAACTTCCTTTGTATCACAAATAAGTTATATAAATAGTATTGATAATTACTTTTAGCTGGCATTTTTTTTTTAAAAACCCTTACTTTCTGTCTTATATCTCAGTAGTGTATATTGGTTCCAAAGCAGAAGAGTGTTAAGAGCTAGGCAATGAGAGTTAAGTGACTTGCCCCTGGGCATATAGCTAGGAAGTGTCTTAGGTCATATTTGAAACTAGGACCTCCTGCCTCTGGGCCTGGCTCTGACCCACCTACCTGCTACCATTTAGCCAGCTATTGTGATGCTATATGTGCAAATACTTTCACTTTAGGTGATGATGAAATAAGTGAAAGCTCTTTTAGGTTTGTCTGAGCTCTGATTTTAAGTTATAAATCTATTGAATATACATTGAGTGCCTGTTATATAGTACATTCTGCTAGGTGCTCTGGAGCACTAGTCTCAAGGAGGTTACAGTTTTGATGAGGTGACATTTCTTTATTATTATTATACTAATACAACTTAAAATAGAATAAAAGTATTCAAATGGTTCTGTTATCTCATTAATTTGGAAATCTCTAAGGATCAGTCATTAAGCCTTACTATGTTCCAGACCACTGATAATACTAGTGTTAAGAATAAAGCAATTTTTTATTGATAAATGATATTCTAATGGGGAGACAAATACATATAAAATGCATACAACATAAAGTTAATAAATTCATACACATACAAAGTAATTAAATACAAGGTAGTATTACAAGGTAATGAGTAAGGAGTATAAAAGTAATGAAAGAAATCTATTGCTTGGTAAAGGAGGCACGAGAAAATACCGAAGAAAATAATACTTTAAAAAACAGAATAGCCCAATTGGTAAAAGAAGCATAAAAATCCACTGAAGAGAAGAATTCCTTTAAAAATGGAATCTGCATCATGGAAAAGGAGGTTCAAAAGCTCACTAAAGAAAATAATTTCTTAAATATTAGAATTGGGCAGATGGAAGGTAATGACTCCGTAAGACATCAAGAAACAAGCAAAAAAGCAATAAAACAATAAAGCAAAAGAATGGGAAAAATAGAAGAAAATTTGAAATATTACATTGGAAAAGCAAGTGACTCTTGGATTACCTGAAAGCCAGGAACAAAAAAAAGAGACTAGATACTCTTTCAAAAAAATTATCAAGGAAACTGTCCTGGTCTTCTGGAACCAGAGAATAAAATAGAAATTGAAAGAATGCACCAATCATCTCCTGAAAGAGATCTCAAAATGAAAACTCCCAGGAATATTATAGCCAAATTCAGAGTTCTCAGGTTAAGGAGAAAATATTACAAACAGCCAAAAAGAAACAATTCATATATCATGGAGCCATAGCCAGGACAACACAAAATTTAGTGACTTCTACATTAAATGCTCAGAGGATCAGGAATATGCTATTCCAGAAGTCAAAGGAGTTAGGATTACAACCAAGCTACCATTTACCCAGCAAAACTGAGTTTAATCCTTTGGGGAGGGGAGGAGGGGGAATGGTATTCAATGAAATAGAGGACTTAGAGGCATTCTTGGTGAAAAGATGAGAGCTGAACACAAAATATGACTCAGAAAACTAAAAAGAAGGCTAAAAAAGGTATACAGCAAAAAAGAAATAGTAGACTTAATGAAGTTAATTTGTTTACATGGCCTCCTGGGAAGATGGCATTTTTAACTACAGAGAACATTATTAAGGTAGTTAGAAGGAGTATACATAGACAGAGGGTAAGGGTGTGATTTGAATATGATGGAATGCTATAAAAAATGAAGGAATGAGAAAGAAATGCGTTGGGAGAAAGAAGAAAGGAGAGATAGAATTGGGTAAACTTTTTCAAAAAAGAAAGTGAAAGAAGAGGGGAAGGTGAGGGAGGTAAATTCTTGAACCATATTCTCATCAGAATTGGCTTAAAGAAGGAAAAATTTACACACTCAGTTGGGCATAGAAATCTACTACCCCACAGGAAATAGGAGAGGAAAGAGAATAAGAGGAAAATGGGGCTGGGGGGATAATAGAAGGGAAGGTAGATTGGGAGAACCAGTGGGCACTTTTGAGGATAGGATGAAAGAAGAGAGAGAACATAAATGGAGAGAAATAGGATGGAGGGTAATTAGATAAAATAATGCTGTCTGTAGCAGTGAAAAAAAATGCTCTTAAATCTTTAATTAGAAAAATGCACATTAAAAGAACTCTTGAGATTGGCTATCATGACAGAAAAAGGAAAATTACATTAAATTGTAAATGTGAGAAAATTGAGAAACTAATGCATTGTTGGGAAAGTTGTGAACTGATAGAAACATTCTGGAGAGCAATTTGGAACTATGCCCCAAAGGCTATAAAACTATGTATGCACTTTGACCCAGCAATTCCATTGTTAATTATTTTTTTAATTTATCACAAAGATAAAAAACAAAAAGGAAAATGACCTATATGTACAAAAATATTTCTAGCAATTTTTTTGGTGTGGTGGCAAAGTATTGGAAAGTGATGGGATGCCCATCAATTGGGGAATGATTGAACAAGTTGTGGTATATGATCGTAATGGAATACTATTGTGTGAAAAGAGGGGAAATTATTATGGTTGGACTGAATATTCAAAGGGGTGGTTGCCCGGTAATGAATATAGATCAATTCCAAATGATTTTTTAGCAATATATTTATAAAATATAGGAAGAGAGTGAAAGTAGAGAAATGAGAAGAGGGCATAGTAAGAGATCTAGCTTAACAAGTTAGACTATGTATTCAAGTCCTGGCTTTACTCCTGTCAGGGCTCCAGAGGCCCTTGCTGAAGAGCCTAAAGGTCAATTAACAAGGGTTTTAACCACAAGACCTCCTCCCAATCAAGGGGCCCCTCCGGAGTCTAGTACCTCCAAGGGAGCTAAGGAAGGGAGCAGCCTTTTTTCACTTGCCCACATGTAGTTCAAAGGGATAGATTTAAGAACAGTTTCACCAAGTCCAAGGTCTCAGGTCCTGTAAGCAGATTTTTCATCGGCCTAGAACTTGGAACTCTGAAGAACCAAGAAATAGTCCCCACAGGAAGTTGTAACTCCTTTTATTTATTTATTTATTTGTTTATTTTGTGCCCTTACCTTCCTTCCATCTTGGAGTTAATACTGTGTATTAGCTCCAAGGCAGAAGAGTGGTAAGGGTAGGCAATGGGGGTCAAGTGACTTGCCCAGGGTCACACAGCTGGGAAGTGTCTGAGGCCAGATTTGAACCTAGGACCTCCCATCTCTAGGCTTGGCTCTTAATCCACTGAGCTACCCACTATAACTCATTTTTAAAGGTGCTTCTTTTGCTTCACTTCCTGTGCATTCTTCCCATTTTACATGTACCAATCACAACAAAGGCTTTCCTTAGGACTGCCCAGGGGGCAGTCAGTCTGTTTTGATTCATCACCCCACTTTTACACACATGGGTCACAGACCTCCCCCACTTGAGAATTAAGTGGAGTGTTTACATTTTTGGAGATTTAATCTAAAACTAGGTAGGGTAGGATTAATCTCATCTTCACATATGCTATAAGAAATGATGAGTAGAAGAATCCTTTCAGAAAGACTTGGAAAGATGTATATGAACTGATGCAGAGAAAACCAGGAGAAAATTGTATATTGTGTGATAAACAGCTGTGAATGATTTAGCTATTTTTAGCAGTATTGTGATCTAAGACAATCCCAAAGGACTTGTGATGAGAAATCCTCATCCAGAGCCTCCAGAGATCCAAAAGCCTCCAGAGAAATACCTGATAGAATTTGAATCCAGACCAAAGCATGCTATTTTATTTTTTCTTCATTTTTTTGTTCTAGTTTTCTTCTGTAAAAAGACATTAATATGGAAAAATGTTTTACATGATTGCACGTGTAAAATCTACATCAGATTGCTTGCCATTTTGAGGAGGGTTAAAGGAACAAGGGAGTAAGGGAGAGAATTCAGGACTCAAAAAATGTTTAAAAATTTTTTTATAATGGGGGGAAGCAAAATATACATTTTTTAAAAAAGAACTCTTTAAAGAAGGAAAGAATGCTTTCTAGTCATGGGAGATGGCCAATGCCAAAGCCCAGAGATGAAATGAAGTGTGCTGAGTTAGGAACAGAAAGCAGTACAATTTGGCCGGATTGCAGAGTAGGAAGAAGAGTAATGTCCAGTGGACCTAGAAAAAAGGTCAGGGCCAAGTTGTGAGCTTTAAAAGCTAAACGGAAGAATTTATGATTTATCCTAGAGGCAATAAAGAGCTACTGGAATTTGTTGAAAAGAGAAGTGACATGGTCAGGTCTGAGCTTAAGGAAAATTACTTTGACAGCATTGGAGTACTGAGACACTTAAGGCAGAAGCACCAGGTAGGAGGTTGCTGCAATAATCTAGTTGAGAAGTCATAAAAACTTGAACTAATGTTGTAGCTATATGAGTAGAGAAGGAGAGATGTGGGAAAGATGGAGATGACAAGACTTAGCAACAGATTGGATATATGGAATGAAGAAGAGTATAAAGTGGAGGATAATAACTGAGATTTCGAACCTGACACAGTGGAAGTATGGTGATACATTTAACAGAAAGATATTTGGAAGAGGCGGGGAGGGTTTAGGGGAAAAGGTATGAGTTAAATTTTCATCACGTTGTGTTCAGGATATCTTCGAGACATCTAGTTTGCAATATGCAATAGGCAATTAGTTGCAATTTAAAACTAATGGGAAAGAAGATGTGACAGTCTGTATTTGTAGATTTGGGAGTCATTTCTATTGAGATGATAAACTAGACAATATGGAAGCTGAAACAGTGAATGAGTGTGTTATGGCTTTTAAAATTGTTTTTACAGTTTCGATAATGGCCTTTTAGCTTTCTCTGAAATAGCCCCCTTTTCCTTTCTTATAACACAATTGTATTCTATACATAATACATAATATAATTTGTTTAGCTGTTCCACAATTGATGGTCACTCCCTTAGTTTCCAATTGTTGGCCACCACAAAAAAGAGCTGCTGGATATACCAGTCTGTTACTCTTTTTTTTTTTTTTTTTTTTTAACAGATTTAGTATTAAGGACATCATTTGGCATCTTTGAGGAGAGCAGAATTGTTTTAGTGATGAGGTTGAGCCAAATTGTAAAGGATGGAGGAGTGAATGAAAGGGAATGAAGGCAAGGAATGTAGACAACTATATTTTGAAGAATTTGGTAGAGATAATAGCCTATCCTGTGTGACTCTTACTTTTTCCCTTAATGTGCCTTAGTCGAATATGACTTATATTCTTACAAAATGGAAGAGGAAAATATGTCAGATCATCAAGAACTTATATTCACAAGACACCTAAATGAATTGTTTTTCCTTAAAACTGCAGTTAGCCTCCAGCAACAGTTTTGGTATATAACTTCTATTTCTGGTAGCTTAATGGAATGAAGTTGAAGGTTATCTTTAGATTCAGGAAGACCTGGATTTGAAACCTGTCTTCATGTTTTTGTATGATCCTAGGAAAATGATTTAACCTTTCTGAGACGTAGCTTTCTAAGCTGTAAAATGAGGACAATATAGCATTTACTTCAGTTGACTTGCCTCACTTTTCAATTGTGAAATTCTGCCTTTTAAACTGTTATTTTCTTGCCATATCTCTTCCATCTTTCTCATCATCTCAGATCTGAACTCTTCAATAGCTTGTGACCAGTTTTCATTATTTTGGGAAGGTTTGGATGTGATTACTTGTTTGTTCTCCTCTGCTGTTTGCTCTGTTGTCTGGATTTTCTCTGTGAAAAAGTTGTCAAGTGTTACAGATTTCTTCTTGATGAACTTTCTCTTTTGGGGTTCTTGTCTCTGGCTTGCCATAGTTAGCCCTGCGCCCTTTCAGGTTTATCCTCACACCCAGGGTCTGTCTGCACTCTTTAGGCTCCTGAAGTCTCAGATCTTGTTGTTCTCAGGGTCAAGCCTCCTGGTGGTCCCCTTGCTTGTTTCTCTGTCCGAGGCTCCTTTAACAGTTTCAGGGTGCTGTCCACAGTCATGCACCCCTCTGTACTGGGTCCTCACTCAAGGTCCACTCCTGTGCTCAGGATCCGAGTCCGTTCCTGGGCTCAGGATCCTCGGGCGCAAGAGCCTGCGCTTGCGCCTGCGCTCAGGGTCTGTGTTCAAAGTCTGCACGTTCTTCAGCCTCTTGGGGTCTTAAGTCTTGCTGCTCTCAGGAACAGGCCCTGGTGACCCCAGGTAGCTGCCAAGGACTTAATGGGTGCCCCAAGCTTGCTCTAGCTCTTGTGCGCTGGCTTTATCACTGTAGGTGGGGTGGGGGAGGGGGTTGCTCAGCTTGCTCTTTAGTGAGAGCTGTTTCACCCCCTTATAGCATGGAAATGCCCCAATTCCACGTACCTTCAATGCTGTGCCCTGTTGTGGAGTCCCTTCGTTCCTTTGGATTTGTTTTTATGTCTTCTTGAGGAGTCCTATATGTTTCCGTTAGGAGAGGTTAAGCAGCTGCTTTTTACTCTGCCGCCATCTTAACCAGGAAGTCCTATAGCATTTATTTCAAAGGGTTGTTGCCATATCATTATCAAATGACAAACATTTAAAATGCTATATAAATGTGAGCTGTCATTTTTCTCCTTTCCTTTGCAAGCTTATTGTTTAAGGAGCTAACTAGATGTCCTTTCATAAAGCCCCAAAAGAATTCTTGTTTTGTTATTGCTGTGTGTAAATCATTTTTGGGCAGTGATGGGGTGCAGAGCTGTGGGGAAAGTATTGCTAAATTAATGGGATTTCTCTGTGGAACCACTCCACTATTGCTAGGGAGGCTATCTGGGATAGTTTGAGCCATAGAAGAGTTTACGATTTGGGAGGTAGTGGTAAATCATTTGTTAAAGGTCCTAGGTTCAAATCTGGTCTCTAGCTGTGTGACCCTGGGCAAGTCACTTAACCCCATTGCCTAGCCCTTACCATTTCTAATGCCTTGGAACCAATGCGTAGTATTGATTCTAAGGTGGAGGGAGGTAAGGGTTTTCAAAAAATACATACATACATACATATATATATACACACATACATACATAGAGAAAAAGAGAAAAAAGAAAAGAAAAAGAAAAAGAACTTGAGTCAAGAGGGCTTGTCAATCCCAAACCGGAATTTTTGACTGCTGGAGAGCATTACTTGAAGACAACTTATTTGCAGAATGGCTTCTTTGCTTACTTGTAGGTACTTTGTATAATCTTGTGCCTTTGCACAAGGCAGGGGGCTGGGACAGACAGTGGCTCGCCTTGCGGCAGACCGCTAGCTCAATCCCAAGATCCAACTATGAGCTTTTTAACTGGCAACTTTATTATATGCTATCCGGGTTGAAATTGCCACTGCTGCTAGCACCACACTTGCCCTCTAATGGGTCCCTGTTAGAGGATTTAAAGTGTACTCATTTCAATTACAGAGCCTTGAAAGTCCTATATTGTTATTTTTTTGTTGTGTGCCTGCTGCCTTCCTTGGATGTTCCTTCCTTTTCCTATGTTTCAAATCAGCCCTCAGGGATGTTAACTGCCAAGCATGTTCTTCTTTTTAGTAAGTAAATTCTTTTATTTTCACCATGCCTCTTAGCCCAGGAGAAATATGTAAAACTGGAATATCCATTGAGAATACTATTTTGTTTTGTTTTGTTTTGAATAATTTTTATTTTTTAGAAAAGTTATCCATGGTTATATGATTCATGTTCTTACTTTCCCCTTCACCACCACTCCCCACCTCCATAGCCAATGCGCATTTCCACTGGTTTTAACATTTGTCATCAATCAAGACCTATTTCCAAATTGTTGATAGTGTGGTCGTTTCTAGTCCATATCCCCAATCATGTCCGCCTCAACCCATGTGTTCAAGCAGTTGTTTTTCTTCTGTTTCCACTCCTGTAGTTCTTCCTCTGAATGTGGGTAGCGTTCTTTTCTATAAGTCCCTCAGAATTGTCCTGGGTCATTGCATTGCTGCTAGTACAGAAGTCCATTACATTTTATTTTACCACAGTGTATCAGTCTTTGGGTACAATGTTCTTTTGGCTCTGCTCCTTTCACTCTGCATCAATTCCTAGAGGTCTTTCCAGTTCACATGGAATTCTTCCAGTTTATTATTCCTTTGAGCACAATAGTATTCCATCACTAGCATATACCATGATTTGTTCAGCCATTCCTCAATTGAAGGGCATACCCGAGACTACTATTTTGAATGAGTATTTGGGGCCATTTGGTTTACCTTGTTCCTTTTTCCTAATAAGACTGGTGGTAGAATGGTTATAATGAAAGATACTCCTGGTTTGATAGGGAATTAGTGATAGAAAGCTGCTTGAGGAAGGCTTGTCTTAAGCTGTGCTATTGTGATCCTCCAAAAAATTTCAAAGAAATAAAATTATGATTCTTATTGCACTTCACAGCATGCAAACCTGCATTTACAGACTTCTGTGGCACGTGAACTGTTTGTAATAGGTATCTAGAAGTCTTTGTTATCCCAGAAGAGTTCAATGGGGAAGAAAATCACATTCAGATCATTAGTGATAACTTTGTAAAGAAAAGACTTTTTTAAGATTTTGCCAGACAGATACAGATTTGTTGTGGGGCTGGGGTGTGCATGCGTGCGCACACACACACCTCAAGATGTTCATTCCGAATTGTCTGAAAAAGGTGAAGAACAAAACAGCTTTGAGACAACTGTAAAATACAAACTTTATATTCTGATTGGAAAATATAGGAGAATCTTGTGCATAGGTATCCCCCAAAGAAAGTTTGTGATAATACATACTAGGAATGTTGCATCCTTTTTCTTCTGTTGGCAATTCATAAGATCTCAGAGTGTTGGTTAAAAGTTTACTTCAGAGACCATCATTATACAGTAGCCCTGGGGCTGAAACCCAGGCCTTCTGGTTCTTAGTTGTGTGGCCTTTTCATTATGGGAACCACAAGGGGCAAATTTTTTTTTCTTTTGAAATCTGGACTAGGTTGAACTCTTCTCCCTCTTTTAGCAGTGATTCTCAGTTCCTTCTCTAGCATCACTTAGCCACAGCAAAATTAGGAGGCTCTGATAATTTGTTTTCTTTCCTTTTTAAAATTTTTTTGTCAAAACCTCATCTTAGATCTTAGAATCAGTACAAAGTTCCAAGGCAGAAGAGCATAAGGGCTAGACACTTGGGGATAAATGACTTGCTTAGAGTCATACCACCAGGAAGTATCACCCAGATAAGAAGTATCTGAGGCCATATTTGAACCAAGAACCTCCAGTTTGGAGACTGGCTTTTTATCCACTGAATTACCTAGTTGCCTGTGATAATTTATTTTCACAGAAGAGGTTAAGGACTGCTTTTGGCTGTCATCACTTATGTATTACATTCTTGTTTCAAGCAATCAGGTTTGTTTTTAGCCAGCTGTGGCCACCTTTCTTTGGGAATTCCTGTAAGGAGTATACCTACCTAGGGTTGGTGGAAATACAATATAACAACACTGTCACAGCTAGGGAAATTTGTATCTTATATAGGACAAGCTAGCATTTGAGATGATAGCCTTAACTTGTGTGAACTTTGTGACAGTTGCTCTTTTTGACTTGTCCCCTTGTTTTAATTACTTCTTTGTGAAAGTAGCTAAAAAGACTAATAGAGGGGCAGCTGGGGTAGCTCAGTGGATTGAGAGTCAGGCCTAGAGACGGGAGGTCCTAGGTTCAAATCCAGCCTCAGACACTTCCCAGCTGTGTGACCCTGGGCAAGTCACTTGACCCCCATTACCCACCCTTACCACTCTTCCACCAAGGAGTCAATACACAGAAGTTAAGGGTTAAAAAAAAAAAAGACTAATAGAATTCAGGTATTTAATCTGTGTGTACTTGCTTTCAAACTAACATTTGTTTTCTGAGCTAATAAGATTAAGTATGAAAATTCCAGAAAACAAAGGAAAAGTATAAGTATTAATTTTTTATAAAGCTAAATCCCTTCAATATAGAGCACCACATAATGAGAATAAATAAGATTTCATGACTTAGTCTTATTTCTTTTGTTTAGTAGTTTCATACTTTGGTATGTGTATGGTTAGGCCATATTGTCTGGAAACTCTTTGTATGAGAGGCTAGAAAGATATTAATGCATTCTGAAATCACAGTTTCCAGGAAATGAAAAGCAGAATTGCTGAATCAGAGAATGTGGCTTTTATTGAATTAGTTGTTGCAGGAAGGAGCAGTTGGTTTTGATCTCCAGTGGAAAATCAGTTTCAAATAAATTTTCAAGCCCACATAATTCTTAGTAAATGATCACATTTGCAGTTTTTCCAATTTGTGGTTTTATTAATCTATTGTCTTCTTGGTTATATTTATGGACAAAATACTGATTCAAGTGAAGTGATCCTCTGTGTAAATGCTCAAAAATATGATGCTTTTAAAAAAACAATTTTATTTAAGAAATTATTTTTCCATGGTTACATGATTCATATTCTCTCCCTCTCCTTTTCCCTCCCCCCTCTTGAAACTGACAAGCAATTCCACTGGTTTATACATGTACTATCACTCAAAATCTATTTCCATATTATTCATTTTTGTAAAAGAGTAATCTTTTAAAATTAAAACCCCAAATCATAAACCCATATAAACAAGTGATAAATCATGTTTTTCTTTTGCATTTCTACTCCCACCGTTCTTTCTCTAAATGTGAATGGCATTCTTTCTTATAAGCATTCTGGATTCTCCTGGATCATTGCATTGCTCTTAGTAGCAAAGTCATTTGGTTAGTACCAAAAGACATTTGATCATCCCACTATGTTTCAGTTACTGTGTATAATGTTCTCCTGGTTCTGCTCATTTCACTGCAGATCAGTTTGTGTAAGACCTTAGAGTTCTTATGGAAATGATGCATTTTGTGAAGAAACCACCATTCATGAAACATAAATGACCCAGGAGTTGAGAGCTTTGTGGGAGAAAGATTTGCTGTTTCCTATTGCTTACTTCTAAATTGCATTCAATTTTATCAGCTGCTTAGATATCTGTTCGGATGTTTTCTGGAGTTTGGGAAAATTGTAGCATGTGGTAATTCGGGTAGGAAATCCTTTTTTTTTTTTTTCCTCAAAACTGCTGCTGTAATAACTTTTTTAAAACCCTTACCTTTTGTCTTAGACTCAATACTGTGTATTGGTTCCAAGACATTGTCCTGGATCATTTATTGCTAAGAGTAGCTAAGTCTCTCAAAGTTGATTATTGTACAATATTGCCGTTGCTGTGTACACTGTTCTCCTGGATCTGCTTATTTCACTCTGCATCAGTTCATGTAAGTCTTTTCTAGCTTTTTCTGAAATCATCCTGTTCGTCATTCTATGTAACTTTCCTCTTAAGAAAGCTGGTGGCTCCAGAGAAAAAACTACTGGAATCATTGATGAAAGTATATTGTTTTTCACATTAGTTAGTTTTTAACCATCCTATACTCATTTGGAGTTTTTTATTGTTTTCCTCTAGAATACCATACAAGTTACCTTTTAAAAAAACTGTCACTACCACACCAATGCAACTATTTGGAAATTGGTCTTGATCAAGGACACATGACAAAACTAGCGGAAATGCACATCGGCCATGGGTGGGGGGATTGTGGGGGGGTGAAGGGGATAAGAGGAGTATGAATCAGGTAACCATGTTAAAAATGTATATTAATAAATGTTAAAAAAAAACTGTCAGCAAAAAAGGGAGGGGAGAAGAAGGGGGAGGGAATTCATTAGGCCTTTAAAAATAAAAAGAGGGGAATAATAAGGGAGGGGGTAGAAAGGGAAGTTAATCAGGGGAGGGGAAAAGGGATACCAGCTTAAAGCAAACCACTGGTTTAAAAGGAAATAGTTTAAGAAGAAGGGATAGGAATAGGGGAGGATACGAAAATGTCAGCGAATGCACAACTGACAATTATAACTCTGAATGTGAATGGGATGAACTCGCTCATAAAACGGAAGCAAATAGCAGAGTGGCAAAATCCTACAATATGTTGTCTACAAGAAACACATGAGGCAGGTGGACATACACAAGTTTAAGGTTAAGGGCTTGAGCAAAATCTTTTGGGCGTCAAATGAGAAAAAGAAGGCAGGAGTGGCTATTGTGATTTCTGACAAAGCCAAAGTAAAAATAGATATGATTAAAAAAGACATGGAAGGTCATTACATCCTGATTAAAGGCAGTATAAACAATGAGGAAATAACACTGCTCAATATGTATGCACCAAGTGGCACAGCATCCAAATTCATAAAGGAGAAACTGGCAGAGCTCAAGAAGGAAATAGATAGTAAAACCATACTAGTGGGAGATCTAAATATTCCTCTTTCAGATCTAGATAAATCAAACCAAAAAATAAATAAGAAAGAGGTAAGAGAGGTGAATGAAGTCCTAGAAAAATTAGATTTAATTGATATGTGGAGAAAAATAAATAGGGACAAAAAGGAATACACCTTCTTTTCAGCTGCACATGGTACATTCACAAAGATTGACCATGTAATAGGGAATAGAAACATTGCAAACAAATGCAAAAGAGCAGAAATAATAAATGTAACTTTCTCAGATCATAATGCAATAAAAACAATAATTAGTAAGGGTACCTGGACAGGCAAATCAAAAACTAATTGGAAATTAAATAATATGATTCTCCAAAACCAGCTAGTCAAAGAGGAAATCATAGAAACAATCAACAATTTCATTGAAGAGAATGACAATAATCAGACATCCTACCAAACTCTGTGGGATGCAGCCAAGGCAGTACTCAGGGGAAAATTTATATCCTTGAGTGCATATATTAACAAACTAGGGAGGGCAGAGATTAATGAATTGGGCATGTAACTTAAAAAATTAGAAAGCGAGCAAATTAAAAATCCCCAGATGAAAACCAAATTAGAAATACTAAAAATCAAGGAAGAAATTAATAAAATTGAAAGTAAGAGAACTATTGAATTAATAAATAAGACTAGAAGCTGGTATTTTGAAAAAACAGATAAAATAGACAAAGTACTGGTCAATCTAATTAAAAAAAGGAAAGAAGAAAACCAAATTGACAGTATCAAAGATGAAAAGGGAGACCTCA
>NC_058132.1:81630619-81694701 GCF_016433145.1 Gracilinanus agilis | reverse complement strand
AAAGGAGCAGAGCCAGAAGAACATTGTACACAGAGACCAATACACTGTGGTAAAATAGAATGTAATGGACTTCTGTACTAGCAGCAATGCAATGACCCAGGACAATTCTGAGGGATTTATGGAAAAGAACACTACCCACATTCAGATGAAGAACAGCAGGAGAGGAAACACAGAAGAAAATCAACTGCTTGAATACATGGGATGATGAGGACATGATAGGGGATCGAAAGTACCACACCAATGCAACTATCAACAATTTGGAAATAGGTCTTGATTAATGACACATGTTAAAACCAGTTGAAATGCATATCGGCCAGGGGAGGGAGGAGGTCGGGGGGTTGAAGGGGAAAGTAAGAGCATAAATCTTGTAACCATGTTAACTCTTCTAAAATATAAATATTAATAAATGTTTAAAATTTTAAAAAACTGTCAGATAATAAGCATTTATTAAACCCCTACAATCTGGGCGGCAGTGGGGATGCAAAGAAAGGCAAAAGAAAGGCCTGATCTCAAGAAACACTCAACCTAGTTAGGGAAGCATGCAAACAACTAGGTAAAAAAAAAAAAAGATAAATCATTTAATCAATGGTGGGAAGTCACTAGCAATTAAAGATGATCTCAAAAGACTTCTTGTAGAAGGTGAGATTTTAGTTGATATTTGGAAGAAATCAGGAGATTAAGGCCAGGAGGGGGGCATATTCTAGGCATGAGGGATAAGCAGTGGAGAATTCCTAGATCTGGGAGATGGAGTGTCTTATAGCGTATGAGGAGGGGAATAAGCCATAAGAGGACTAGAAAGGTCAGAAGAGACTAGGTTATAATGGGCTTTGAAAGTAATCATTTAAACAGTTCCTACTCAATGAATTTACATTCCAACAGGAAAAACTTACATAACTGCATGTACATACATGTATGTATGTAGACACGTGCATATATAAATATACATGTATATGCAGAATAAAAGTCATTAAGGATAAAATATTTTGAGGGAGAAGATACCAGTAACTGATAGACTCAGTAAAGACAGTGTAGAAGATGATTCCAAGTTCTAGAGGGTAGAATGGGATTCTGTGAGGTAAAGATAAGAAGAAACTGCTTTCTAGTCATGTGGAACAGTCAGAGCAAATGTATGGAAATGGAAGAGGGAGTGCTGTGACTGAGTAACAACCAACAGATGGCCAAATCTGACTATGGAAGTGGGAATCATATATCAATTAAGGTAGGAAAGATATTGGCAAGGGCTTTACATACTAAAAAGGAGTTTTTATTGGCAATAAGAAGCCATTGAAGTATTTTGTATAAGAGAATGGCACAGTCGGGTCTTTGCTTAAAGAAAATCATTCTGGCAGCTGTATTACAGAGGAGATAACATAAGATAATGAAAGGTAAAAAACCCCGAAATCTATCTACTTTACCCTAGTTGGCTCTATTGCTTACTAAGCTCATCTAACCTAACTATATTTATTTATCTATAGCCTGCCCTAAGTTCCAATCCCTTAATATTACCCTCTAAATTTATAGATAAGAAAAATGGGGCCTACAGAACTTGTGACTTGGCTTAGGTCCAATAGGACAAATGTGGCAGTCAGTATTCTAACTTGAATCTTTGATTCCATAGCCAGTGCTCTTTTAATTTTCTCCTGTAAGGTTGCTTTACAGTGTTCATCGAGTTCAGAGGACCTAGGTTAGAATCCTAGCTTCCTTGCATATTAACTGAAAGACTTCGGCTAAGTCACTCAATCTATTGAGTCTTTTTTTAATCTGTAAAATTAGATGAGTTGTATTTAAAGGACCTCCAAGGTCTGAATCTGTAATTCTCTGATCTTAACTCAGATATTTATTAGCTGTGAGACTGTGAACAATAGTAAATCATCTAGAACTTCCAGTTATTCCCCTGTAAAATGGAGATAATATATTACCTGCCTCACAAGATTGTAAGAAAGTGCAATCCATACCTTAAAACACTAAACAAATATATTATAATTATTTACAGTTAATAGTTCAGAGCTTAATGCTTTAAAAATAAAGCCTGACCTCATTACTGGAAATCAAGTATTCCAATTGCTATGTGACTTTCCCCACCCCCCACAAACCCGCTTATTCTTGATATATGAAAATCTCAAATAGGGTCTAAATAGGACACTACTAATCAACAGTAACAGCAACAAAAATTGATATACTCAGAACTCTGGAAGTTGTCTTATGAATCTAAAACTTAGAAATATTTTGTAAATACCATTGACCTCTTCATCTGTTTTATTTCTCACTGTTCCATTTAAATAAGTCACCTGTTTTAGTCCTATATTTTACAACACCTCTTCCTGAAGCTTAAAGTAATGTTAACACAGCGGGAAGTACTAATTCAGTAAACATTTAAGTTCCTATGTAGAATACTATTCTTAATGCCAGAGTAGAGCATGTAGATATTTTGATAGCAGTAGAGAGGAATATGATCCATGCACTAGAAATCATAATACATAGCAATAGTATATAACAGAGGTATGAGCAAAGTGCTATGGAAGAAAGCTTTACTTGAGAGTTGGACTTTTTCTTCAAAGGTCAGAGAGAATATTTCAGGAATAAGGTGATTAAAGGCATGGAGGCTGGAAAGTTGATATATTTGGGGATAGAGAGAGGAGATAGAACAGTTCAGTTTGACCTAAGCACAACACAAAATACTAATAATTGATTATATAGTGTTTTTAGGTTTATAAAAGATCAGAGGTGAAATATGAACTTAGATCATCTGATTTCAAACCAGAGTTTTTCTGCTTTCACCTCTTTTGCCCTCAACTTGAATTCTTCATAGATTGTGCTATTCCATTATTTAAAGCCATACAACATCACTAGAAGAATAGTGTTAAAATGATGGGCATTTGATTCAGGAAGAAGCTTCGGGTTTTTTTTAAGTGTTCTGTATTTTTCCTTTTTTTTTTTTAAACCCTAACCTTCCATCTTGGATTCAGAACTGTATATTGGCTCCAAAGCAGAAGAGTGGTAAGGGCTAAGCAATAGGGGTTAAGTGACTTACCCAGGGTCACATAGCTAGGAAGTGTCTGAGGCCAGATTTGAACCTAGGACCTCCCATCTCTAGGTCTCGCTCTCAATCCACTGAGCTACCTAGCTGCGCCCCCCACCCCCACTCCCCCGCACCATATTTTTCTGAACGCGTTGCAGTTATATTCTTTTCCTCTTGTCTGATTCTAAGCTAGGTTTATTATCAATCTGCAGAAATTATCCATAATCTATGTACTAATAAGCCAGTTTATGGGTATATTACTCCCAGCATGTCCATAGCAAAAATCTAAATGTTCTTGTCTCAAATTTTTATCAGAAATGCTTTCAATTGTGTATATGTTATTCTTAAAAAAAAATCTTAGGAGGGAAATATGGAATTGTGCCGACTGTTTTTTAGAAATATCTTCTTGTAACCTGAGAACAACCCTGCAAGATAAATGCCATTGTTATCCCCATTTTATATATGGAAAATCAGAGGCAATCAAAGTAGACTTGTCCAGGGTCACACAGCTAGTAAGTATATGAGGTCAAATTTGAACTTAGATCTTCCTGACACTAATGCTCGGTACTCTATCCTACTGTATCACCTAGCTTTCTCAGTGGAAAGTATATATCTGGATTGGTTGTTGTTGGTAATTTTTTATCTTTTATGTATTATGGTCCAAAAAAGTTTTTTTTAGACCAGCTTTTGGTATCTTCTCTAAAATAACTAGAATCAATGGGCTTTCTCTGAATACTGGATCTAGTCTAACTACTATTCTTGTCTTCTCTTCATTTCTACTTCCTCATATAGCACACTGGGGACAAATTTGAAGAGTTTTCTTTATCTTAGAACTCTTGGATTTTTGTCTATGATTTTGTATTACATGTTTAACTTTATATTTGCCTACAAGAATTCTTTATAACTAGACAAGACTGGTTTGCTTCATTGCAGCTGATACATTTAGCATTTAAAGATAATGTTTATTTGTGAAATCTGAATGTCACAGTTGTGTGCATGGAAGAGATTGTACTGTTCCCATTGACCTTGGGATAAAATATGAACTTCTTAGCCAGCTGTTTTGATTAAATTTCATTCAAATCTCCTTATACTTTCCTTTCCCCCTTCCAATCTGAATTCTGACAATTCTTTAAAGGTTTATTTCAAATTCTTTCTCTGAAATCTGGTACTTTTGTATCTAGCTTTTATTCTAAGTGCTACAAACTAGTGGGAAAAATATAATTACCCTTTATATTTATTATAAACATTTTCAAATTGGGAAAAATCGGATGTATATTCTAACTCATCTTGAAAGATGTTTTGCATTTACTTTTTTTTTTTACTTTTTTTTTTTTTTTTTTTTTTTAATTTTAAACCCTTAACTTCTGTGTATTGACTTATAGGTGGAAGAGTGGTAAGGGTAGGCAATGGGGGTCAAGTGACTTGCCCAGGGTCACATAGCTGGGAAGTGTCTGAGGCCGGATTTGAACCTAGGACCTCCCATCTCTAGGCTTGGCTCTCAATCCACTGAGCTACCCAGCTGCCCCTTTTGCATTTACTTTTACTTTCCTTTTTATTTCTGTAAGTCAGTATTATAAGAGATTGTCTTGGTTCAAAAATTTTCTCTTCTCCTAACTTTGCTATTTCTGCTGATGGCACCACTCTTCAAGTTATCTAGGCTCTGAAAACCTCACTGTCATTTTTAACTCTTATTTTCTAATTCCCTGTTCCCCCTACCATCTACCAATTTTCTTTTAATAAAAAAATTTAACACCCTCCCAATTACATGTAAAAACTCTTTCCAACATTTTTCAAATTATATTGAATTTTGAATTTTTCCCTCTCTCCCTCCCCCTAACCACCTTGAGATATTAAGCAGCCTCATATAGATTTTAGATGTGGAATCATGTAAAACATTTTCCCATGTTATTCCTTTTGTGGAAAGAAACTCAAATAGAAAAAAAATTAAGAAAGTGAAAAAAGTTTGCTTTGATCTGGATCATACTCAGTTTTTTTTTTTTTTTAGTTTTTATTTTGAATATTTTCCCATAGTTACATGTTTCACGTTCTTTCCCTCTCCCCCAAGCCTCCCTATCCCCCCTTAGCAGATGCACAATTCCACTGGGTTTTACATGTATCATTGATCAAGACCTAATTTCAATTCTTTTTCTCTGGAAGCAGATGTAATTTTTTATCATGAGTCTTTTAGGATAGTTTTTGGATCATCATATTGATAATATAGATGATAATAGCTGTTATTCATAGTTGTTCATTGTAAAATATTCCTGTCACTATACAATGTTCTCCTGGTTCTGCTTATTTCATTATGCCATTTCTTTTCTTTCTTTAAACCCTTACCCTTCTATCTTAGAATCAATACTGTGTATTGGTTCCAAGGCAGAAGAGTAGTAAGGATTAGGCAATGGGGGTTAAATGACTTGCCCGGGGTCACACAGCTAGGAAGTATCTGAGGTCACATTTGAACCCTGGACCTCCTATCTCTGGGCCTAGTTCTCAATCCACTGAGCCACCCAGCTGCCCCCTCTGTGTAATTTCTTATAAGTCTTCCCAGGTTTTTCTGAGCTCCTCCTGGTTGTTATCTCTTACAGCACAATAATATTCTATTACAACCAGATACTATAACTTAACTTGGCCATTCCTCAGTTGTTGGGTATCCCCTTACTTTCCAAATCTTTGCCTCCCTAAAAAGAGTTGTTTTAAGTATTTTTTTGTACATATAGAACCTTCTTTTTTTTTTTTAATCTCTTTGGGATACAAACCTATTAATGGTATTGCTAGATCAGAGGATCTCTACTGTTTTATAACCCTTTGGGCATAGTTCTAAGTTGCTCTCCTGAATGATTCATTCAGTTTACAATTTACCCAACAATGCCTTTGTGTCCCACTTTTCCCATATCCCCTCCAAATTTTGTCATTTTCCTTTTCTATCATAATAGCCAATTTGATAGGTGTGTGATGGTACTTAAGAGTTGTTTTAGTTTGCATTTCTCTAAATTAGTTATTTAGAATATTTTTTTGCATGACTATAGAGAGATTTAATTACTTTGAGAACTTCCTGTTTGTATCCTTTGACTGTATCAATTGGGAAATTATTTATGTTCAGATATACGAATATAAATAACTGATTTCTCTATGTATTGACAAATGAGACCTTTATTAGAGAGACTTGTAAAAAAATTTGCACCATTATGATCACTGTATATTACTTTCCATCCTCCTATTTAGTTTTTGATCTCTACCTCCCCCAATTTGTCTCTCTTTTCTATTGGCCCCATTTCCCTTCTCTTAACCCCTTTCCCTTCTACTTTCCTGTAGGGTAAGATAAATTTCTATGCTCAGTTGATCATGTATGTTTTTCTCTCATTGAGCCATTTCTGATTAGGGTAAGGTGCACATGATCTCTCCCATCTTCTCTTCCACTGTGAATGCTTTTTCATACTTCTTTTATGTGCAGTAATTTACCCATTCTATTTTTCCCTTTCCCCTCCTCCCAGTTCATTTCTCTTTCTCATACCTTAATTGTATCTTTTATATCATCTCATATTCTACCTTCCTGTTCCCCCTTGCCTTTGGAGTCTTTGTATTCCTCTTAAGAATCATCTCCCCATGTTGGGGAGATAACCTTATTGAATGTCCTTTGATTTCTCTTTCCCGTTTACCTCTTTATGATTCTCTTGAGTCTTGTATTTGAGAATCAAATTTTCCATTCAGCTGTGGTCTTTTCATCAGGAATGTTTGAAAGTCCTCTATTTCATTTAATGCCCATTTTTCCCCTGAAGGATTATGCTCAGTTTTGCTGGGTACGGATATTGAAGTTCTTTCTCCTTTGTCCTCTGGAATATCATATTCCAGGCTCTCTGATCCTTTAATGTAGGTTATAAATCTTGTATTATCCTGATTGTGACTCCTAGATATTTGAATTTTTTTTTGACTGCTTGCAATATTTTCTCCTTGACCTGGGAATTTTGGAATTTGACTGTAATATTCCTGAGAATTATCCTTTTGAGATCTCTTTCAGGAGGTGATCTTTGGGTTCTTTCAATTTCTGTTTTGTCCTCTCATCCCAGATTTATCAGGGCATTGTCAAAGCTCCTCCTGCAAAACTTTCATGATAACTGTAGAATCCTTTCCAGCTCTAAATCTATGATTTTATAATCTGACTTTCTCCTGATTCTCCTCTTAACTATCTGCTTAACTGTGCTTTTTCATTCTCCTTTGCTGGTACATTATGGGCTTGACAATTGATTCTAGATCACTAAGAAGCAGACTTCCCAGTAATAGCTTGATTTCAGCCAGTCTCCCTGGTAGCTGAATGCTTATTGCCGATTACCTTCTCATTTAGATTGTAAACCTTTGAGGAAAGGGACCAGAGCTATGAATTATATTTCTTTTCTTCCATCAACGCGTAGAATAGTGTCTTACATATTTGTATGGCTGGTTTGCAGGTATTGGGAATATAAATACTAAAGAATTAAACATTCCTTTTTGAGGAACTTCTTATATAACAGGGGAGAAATATACTGTAGCAGTAGATAAACTAGTATTTATAGAACAAAAAAATACTAGGGAGTGGGCAGTAGGAGAAGAGGGTCTTGACCTGGATCTTAAAGAAATAGAAGGAGGTGGAAGAGAAGTCAATTAGTCTGGATTCTATAGTAGGAAAAGGAGAGTAGTAATATTTCTTGAAGCTAGAAGGATAAGTTTTTATCAGGTTGGATTTTTAAAAGATTTAAAAAGCTAAATCAAGGAATTTATTTTGTGTTAGAAGTTGTAGGGAGTCATTGGAGATTGACTTAGAGTTGTTACATGATTAGATGTGTGCTTAAGGAATTTCACTGGAATGTCCAGTAGACAATTAAAGCTCTGGGGAGAGACTGGGGTTGTTTATAGTAATTTAGAAATTGTTTCATTGGTAATTTAGGAATTTGCATATGCAAAGAAAAGAATTGGAGGATGACAGTAAACAAAATGCATCCCTGCTCTGCCCAGATTATTTGCTTTTTAAAGTTTATAAGGGGATGGCTGGGTGGTTCAGATCTGGCCTCCTACACTTCCCAGCTGTGTGACCCCCGGCAAGTCATTTAACCCCCATTGTCTAGCCCTTACTCGCTTTTCTGCCTTAGAACCAATACACAGTATTGATTCTAAGAGGGAAGGTAAGGGTTTAAAAAAAAAGTTTTTAAGACACTCCACACGTTTTCTTAAGTTACCCTAATTGCCTTTATCCCTTTGCATACCCCTTTCTTTTTCTTGCATATTTTTTTTTGTGAGTAAATGTAAAAGCATTTATTAAACATTTACTATGTGCCAACCCATGTGTTGAGTACATGGAAAAAGACAATTCCTGCTCTCAAGGAGTTTATGTTCTGTCTGGGCAAGACAACCCACACAGGGAAGTTATGGTGCTAGGCAGTTGGTAAGGCCCAGAAGTCCTTAGGACCTTTGGTAGTTAAAGTTTCCTGGGCTTGGAAACATCTGCTGAGGAGTGACGTCATTCTCAGAATGGAAAATGAAGGTATGTCCTTTAATTGGGGAATGGCTGAACAAATTGTGGTATATGCTGGTGATGGAATATTATTGTGCTCAAAGGAATAAACTGGAGGAATTCCATGTGAACTGGAAAGACCTCCAGGAATTGATGCAGAACAAAAGGAGCAGAGCCAGAAGAACATTGTACACAGAGACCAATACACTGTGGTAAAATAGAATGTAATGGACTTCTGTACTAGCAGCAATGCAATGACCCAGGACAATTCTGAGGGACTTATGGAAAAGAACGCTACCCACATTCAGAGGAAGAACTACAGGAGTGGAAACAGAAGAAAAACAACTGCTTGAACACATGGGTTGAGGTGGACATGATTGGGGATGTAGACTTGAAACTACCACACCAATGCAACTATCAACAATTTGGAAATAGGTCTTGATCAATGACACATGTTAAAACCAGTGGAAATATGCATCAGCCATGGGGAGGAGGGAGAGCTTGGGGGGTGAAGGGGAAAATAAGAGCATGAATTATGTAACCATGTTAACTTTCCTAAAAAATAAATATTAATAAATGTTTAAAAAATAAAAAATTATCTAGAGTACAACAATTCATCTAGAATTTAGAGAATACAAAATTCACTGTGGGTTTTGGGCTGACTGAGTGAGGGGATTTCCCCAGTCCTCTGCTCATTGGTCACTCGCTGAGAATGACAAAGAGGCAGGACACAAAATCATAGTGTTTCCTAGCATATTTTTTATTTTTAAGATTGACTGTTGCCTTTTTAAACTGTCATTTCTTCTAAACATCCTCTCAGCATTGAACCTTCACTTTAAAAAAGAGAAAATATTAGGGTAAATCCAACCCATCTTATGTCCCAACTGACAGCATATTGTATCTTGTTTCATGCCTGCATCTTTCACTTTTTTTTTTTTTTGGTCAGATTTTAGTTCTATGATTCTGAAATTAACATATACCAACAACAAATATGTTAGCACAATCAAGCAAACAAAATCACATGTTGGCTATGTCAGAAAATACATGTATCATTCTGGACCTTTAATCCAACACCTCTCTTCCAGGAAGCAAATGAATCAAGAACACTTGTAGATGTGTGTTCTTGGCATAAATGACTACCTCATTAGAGAGGGGAGCCTAGAAATAGTGGGTAGGGGACTGACATCAGCAGGTTTTGAGATGAAGAGGATGATCCTTCTCTAGTGCCTCAATTTTCTCAGTTTGGTGAAGTTATTAGATGAAACTAATTTTTATAAAAAAAGAATAGCTTCCGTGAGAAGTGAGGAAAAGAAACAATTAAGGAGAAACAAAAGGATTGTCTTACTGCCCAGTTGGATTCAGTTGAAGTTGGACAAGATTAATTTGTATGAGATGGAGCACATGGAGAAATTGAAGGCTATTTGGCAGAAGATGAATGTTATAATAGGACAAAGGTGGGAAGGATTCTTAAGTTAGGTGAAAGTGTTGTTGAATTGGTTAACTTTGGGGTTCAGGTTGGGAAAGATGGTGAAAGCCAGAAAAAAGTCTGAGATAATACTAAGTGAGGTAGAGGCACTGGAGGTCTCAGTAAGAGAAATTGGGCTTCAGTGCAGCAAAGCACATTGAGAATATTGGAATAGATAAGAGGTATGGCCAGATAGAAAAATAGCAGACATATTTTTTTTAAACCCTTAACTTCTGTGTATTGGCTCCTTGGTTGGAAGAGTGGTAAGGGTGGGCAATGGGGGTCAAGTGACTTGCCCAGGGTCACATAGCTGGGAAGTGTCTGAAGCCGGATTTGAACCTAGGACCTCCCATCTCTAAGCTTGACTCTCAATCCACTGAGCTACCCAGCTGCCCCCAATAGCAGACTTTTTGATCAAGGAAATGGAAAAATCGTGAGTAATGATTTAAGTACTATAGCTGAAGTAGGAAATGACCTGAAAAGGTGAGAATTTCACAATTGCTTTCATCTTGCAGAACAATGAATTTCGGGAAATGGAGAAGTTCAGGAAAGTAACTAGGTGGGAAACATTGAAGAAAATCCCCTGGCCTCTAAAATTCCTTGCCTTAGCAGTAGAGAAGCAGCTGGGGAGGAGAGGAAGGCTGGGGAGAGTTCGATAAACAATCACAGCTAAGATTCAAATTTTGAAATTAAAGGAGGAAGGATGGTTGAATAATAATGTCAGAAGGAAAGTCTGGCAGTGACAGAAGGAATATTTTGACTCCCCTATGTAGTATTATTGTGTGTATGTATGAAAAGGAGGGCTGGTGAAACAATGTTAGTGAATATGGTTGGTGTCATATGAGAACAAGTAGGGGGAAAGAAAGGGAGAGGGAGGTCTAGAATGAAGATGTTTGTCATTGTGGTATGACAGTTCCAGAGGGTACATTGGAAAGAATGATAAGCAGCATTGGTGTACAGGCCTAGTATAATAGTATCTTTCAGGTGGATAGTGAGGAGGAAAGGAAAGTGTGGATTTGGAATAGTTGATTGAATAGTGTAGGGATAGAGCAAAAGTAGCAGATAGTAGGAATTTGTTAGTCTTGTGGACTAAATGATCTTGCTCTCCTTTTGATTTCCTTTTAGTGTTCATTTTATCTTGATTATAGTCACAAACATAGTTCAGATAGTTGAAAAGATTTATAGAATGGGGGGGTAACCTAGTGCTTGGCACAGCAGGTACCTCTAATTACCTCTAGTTACTTAATGCTTTTAATTGATTGTTGTCATTCTTTTCTGTCATTCATGTTGTCTCTTTTACCTTCCCTTTCCCACTCCCCATTTCCTTGGCAGGAGAAACTGTTAAGGACCCATTCTTTTAGATACCTTAAAATTATCCCCAATTATATTGAACTTCCAGTATGTGTATGTTTCTTCATTAAGTAGTAACTTCAAACTGCAAAAGTATTTTGATCACAGAAAGTAGGTAAAGCTAGAAATCAGTATTATGGGTACGTATAAAAGATGATCTTTCCATTTCCAATTCTGATATCTTTGTTCTAGTAATTCCCCTTATTTTTTTCTCTTTTAAAATTTTATTTTAATAACAAACTTCCACATATATTTTCCAGTCATATTGTCTCCCCCTTCTTCCCTCCCCTTTCCTGGAACTGACAAGCAATTCAGTCTGGATTATGTGAAAGGGAATTCTTTATTCTCTTTGTCTTTTTTGAATTAACACTTGGTTAACACTAATTTAAGTACCCCTACTTAGTACCTCACCAGACACTAAGTATAAGAGTTAATTAAGCAAGTCATTTGCTAAAGTGGGTAACAACTCTGTCAGGAAATTGTGAATCCTTTTGATAAGTTTATTCCTCCAAAGGAATAAAATTCCCCTGGGCAGTGCTAGACAGTTTGAAAGCTTCGATTAACCCTGTGAAGAGGGGAAGGGCACTATTAAAAGCCCTGAATTTCTGGGACTAGAGATTGGCTTCAGGAGTCCTGATAGTGTTTTAGGAGTCCTGACAGCTTCAAACTGCCTTTTAGAGGAAACTTGTCTTGAACTGTCCTTCAGCTCAAACTGCCTTTTAGAGGGAACTTGGATGAGTGAATAGCTGGCTTTCCTTTCCTGACTTCCGGAGAGAGATTCATTCCCGTCAAGGGTTAACAAGTCATGCCAGGCTTAGTAGAGCACTGGAGCAACATTTAGTGTGATAGGCTAAATATCTTCTCTACTCTCTTTTTGTATTTCTCAACTTTCACTATCCACCTATTTTGTAAATAAAAACTATTGAAAGTCATTTTGACTTGAGCTATATTATTTTAAATCGGTGACCACCATGTTATTTATAATTTTCATATATTTTAGTCAAACTCTTAATTTTAATTCCTTAAAATTATACACCTATTATCAAGCAAAAGATTTCCATATTATTCATTTATGTAGAATATAGAACCAAATAGACACCTAATTTCCCCCTCCAACATATACCCAAATAAACAAGTGATAAATAATGTTTTCATCTGCATTTCTACTTCAAAAGTTCTTTCTCTGAAGGTGAATAGTATTCTTTTTCACAAATCCTCAGGATTGTTGTGGATCTCTGTATTACTATTAGGAGCAAAGTCTTTCATATTTGATCATTCCACAGAATTGTAGTTACTGTGTATAATGAGCTCCTGGTTCTGCTTGTTTCACTCCTCATCAGTTCATGTAGGTCTTTCTAGCTTTTTCTGAAATCATCCTGTTCATCATTCCTTATAGCATAGTAATATTCCATCACCGGCATATATCACAATTTGTTCAGCCATTCTCCAATTGAGGGACATACTTTTAGTTTACAATTCTTTGTCACTATAAAAAGAGCAACTGTAAATATTTTTTGTACAAACTGGTCCTTTCCTTTTTTTTTTTTTTTAATCTCTTTAGTATATAAACTCACTAGTGGTATTACTGGACCAAAAAGTATGCATTCTTTCTTAGCCCTTTGGACATGATTCCAAATTATCCTCCAGAATGGTTGGATCAGTTCACAACTCCACCAGCAATACATTAGTGTCCCAATTTTACCACATTCCTTCCAACATTTATCATTTTCCTTTACTTTCATATGGTCAATCTGATAGGTATGAGGTGATCAGAATTGTTTTAATTTGCATTTCTCTAATCAAGTGATTTAGAACATTTTTTATATGATTGATAGCTTTGGTTTCTTTATCTGAAAACTGCCTGTTCATATCCTTTGATCATTTGTCAATAGGGGAATGACATGGATTCTTAAAATTTGACTTAGTTCTTTGTATATTTGAGAAATGAGACCTTTATCAGATATTTGTTATAAAAGAATTTCCCACTTTGTTTTTTCCCTTCTAATCTTGGTTGCATTGGTTTTGTTTGTACAAAAACTTTAATTTAATATAATTAAAATTATTCATTTTATATCTTGTAATGTTCTCTATCTCGTGTTTGGTCGTAAATTCTTCCCTTCTCCATAGATCTGACAGGTAAACTATTCTCTGTTCCCCTAATTTGCTTATAATATCATTCTTTATGTTTAAATCATATACCCATTTTGACCTTATCTTGGCATAAGACCATGTTGGCGAAGCCATGTGCTGGGGTGGCACAGAGGGGGCTGCTCTGTTCCCCCACTCCACAGCGCCTGACGACATTTTTTGCATGCCCTGCCCCACTGTTCAGTTGTTCAATGGGAGCAGTTCATCCCTCTGTTGTCTGTCTGGGGTAATGGGGCGGGGGGCTCATAGGAAGTTTGAAGTTGTAGTTTGAGTACTCAGTCTTGAAAACGTTCAACATATATAGGGTGTGAGATATTGATCTGAACCTAATTTTTGCCATACTGTTTTTCAATTTCCCCAGCAGTTTTTGTCAAATAGTGAGTTCTTATCCCAAAAGCTGGGATCTTTGGGTTTATCAAACAACAGATTGTTGAGGTCATTTTACCCCTATATATTGTGTATATTCCATTGTCTCTCCCTCTCTTCCCCCTTCTATTTCTTAGTATCAAATTGTTTTGATGATTACTGCTTTATAGGACAGTTTGAGATCTGGTACTACTAGGCCATCATCCTTCACATATTTTTTTCATTATTTCCTTTGACATTCTTGACCATCTTCCAGATGAATTTTTTGGTTATTTTTCCTAATTCTAATAGTTTTTTGGTAGTTTGGTTGGTGTGACACTGAATAAGTAAATTAATTTAGGTAAGATTGTCATTTTTATTAGCTTGGCCTACTGATGAGCAATTAATGTTTTTCCAGTTGTTTAGATCTATTTTTATTTGTGTGAAAAGGGTTTTGTAATTGTGTTCATATAATTCCTGCATTTGTCTTGGCAAATAGATTCCCAGGTATTTTATATTGTCTAGAGCAGTGATGGGCAAACTTTTTTTAAAGAGGGGGCCAAAGGAAAGGAAATGCTCATCTGTTAGTCTGTTTCTAAGGCAACTCTTTTGAAGTTTCATTGTATTGTATCCTACTCATTGTATTCATCAGATTAGGAATAATGTCACAGGCCAGATAGAACATTTCAGGGGGCCACATCTGGCTCGTGGGCTATAGTTTGCCCATCACTGGGCTAGAGTGATTTTAAATAACTCACCTTATTTTAAAAGAACTCTGTAGTATATATATATATTTTTGAACCCTTGCTTTCAAAGAGCGGTAAGGGTTAGGCAATGGGGGTTAAGTGACTTGCCTAAGGTCACACAGCTAGAAAGTGTCTGAGGCCAGATTTGAACCTAGGACTTCCAGTCTCTAGGTCTAGCTCTCAATTCACTGAGCTACCCACTGTTACAGTATATTCTTGTTTGAAGAATGTCCTTATATATTTTGAAGGCTTTGCTAGTTATTTTAATATTGCTACTTAAAAGTATTTATTATATTCAGACACATAAGCACCAAAAAATGTATGAACTCCTAGTCCTGATCCAGCCTGATCCAGCCTGATCCGTAGCCTGGCTCCAACATATCAGTTAACCCTTTTTTTTCAATCTACTATAGGTTCCATTCCTGACTAACTAAATTCTTTGACTCTTCATTATCATGTTTTCTTCTGTCTTATTGCCCTTTTCTCTGTATCTTTTTGCTTAGAATTTACTTCCCCATATCTCTTATCTTTCATTGATGTCCCTTTTTTTCTTTTAAGCAAACCTGCCTTTGGGCTGCTCCAATGGAACTTCCCCCTTCCCTCAAATTTCATCAAAATTTTTTCTCCCCTGGAGGGGATGTGGCAAAACTGGGACATTAATGCATTGCTGGTGGAGTTGTGAACTGATCCAACCATTCTGGCTGGCAATTTGGAACTGTGCTCAAAGGGCTATAAAAGAATGCCTGCCCTTTGATCAGCCATACCATTGTTGGGTTTGTACCCCAAAGAGATCATAGATAAACAGACTTGCACAAAAATATTTATAGCTGCGCTTTTTGTGGTGGCAAAAAACTGGAAAATGAGGGTATGCCCTTCAATTGGGGAATGGCTGAACAAATTGTGGTAGATACTGGTGATGGAATACTATTGTGCTAAAAGGAATAATAAACTGGAGGAATTCCATGTGAACTGGAATGACCTCCAGGAATTGATGCAGAGTGAAAGGAGCAGAGCCAGAAGAACATTGTACACAGAGACCAATACACTGTGGTAAAATAGAATGTAATGGACTTCTGTACTAGCAGCAATGCAATGACCCAGGACAATTCTGAGGGACTTATGGAAAAGAACGCTACCCACATTCAGAGGAAGAACTACAGGAGTGGAAACAGAAGAAAAACAACTGCTTGAACACTTGGGTTGAGGTGGACATGATTGGGGATGCAGACTCAAAACTACCACACCAATGCAACTATCAACAATTTGGAAAATAGGTCTTGATCAATGACACATGTTAAAACCAGTGGAAATATGCATCAGCCATGGCGGTGGTGGGGGGGAGTGCGGAGAGAGATTGGGGGGGTCAAGGGGAAAATAAGAGCATGAATTATGTACGCATGTTAACTTCTAAAAAATAAATATTAATAAATGTTTAAAAAACTTTTTTTCTCCCTCTAATTTCTCATAGCACTTTGCCTGGATTTGTCCTTTGCACTTGTCTCCTTCTCTCTATTGTAATTGTTTACTTGTTCTTTCCTTGCCATTAGATTGTAGATTTACTGTTTTGTAAAATTATTTCTTAAATTAAAAAAAATTAAATTATTGCTATCTTCTCTTTTTACCTTCATCTTTATTTCTTTTTTACATTTTTTCAGTTAACCAAAAAATTTGTTTTCTAAATCTCCCACCCTTCATTGAAAAAGAAAGACTAAAATAAATTTCTGTATTAACTCTGTCTAAAAATTATTTGTTTCATTTTGTACCTAGAGTGATCCCTCTTGTTTCAGAAGATGGGTATTTTTTGTTGTGGTTGGTCATTACTTTGATCAAAGTTCTTAAGTCTTTCAAATTTTTGTCTTTACACTATTGTTATTGTATAAATTCTCCAGGTTCTGCTCAATTCATTATGTTTTCAGTTTATACAAACATTCCCAGGTTTCTCATCTTCATTTCTTCTAGACTAATAATGTTACATTATGTTCATAAGCTCTAATATTTTCATCTGTTCGCCAATTGATGTTTATCACCTCTGTTTTCCAGTTCTTTCAACCACAAAAATGAATTGCTAGAAATATTTTTGCACAGATAGGTCCTTTTCTTCTTTGCTCTTTTTGGTGTATAGACTGGCATAGTGGTATTAGGTAAGGCATGCCCCAATACTGGTATTTGGAATATAATGTTATTGCTGGGTCTAAGAGGTAAAGCAAAGAAGTTCATTACCATTGCTACTTTATATAGTGCTAGGAATCCTAGCCATAGCAATATAACAAAAAGATTTTGAGAGAATAAGCATAATAGGCAAAAGAGAAATAAAAATAATTGCTTTTTGCTGGTATATTCTTTTTACTTGGTGAATCCCTAGTCATCTAAAAAGTTAATTAAAACAATAACTTTAACAAAGTTCCAGCATCTAAAATAAATCCACACAAATTGTCAGCACTGCCAAAACATAGGAACTATAAGAATATAGCTACAAAATACTCTTAAATAAAGACATATCTAGATAATTAGAGAATTATTAATTGCTTGTGATTTTGTTTTTTTGGGTGTTGGTTGTTTGTTTTTTTGGGGGGGGGCTAGTTATGTACTAGCCAAAGACATTGAGTCTCCCACTATTATAGTTTTATTGTCTTTCTCCTTGTGATTCAAAATTTAACTTTTCCTATAAAAATGTGGATGCATTGACATTCATTGCTTATATAGTTGGTATTGATAAGTTGTTCGTTGTCTATGCTACCTTTCGGCAAATTGTAGTTAATCTCTCTTTTAAAAGTCAATTTTTTCTGTAGCTTTGTCTGAGATGATGGTTGCTGTTCCTACTTTTTTTTTTTACTTTAAACTGAAGCATAACAGTTTTTACTCTAGCTCCTTATTCTTTATGGCTTCAGACTCCACATCTTGAACTTTCAAGTGTTTCTTGTAAACATTATATTGTGGATTCTGCTTTCTAATCTATTCCACCCTCTTGTTTTAGGAGTAAGTGGTACAATGGATAGAGTTCCAGCCCTGGAGTCTGGAAGAACTAAGTTTTAAATGCAGCTGCAGACCATGGGCAAGTTACTTAACCCTGTTTGCTTCAGTTTCCTCATCTGTCATATGATCTGGAGAAATGGCAAACCATCTAAAATCTTTGCCAAGAAAACCCCAAATTGAATTTATAAGGAGTCAGACATAACTAAACAACAATCAAGTCGTTCACGTTTATGTAATTGTATATTTCCCTCTGTGCTTTTCCTTTTTTTTTTTACCCCAAGAATATTTTATATATTTATTTTTTAATTCAAAGACATTTTATTTTCCTAGTTAAATGTAATAATTTTCAGCATACGTTTTCCAAAATTATAAGATCCAAATCATCTTCTTCTTTCCCTTCCTTCCACTTGGATATGGTAAGGAATTTGATCTGGCCATCATGCTATTCTCTTATACATTTCTTTCTCTCTCTTTCCTATCCTTAACCTATCCTGCCTCCCCACCCCACCCCCCTTTATAAATTAGAAGAATATGGTATGTAAAGAGTGGTCTCAAGTTCTTGTCTTTATTTCTTCTAAGAATTCCATTTGAATTTGTTTGCAAAGTGTGTTTTCCTTTGATTCTTTGATTGTATATTTTTTGGAATCTGATCTCCTCTGGGTCTGGGTCTTGGGTTTCCTTTTCATCATGATAGCTCTTTATGGGGGGGGGGACTCTCTTTTTATTTGTTAATTCCTGTGCCATTATTTCCCAACTTTTGGATTTCATGTTAGGATCAAGTTCTGAATTTCTAGAGGGAATATTTATGCAGTACTTAATCTTATATGGTTTCTTCTTGGTTCTTATTGCTACTTTATCCCTGTTTGAGTGTTACATGAGCTTTTAACGTCCTTAAAGTGATCTGATAAAGAGCAAAGATTGATTGTGGTCCTCTGTCCTCTTAGTCTGAAATCTTCAGAGTCTTGATTAGGGTTTGTGTTTGAGTGACACAGCCTGTGGCCTTGACCCTAGTTGGAGTTCCAGTAGACTATTGCTGGATTCAGCCAGCTAAAAAGCTCTGAAGGCCCATGATAGAGCTGTAAGTTCCCCTTTGGTCCAAGTTCCCTGTTCTTGTTATTCTACAGGTTTCAGACTGTTTGGGGGCTGGCCATCCTTAGGTACAGTTTTTCTCAGTTTGCATTGGTTCTGGAATCTAATTCTGGGTCTGAATGACAGGCTGCCAGTTAATATCTTATGTTCCTTGAAATAAGCCCCTCTATGTTGGATCCAAGACTTTAGTCTCAGGCTGAATCTCTTGTTCCTAGCTAGATACTTTGTTCCTAGTGTCCGAAGGTCTCTCTTTCTTTGATTATCTAGGCCAGAAAAAAACTCATGTTTTTTTTTCATTTCCTGATCAGGACTTGGCTTGGCATTTTTTCTAGATCTTTTGTAGAATTCTTGTGAGGCTATGCTGGCTTGTTCTGTTTCTTCCTACTCAGCCATTTTACCTAGTATTCCCCCAATATTTTTTGAGGGGGCATATTTTTTTTCCTTTTTTGGCTCACATATGTTTTTAAAATTATGTATTTTTTTCAATTAGCAAAAGTCCACCACCTCACCATATCATCCCAAGACCTCTACCTGTACATTGAGAATTAAAGAAAAGTAAAACCCATTACAAACATGTATTGTTACTCAAAGCAAATTTCTCCATTGGACATGTCCCAATTTTTTCTTTTTTTGCCTTCTGCACTCTGAATCATTCTCCCAATCAATGGGTAGCATGTTTTCTCTGGAAATGTGGTTGGTCATTATACCGATAAAAATTCAGAATTCTTTCAGAGTGGTTTTCCTTTACTATATATTGTTAGCATTGTATATATTCTATTACCTTCATTTTGCATCAGTTCTTACAAGTTTTCCCAAATTTCTCTGAAGCGTTTCCTTCATTTCTTAGAGCGCAGTAATCTAATATTCAGTTAACATTTACATGCTGAAACTTACTTATCCATTTTCCAATTTATGAAACCTCTTCAATTCTCATTTTTTGCCATCTCAACAGGAGCTAAAAATGTTTTTGTAACACCTTAGAGTGTTTTGCTTGAGACTGATCCTTTACTTAACCCACCTTCCCTTTCATTCCCCTTCCTTTCTTTTCTCCTTTCTCTTCTCTTTCCCTTTTTTAGTAAAATATATTTCTATACCCAGCTCTGTGTATATGAGTTTTCTTTGCTTCTCTGATCAATTCATTTGAGAGTAGTATTCAAATGTCAGCTCCCCTGACTCCTTTCTCCATAGATGTCTACTTGTACACTCTAGTTATATGAAATAATTTCCTTATACCTTCCTTTCCCTCCCTAACCTCGCTTCTTATCTTCTCTTCACCTCAAGACTAACAAGGCATAACAAGACCACTTCTTAGGCCTTTTTCCTAATGAGACTTATGATTACAAAGTAACTCCTGATGATAGTTGTGTTCGGAGGGAATACATGTATTATCTCCTGATATATGAATGTAAGCAGTTTATCCTTGTTATTCATTTATGTATACTTTTTTATGTCACTCTTTAAGTTTTGTGTTTGAACTTCAGAGCTTAAGATTTTCTTTGCTGATCTAGTCCTCTATTTCATTTAAAATTCATATCCACCCACACCTACAACTAAGGTAACATTGTACTCAGTTTTTCTAGGTAAGTTCTAGGTAAGTTCTGGCCTATAAGCTTAGATCTTTTGCATTTCAAGTTTTCTGCCCCTTTAATATTGGTGCTAACTTGTGTGTGATCCTAACAAGAATCCATGAATTCTTTCTTTTTTGACTACTTGCAGTATTTTTCCTTTAACTTGGTTAGGATTCTTTTGGTAGAATAAATGGTAGGTTCTTTCTGTTTCCACCTTTATACTCTGGTCCACTTTATCCTCTGGCTCCAAGAGCTCTGGGCATTTTTTTTAAAACCTTTACCTTCTGTCTTAGAATCAGTATTAGGTATGATAACGGCTAGGTAATGGGGGTTGAGTGACTTGCCCAGGGTCACACAGAGCTAGGAAGTGTCTGAGACCAAATTTAAACCCAGGACCTCCAGTATCCAAGCCTCACTGTATCCACTGAGCCACCCAGCTTCCCCCCTCTCGGCAGTTTTAAAAAAAGACTTCTTGAAATAGATTATCAAAGTTTTTAACTCTTGCTTTATCTTTTTCAGGAATTCTTAGATGAGTTTGTGTCTAAGCTGTGTTTTTTCCTTGAGGTTGTTTGAAGATGTTTTGCAGTCATTTTCTTCTGGATTTGTATCTTGACCTTCCCCATCACCTAATAGCTCTGTATGGTGGAATTCTTTCATTTGTTCATTCTTCCAACTTGCTTCCTGTCTTTATGCTTGATGTTAGAACCTGGCTCTGTACAATTTTGGAGGGAAGGTCTAGACCCATGATTGCAAACCCATAGCATGGGTGCCAAAAAGGACACGTAGAGCCCTTCCTGTGGGCACATCTGCAGTCCGCCCTCCACAGTTCATTACTAGAAAGCTAGAGGGACTCAAGCCAGAGCTGTTCCCCTCCCTGTCTCCAGGTGCCTGAGGACATTCCTCACTTCACCCCACCCCTCTGCCCAGCTGCCTAATGGGAATGTTTTTTCTATCCCTTGTCTGGGGTGGGGCCAGGGGGTGGGACTAGAGGGTGGGATGGGTAGGGCACACTCAGTCTTTGGTGGCCAGATGGGGTGGGCACATCATTCTGTCTCTGAAAGGTTCATCATCACTAGTCTAGACTGATCCCGTTGATACTTTCTTGGGACATTAATGTTGTGTTATTTCAGGCTGGTGATCTACATGCTTTTAGTGCTCTCTGAGTCGTCTGATGCATCAGTCCCTATCGGTTATCTGGAAAGCCTTGTTGGGCACAGAGTGACAGAATTTAGGCTCTCTTTGGTCAGGAATTCCTATCTTGGATATTCTTGGCAGGCTTGGTTAGATGCTAGAACAGAGATGCCCTTTCAGTCTGAACCTCACCTCTGCTGCTTGTTTTTGAACCTCCTATTTTGGTTCATTCCTCAGGGCCTCCCTACCAGGGAATACCATTGCCAGGTGCAGGTTCTCTTTCTGGTCTTGGATCTGTGATCCAGAATTGAGTAGTGGGCAACAAAGCTGCAATTTGGCACCTGTCCCCCTTGTGGTCCCTGGTATGAGTTTGGAGTGCCATGGTATGAATTCTGAGATCTCCTCTTTCCTTACAGCATCTTCCTGAGCAATGGAACACTCTGCTTTCTGGGTGCTCTAAGCCCCACCCTGTCTCCAGTCCCACTGACCTCTCTGCCTATCTACCTTTGTCCAGCTAGGCTGGACAAATGACACACTGTGATTTTTTTCTAAATTTCTTCACCAGAATTCAGTCTGATAACATTTCTTTCCTCCTTCCTCCCTACCCTCCCACCTATCCATCTGTATTGGTTCCAGGGCAGAAGAGTGGTAAGGCAATGGAGGTTAAATGACTTGCCCAGGGTCACACAGCTAGGAAGTGTCTGAGGTCAGATTTGAGCCCAGGATCTCACATCTCTAAGCCTGACTGAATCTACTGAGCAACCTAACTGTGCCTGCCTGCCGCCCCACCACCCCCCAACCCCCCACAATCTGGTACATTTTCTACATCTGTTTGGAATAGTTTTGTGGAGAGCTTGGGTCTATTGATACCCATTTCTCCACCGTCTTGGCTCTGCTGCTCCCCAGTTTTTTTATTATAAATTTGTTAAATATTTTTCTACACAAAGAATAGAAAAAGACCACAGATAAAACCATGAATCTTCACTATGTATAACTTTTAAATAAAAATTTCAACAAGGAAATTCAAAATAATTTTCTTTTCATATTTAACATGAGGGTTCCTTGTCTGTGGTCTCCTCTGTTTATTTTAAAGTTACTCATTGATACTCTTTTCTTCCTGTTGGTGCTTTCTTTCTGAGATTTTCTCTAATGTAGTTCAGTTATTTGCATAGTTCTCCACTTTCCCATTGGATTGTATGTTTCTTCAAGGAAGGGACATTTACCTTTTTTTTTTTTTTTTTGGTTCTTAGAAATAATAGTGTTTAAGATTTTATAAATGTCTCATTTTTTTCTCCCAACCACCCTAGTAGGTTTTGTTAACATTATCTCATTTTAAAGATGAGGAAAATGAGGCTGAGAGAGGTTGAATAATTTGAATAACATGGCTACATAAATATTAAATCTCTAAGGTCCAGTTTGAATTCTGGTCTTCTCACTGAACCACTGTACAAACTTTATGCTTAGTAATAATTAATAATAAGCATGGTCCCTTTTTTATGCACACTTTGGCTGTGTCTGAGAAATCACGTCTTTTTACCCACCAGTTCAGTGGTTCCCAAACTTTTTTGGCCCTTTCCAGAAAAAATATTACTTAGCGGCCCCTGTCACATACTATCACTGTACCCTTACAGTTATTCACCTTCCCCAAATGCACCTGTGGCCATCACTGCTCCCCTGGATCGCTGCAGCACCCACCAGGGGGCAGTGGCGCCCACTTTGGGAATCACTGCACTAGTCCATCACATCTCTCCTGAGAGGAACAAAAGCATGGTTCATCATCATCCTTCTAGTCATTTCATTCATCATTGTTTACAGTGTCCCTGTGTAAATTGTTTTCCCCTAAATCAGTTTATACAAGTTCTCTGAGGGGTTTTTGAATGCAACAATAATTCATTATTGTTTGATTGATATACCAATTGATAATTGATGTACCAGAGTTTTTAAAAATTAAATTAAAATTTTTTTAAATAAGGAAAATCTACTTATTTTTCCTCTTATAATTTCTCCTTCCACTGGAAAAGAGAAATTTTTTTGTCTTGATATTGTTTTTCAAATTACATGTAATAATTTTCAGCATATGTTTTCCTAAATTATAAGATCCAAGTTGTCTTCTTCCCTCCTTTCCCTCCCCCCTCTCCTGAAATGGTAACCAATTTGATCTGGGTCATATATGTATTATCATGCAAAACTTACTTCCCAATTGGTCATTGTAAGAGAATACTCATATAAAACCAAAGCCCCAAAATAAAAACACAAATAACTAAAGTGAGAAATATTGTGATTTGATCTGCATTTCAACTCTAACATTTCTTTCTTTTGAAGTGGATTGCATTCTTTGTCATAAATCCTCCAGAATTGTGCTGGATCATTGTCTTGCTGAGAGTGCTATGTAAAAGAAAACCTTCCTAAAATATGCAGAGAAATTTGATGCAAAATATTTTACCTTGGCTAACTATTCTAAATAAAATATTAGTTAAGCAGGAAACAATAAAATTAATCTGGAGAAATAATTTCAAGGGAAATTATTTTTTAAATGGGAAGGAAAGAGGGGCATAGGGACATCTGATTTAAAACTGTTCTAAAAAGCAATAAGTATTAAAACTATTTGGTACTGGCTAGAAAATAGAAAATTTGATCAATGTAGAGTACAGTATTTGATAAGCCTTTTACTCCAACTACTTGGATAAAGACTCAGTAATTTATAAAAACTGTTAGAAAAATTGGGAAGCAGTTCAACAGAAAATAGGTATACAGAACAATATCTTCTATCATACCACAAAAAAGATCATATTCACAATTAGAGGAATCCAGAAGATATTCTTCACAACTATGGATGGGGTAGAATCCTTAATTAAACAAGTGAGAGGAGAACAGGGATAAAAATGTATAATTTTGATTGTATGAAACCGAAAAGCTTCTGCTGAAACAAAATCAATGCTATAAGAAAGGAGGGAGGGAAACAATTTGGATCTTATAATTTATATAGTCTCATAAAGAAACCTAAATAATTGAAATGTTATTGTTTAGAGTAGCCTTGAAGCTGCAGATTAACTTAAATAGTATTTTTTTCTTTATTATGTTGGCATGACCCAACCATAAGGAATATTTCTTAAAATTATTTAGGTTTCTTTATATAAAGGGTGTTTTTAAGTTGTGTTTATAAAATTAAGTGTGGCTTGTTAAGTGGAATCTCATCTTTATGTGTTATGCTTTAAATATTAAATAATAATTCTTCTGCAGAGTATTTGGCCCATATTCTCAGTGTGATTTTATTTCATTTCAGAATAATTGCTTCCTGACTTTGTAATTGGAGAAATTTAAGACTGGCAGTGTTCGTTTTGAGAAGGTGACGTTTTGGGAGGGGTGCAAGTTGTCATTATTCAAATAAGGTAAATAAATGGGACAACAGGAGGAGTTGACATCCTTCTTGGGGAGTAGAAATCTAGTTGAATTAAGATTCTTGATTATTCTTGAAAATGCTTTATAAATATATGGTATTATTCATACTAGCTATTCTTTTACAGCTTTTTAAAAAAAAATTTTTTTTTTTTTTAGAAAAATTTTCCATGGTTACATGATTGTTATTTTTACTTTACCCTTCATTCCCCCCCAACCCCTCCCAAATCCAACATGCATTTCCACTGGTTTTAACATGTGTGATCAATCAAGACTTATTTACATATTATTGATAATTGCATTGGTGTGGTCGTTTTGGATCTACATCTCCAAGCTGCATCAACCCATGTGTTCAAGCGGTTGTTTTTCTTCTGTGTTTCCACTCCTGCAGTTCTTCTTCTGAATGTAGGTAGCATTCTTTTCCATAAATCCCTCAGAATTGTCCTGGGCCATTACATTGCTGACAGTACAGAAGTCCATTACATTCGATTTTATCAGTGTATCAGTGTCTGTATACAATGTTCTTCTGGCTCTGCTCCTTTCACTCTTCATCAATTCTTGGAGGTCTTTCCAGTTCACATGGAATTCCTCCAGTTTATTATTCCTTTGAGCACAATAGTATTACATCATCAACATATACCACAATTTGTTTAGCCATTCCCTAATTGAAGAGCATCCCTTCGTTTTCCAGTTTTTTGCTACCACAATAAGCACAGCTATAAATATTTTCATACACGTCTGTTTATCTATGATCTCTTTAGGGTACAAACCCAGCAATGCTATGGCTGGATCAAAGGGCAGTCAGTCTTTTAGAGCTCTTTGGGCATAGTTCCAAATTGTCATCCGGAATGGTTGGATCAGTTCACAACTCCACCAGCAATGCATTAATGTCCTAATTTTGCCACATCCCCTCCAACATTCATTACTCTCCCCTGCTATCATTTTAGCCAATCTGCTAGGTGTTGGGTGGTATCTTAGGGTTGTTTTGATTTGCATTTCTCTAATTATTAGAGATTTAGAACACTTTCTCATGTGCTTATTGATAGTTTTGATTTCTTTATCTGAAAATTGCCTATTCATGTCCCTTCCCATTTATCAATTGGGGAGTGGCGTGATTTTTTTATACAATTGACCTCTGTCAGGGTTTTTTGTTGTACAGATTTTTTTCCAGTTTGTTGTTTCCCTTCTGATTTTGGTTGCATTGTTTTTGTTTGTACAACAACTTTTTAATTTAATATAATCAAAATTATTTATTTTACATTTTGTAAATTTTTCTAACTCTTGCTTGGTTTTAAATTTTTACCTTTCCCATAGATCTGACAGGTATACTATTCTATGTTCATCTAATTTTCTTATAGTTTCCTTCCTCAAGTCATTCACCAATTCTGAATTTATCTTGGTGTAAGGGTATGAGATGTTGATCTAAGCCTAATCTCTCCCATATTGTTTTCCAATTTTCCCAACAGTTTTTGTCAAATAGTGGATTTTTGTCCGAAAAATTGGGCTCTTTGGGTTTATCAAAGACAGTCTTGCTGACGTCACTTACCCCAAGTCTATTCCACTGATCCTCCCTTCTGTCTCTTAGCCAGCAATATATCATTTGTTTGGGGTTTTTTTGTTTTTTGTTTTTTTATTATTCATTATTTCCCTTGATATTCTTGGTCTTGTTCTTCCAAATGAACTTTGTTATAGTTTTTTCTAATTCAGTACAAACGTTTTTTGGTAGTTTGATAGGTATGGCGCTAAATAGGTAAATTAATTTGGGTAGAATGGTCATTTTTGTTATGTTAGTTTGTCCTACCCATGATCAATCAGTGTTTTTCCAACTGTTTAGATCTAGTTTTAATTGTTTGGAAAGTGTTTTGTTTTGTAGTTGTGTTTGTATAATTCCTGTGTTTGTTTTGGTAGATAGATTCCTAAGTATTTTATATTGTCTAGGGTGATTTTAAATGGTGTTTCTCCTTCTACCTCTTGCTGCTCTAATGTGTTGGAAATATATAGAAATGCTGATGATTTATGTGCATTTATTTTGTATCCTGCAACTTTGCTAAAGTTGTTGATTATTTCTATGAGCTTTTTAATTGATTCTCTAGGATTTTTTAAGTAGATCATTTCATCTGCAAAGAGTGATAGCTTAGTCTCTTCATTGCCCATTTTGATACCTTCAATTTCTTTTTCTTCTCTAATTGCTATTGCTAGTGTTTCTAGTACAATGTTAAATAATAGAGGTGATAGTGGGCATCCTTGTTTTACTCCTGATCTTATTGGGAAGGCTTCTAATTTATCCCCATTGCATATGATGTTCGTTGATGGTTTTAGATATATACTGTTTATTATTTTTAGGAAAGGTTCTTCTATTCCTATACTTTCTAGTGTTTTCAATAGGAATGGATGTTGTATTTTGTCAGACTTTTTCAGCATCTATTGAGATAATCATATGGTTTTTGTTTGTTTGCTTGTTGATATGGTCAGTTATGTGAATGGTTTTCCTGATGTTGAACCATCCTTGCATTCCTGGTATAAATCCCACCTGATCATAATGAATAACCCTCATGATCACTTGCTGGAGTCTTTTTGCTAGTATTCTGTTTAAGATTTTTGCATCTTTCTCTGTTTTTGGTCTACCTGGCTTTGGGATCAGTACCATATTTGTATCATAAAAGGAATTTGGTAGAACTCCTTCTTTGCTTATTATGTCAAATAGTTTGTATAGTATTAGAATTATTTGTTCTTTGAAGGTTTGATAGAATTCACCTGTGAATTCACCTGGTCCTGGGGATTTTTTCTTAGGGAGTTCTTTGATGGCTTGTTCAATTTCTTTTCCTGATATGGGATTATATAAGTATTCTATTTCTTCTACTGTTAATCAGGCAATTTATATTTTTGTAAATATTCATTCATCTCACCTAGATTGCTATATTTATTAACATATAATTGTGCAAAATAGTTTTTAATGGTTGCCTTGATTTCTTCTTCATTAAAGGTGAGATCTCCCTTTTCATCTTTGATACTGTTAATTTGGTTTTCTTCTTTACTTTTTAAAATTAGATTGACCAGTACTTTGTCAATTATGTTTGTTTTTTCAGAGTACCAGCTTATAGTCTTATTTATTGATTCAATAGTTCTTTTACTTTCAATTTTATTGATTTCCCCTTTAATTTTTGTAATCTCTAATTGGGTTTTTAGCTGGGGATTTTAAATTTGTTCCCTTTCTAGTTTTTTAATTTGCATGCCCAGTTCACTGATCTTTGTCCTCTCTAATTTGTTAATATATGCACTCAAGGATATAAATTTCCCCTTGAGTACTGCCTTAGCTGCATCCCACAGAGTTTGGTAGGATGTCTCATCATTGTCATTCTCTTCAATGAAATTATTGATTGTTTTTATGATTTCTTCTTTAACTAACTGATTTTGGAGAATCATATTTAATTTCCAATTAGTTTTTGTTTTTCCTGTCCATTAGCCCTTACTAATTATTGTTTTTATTGCATTATGATCTGAGAAGGTTACATTTATTATTTCTTCTCTTTTGCATTTGTTAGCAATGTTTCTATGGCTTATTACATGGTCAGTCTTTGTGAATGTATCATGTGCAGCTGAAAAGAAGGTGTATTCCTTTTTGTTCCTATTTTTCTCCACATATCTATAAAAATCTAATTTTTCTAGGATTTCATTCACCTCTCTTATCTCTTATCTCTTTCTTATTTATTTTTTGGTTTGATTTATCTAGATCTGAAAGAGGAATATTTAGATCTCCCACTAGTATGGTTTTACTATCTATTTCCTTCTTGAGCTCTGCCAGTTTCTCCTTTAGGAATTTGGATGCTATACCATTTAATGCATACATGTTGAGTACTGTTATTTCCTCATTGTCTATACTGCCTTTTATCAGGATGTATATTACCTTCCCTGTCTCTTTTGATCATAATCTATTTTTACTTTGGCTTTGTCAGAAATCATGATTGCCACTCCTGCCTTTTTTTTCTCATTTGAAGCCCAAAAGATTTTGCTCAAGCCCTTGACCTTAAACCTGTGTATGTGCACCCGCCTCATATGTGTTTCTTGTAGACAACATATGGTAGGATTTTGGTTTCTAATCCACTCTGCTATTTGCTTCCATTTTATGGGCGAGTTCATCCCATTCACATTCAGAGTTATAATTATCAGTTGTGTATTCCCTAACATTTTTTGGTATCCTCTCCTAGTTGTACCCCTTCTTCTTATGCTCTTCCCTTTTAAACCAGTGGTTTGTTTTATTTATTTATTTTTTTAGGCCCTTAACTTCTGTGTATTGGCTCTTAGGTGGAAGAATGGTAAGGGTGGGTAATGGATGTCAAGTGACTTGCTCAGGGTCACATAGCTGGGAAGTGTCTGAGGCTGGACTTGAACCTATTACCTCCTGTCTCTAGCCTGACTCTCAATCCACTGAGTTACCCAGCTGCCCCCAGTGGTTTGTTTTAGACCAGTCCCCCTTGTCCCGTCCTTTGATTTACTTCTCTTTCCTCCCTCTCCCTTATTATTCTCCTCTTTTTATTTTTTAAGGCCTATTGAATTCCTTTTCCCCTCCCTTTTTTTGACCTCCCCACTCCCCTGCTCCCCTTAGTTAATCCCTTCTGACTTTCTCAGTAGGGTTAAATTGAATTCTATATCCCAATGGATATAGCTACTCTTCCCTCTCAGGATTAATTCCACTGAGAGTAAGGTTTAAATAGTACCTCTAAATGCTCTCTTCCTTTCCTTCTTATAATACTATTCATCCCCTCCCCTTCCCATGCTCTCTTTGTGTGGTATAGAATATCCTATTTTTCTTATTCATTCAAGTTTCTCTTGGTGTCATCTACTATTCACCCCCCTCTCTTTTTTTCCTCCACCTTGTCTCGTCTTAGACCATTTAGTGCTCCAACCTCTCCCTAGAAGAATAATTCTTCTAATTAGTATAATAGTGAATACAGTTTTTGAAAAATACACATAACGTTTCTACATATAGGAATACAAATAATTTGATCTTATTAAAGCCCTTAAAGAGGCAAATTTTAAAATGAGAGTTTTCTTTCTTTCCCCTCTGTTTCTTATTTACCTTTTCATGTTTCTCTTGGTTTTTGTGATTGGATATCGAACTTTCCATTTAGTCCTGGTCTTTTCTGTGCAAATACTTGGAAATCTTCTATCTTGTTGAATGCTGATACTTTCCCCTGGAAGTATATAGTCAGTTTTGTTGAGTAGGTTATCCTTGGTTGTAGACCCAGTTCTCTTCCCTTTGTGAATATCATATTCCAAGCCTTGTGGTCTTTTAGTGTAGAGGCTGCCAGATCCTGTGTGATCCTGGTTGGTGCTCCTTGATATCTGAATTGTCTCTTTTTGGCTTCTTGTAATATTTTTTTCTTTTACTTGGAAGCTCTTGAATTTGGAGATTATATTCCTGGGGGTTGTCTTTTCAGGGTTTTGTGTAGAGGGTGATCTATGGATCCTTTCAATGTCTATATTGTCCTTTTGTTATAGAACTTCAGGGCAGTTTTGATGAATAATTTCTTTTAGTATGGAGTCCAAATTTGTATTAATTTCTGGTTTTTCAGGAAGACCAATGATTCTCAAATTGTTTCTTCTAGACCTGTTTTCTTTGTTTATTAACTTCTCATCGAAATATTTCATGTTTCCTTCTGTTTTGTCAATCTTTTGACTTTGCTTTATTAATTCTTGTTGTTTTGTGAGATCATTGCCTTATAATTGTCCAATTCTAGCCTTTAGAGACTAGTTTTCAGCTAAAATCTTTTGGTTTTCCTTTTCAATCTGGTCTATCTGGTTCTTCAAGGCTTCCAGTTGGTCATTTCTGGTCTTCAATTTGCTTATCAATTCATTTGATTTCTGAGCCTCACTTTCCAATTGCGAAATTCTGCCTTTTTAACTGTTATTTTCTTGCCAGATCTCTTCCATCTTTCTCATGATCTCAGATTTAAACTCTTCAAGATTTTGTGACCCATTTTCATTTTTTGGGGAAGGTTTGTATGTCTTTAATTGTTTGTCCTCCTCTGTTTTCTGGGGTTTTTCTGTGCAAAAGTTATTGAGTGTTAGAGTTTTTTCCTTTGTCTTCTTGTTTATTTCTTGGGCTTTGCTTGGCATCCTTGTGCTTTATCTGCCAGAAGTCTGAGTAAGGCAATCTGCTTATCTTTGTATGGAGTTAGGGAGCAGTTTTTGCCTGAGGCTACTTTGTGAGTCTCCTGGTTTCTCTGGGGACCCTCCTGGGGTCCCTGGTCTAGCTGTTTTCAGGGTCAAGCCCTCGTGGTCCTAGCTGGCTGCCCAGAGCCCAGAACTTGGCCCATGCTTGCTCTTCCACCTGAGGTTTTCGCCTGAGTCTGAGCGGGCTGGGCATTGCTGCTGCCTCTCTCCCCCTACTCCTGTGTCCAAGGTCTGAGTTTTCCAGCCACCTGGGGTTTCAGGTCTTGCTGTTCTGAGGGGCAAGCTCCTAGTGGTTTCAGTTAGCTGCCAAGGAGCCAGATTTTGTGCCCCCACTGGCTCTAACTCTGGAGTGCAGCCTCTCCCTCTGGTATTGAGGGTGGGGTGGGGGAGGGGTAATCCATTAGCCTTTTGATGGGAGCTATTTCCCCCCCTTATAGCCTGGAAGTGCCCAAATCCCACATACCTTCAATACTGCGCCCTATTGTGGGGTCCCTTCTTTCGTCTGGATTTTGTTTTCTTTTCCTTTGGAGGTATGCTATATCTGTTTGTAAGGAGAGAAAGTCGCCCTGCCTCTACTCTGCCACCGCCTTCCTTTTTATGCTTTTAAAAATTAACTTTCTTTTCAATCAGTGAAATTCCCTTTCAATTGCTCTTTCTCTTGATTGAGAAAGAAAAACAAACTTTTGTAATAAACTTGTATAGTCAAGCAAAACAAATTTCTTGTTAGCCATGTTCAAAAAGATATCTTAATCTGCCCTCTTGAGTCTATCACATCTCTTTAAAGATATCAGTCAGCTAGTTATTTTAAGGAGTATTTATATTAGTGATCTACCTATGAAACCAGATGTTAAAGGAATACTTTGAACCTAAGAGATCTGTTCCAAGTGTATTATATAAAAATTCAGTTTTCCAAATCATCTGTTTCTTGATAAGACAAGTGATTAAGACACTTCCAGAAATCTTTTCTCTTGTTAGAAGAGTTTAGGATTTTGCTTTTTTATTTTTAAAAATTCATTTTGCATTATGGATCTAGTATTTTAGACAGACCTATGAAAAAATTCCTTCAATTTCTTTTTTGATGCCTTTTACTTGATCACTTTTCTTTGGAAAGTTAAAACTTTAAAAACATTACAAACCTTACAAAAACAAATTTAGAAATTTTTTTTGAAGAATATCTGGCATCTCATTGTTGACAAATCTTTTTAAAAGTCTAATGTAAAGAAGTGTGGTAAGCAAAGTGACTGAACTGCATGACAACTTTTTGATCAAAAGCTAGGTTTGGCTTTAGAACAGGAACATGGGACTAGAGTGGAAATATTATGGAAGTGAGAAGAGAAGAGAATCAGCATTTTATATAGCTCCTATTACATGATAGGCACTGTGCTATATTACAAATATTATCTGACTTTTATAATAATCATTTGTTGTAGATACCATCATTATTTCTACTTTACAGTTGAGGAAACTGAGGCAGGCTGAGGTTAAGTGATTTACTCAGGATCACTTCATTTCTAAGTGTCTTGAGGCTATATTTAAATTCCAGCCTTCCTGACTAATGCCACTTGTTCTATTTAGTTGCCTAGGTAGATAGATTAATCTGAGAATCATCTACTTTGAGAAATGGACTAGACCTGTGGTTTTACTAATAGAGCACATCTTCTCCTCCTCCTGCCTTTCTTTCACCCTTTCTGATGACCCTTAGCTGGTTAGAGTCTATCTAAGATGTCAGTTTATACTACTTGAGTGAGATAGGATTCAGAGTGATATAAAAGATTTCCAGAGCTTAAAATCTTCCCTACTACTTCATTCTCAATTCTTCTAGGCCTTTTCACACAATCATCTAATTTACCTGGACTTTGCCATCTATGCTACTGTACCCTTAGGCCTTTCAGTTCAGAATTTTACATCTTGGTAGCTGAGCTTTCCTTGTCTTTCCCAGTTAGAGTATGAACTTTTTGAGAGCAGGGTCTAATTTGATTTTTTTGTTTGTATGTTCAGCATTTGGCACAGTGCTTTACACATAAATTAGCATTTGAAATCCTTTTTTGTTCATTCATTCATTTACTCACTGATGAGGAAAGTCTCCTTGCCTGTACAGGTTAGCATTTTTTTTGCAATATTAATTATTTCCTAGAGCAGAAGTATCAAATTCATTGCCCAGGCCTCCCTAATGCATCCACCAGATTAAAATGTAATAAGGAAATATTTAACAGCAACAAAAAAATACAGTACAACAAAGATAATGTTAATTTGTGGTTTTACGAGTCACCATGTGACCCACAGGGATCCTTTCTATTTTAATTTGACACCACTGACCTAGAGCACTGAGACCTTAGTTAAGGGTCTTACCTAGGGTCACACAGCTAATATATGACCATAGGTGGAACTTGAGCCTAGATTTTATTGGCTTCATTGCCAGCTCCCTCTCTGTCATTATGACTCTGCACAGAGATGATCACTCAACATTTTGAAATTTATGTGATCACCCAGCAGATACATAGAGAAAGAAGAGGGCCCAAGACAAAACACTGGGGAACACCTACACTTAGGACTTGACAACTTGTGAGAAAGCAATGTCAGTGAAATGAGGAATCAAGGATAACCAGGAGGTAGAGGACCCAAGGTACTGTGGATGGCTGTGAAAAGGAGGAAAATAGAGAAATTCAGGATAGGAGTGATTAAGGGAAATAGAAGTGTAATTAAGAACCATAAGATCATTCTGTGGGATTCACTTTTTCCCACCAAAAAATGAAAGGTATTTTATGTGTCACCATCCCCTTCTCCTCACCTCCTCCAGTAGAATGGAGATTCACCAATTCCTGTACCTGGTATATGGGCAGCTAGCAGTGAAAAGGGATATGAGGGAACAATGTTGAGGTTGAGATGAGATTGTGTTGAGTTCATTAGTGAGTTGAGGAGATAGGCACGGATCTACCTTTTTACTCTCTAATTGGGTATAATTCCACTTAGAGCTATGATGGTGAACCTTTAAGAAGGGAATGCTGGGCTTCACCCTCAGACCAAGTGTTCTGCCTCACCCTCTTGGGGGGGGGGGGAGAAGCACTCCCATTGGCCTGCTAGGCATGTAAAGAGGGGAAGGGGAGTGGCCTGAGTGCTCTACTCCCCTCCTGCTGTGTGCCATGCTGGGAGCTATGCTCTCCTCAAACCTAGCTCCTCTCCAATCCTACTATGGGGATCACCTTCACCACAGACTCAACAGGTTGCTGGTCTGTGCTGCATGTGAGCCTCCCTTTCCCCCAGCTCCTCACCCCAGATAGAGAAGGGAAGAAGCATTCCCATTGGATTACTGGTCAGAGGGGCAAGGAAGTGAGGAATGTCCTTAGGGGCATAGAGAAGGGGAGGGGAACAGCTCTGCCCCAGTCCCTCTTGCTTTCTAGTTTAAAAAAAAAAATGTAGGCATGCCCTTTTGTGTATATGTGCCATAGTTTCACCACCAGGGACCTAGGGGATAGGAATTCAGGGAATAGAGGGAGGGCAGGCATTTTAGGCAGAAGGTGCAGGCTTTGCAAAAGCATGAAGTTGTGAGCGTAATTTTAAACTTGGGAGGTGTGTCATTTGGAATTATTCGAAGCCCTAGGAGACTACAACTCTCAGGACTCTCTCTGTTACAACTTCTTCTGACACCTCCTTTGTGGGAGGTGTCAGGGAAAGTATAAAAGAGAAAGTTTGGCACCTTTTCCCTCTACCCTGGAGGCTCTCAGATCCTGAGCTCTCTCTTGGCAACTTTTTTCCCTTTCTATCTACCTCCTAGTTTTTTCTAGACCTTCCCTTTTCTAACTAAAATAAAACCTAGCTATTCTAAACCCTAAAGTTGCTCTCTGATCTTTTATTTGAGCCCCTGAAGGGCTCTGGTCAATTTCCCTCTGCAGAGGTTGGGGACCACTGGGGACCACTATCTTCCTTTCCCTTCCTCTACCTTCCTCTCTCCTTTCTCCCATTCCTCCAATCCTTCTACCTTCATCACTTTCACCCCTCACAGAGGCAATGTGGAACTACTGAACTTTTCTCCTGAATTTAACAAACATTCCACTAAAAATTGATTGTATTGGAAGCTCGAACTTCTATAGGGTTTTTTGAAGTATATATTAAAACTGGTATAGTGGATAGAGAGGTGGCTTTGAAGTAAGAACACTAGAGTTCAAGTCTAGCTTTTAATGCATAGAAGGTATGTGACCCTGGGCAACTTCTGAGTGCTCATGAGAGTATAAGTTTGAAGAAGGTGCTGACCTGCATTTGTAGAGGGAATTTCCCAACTGAGGATTTCCCAAAGCCAATGAAATCACAAGTCTAATTACCAATTTCTAGTAAATTGACTGTTCTTATTATCTAAGTTCCCTTGAGTATTTCCTTCTGTTCACTTTTTTCCTTAATGTTTCCCCCTCCCCCAATTACCCAACGTTTCTCCCTCCCCTCCTTCCTAGAAGCCCCTTGAAACAAATATAGTTAAGTCAAACAAATCACCATATTGGCTGTTTATGAAACTTGTGTTTAATATATTTTACCTCTAGTGTGTCACCTTTCGGCCAAGAGGTGGAGGCATGAGGTCATTATTTGTTTGTTTACTGCATTGATCAGAGTTCTGAAATCTTTCAGTTGTTTTCCTTTAAAATAAAAATAAGTTATGTTATTTTAATTTATCATGCATACTTTAATTTTGTGCAAATGCTTTACAATTTCATGTAATCAGAAAATATTTGTTTTGTATTGTGTACTTTCCTCTCTCCTTGTTTGGCTAAATATATATATCTCCTACCCCTAGCTATAAAACATATATGATCTACTTCTCTTCTAAATTTATGACAATATTCAAGTGATGCATCCATTTTGAATTTATTGTGAAACATGGTATAAGATAGTGGGCTAAGCCTAATTTCTACCACACTGCTTTCCAGTTTTCCCAGAAGTTATCAAAATAGAATTTCTTCCTAAGAAATTTATGTTTTCAGGTTTTTCAAACACTGTTTTTCTGAGTTCCATTATTTCTTGATTTCCCCCTTTTTCTTACTTATTTTATTAATTTACTTTCCTATTATATAACCAATACCAAATGGTTTTTGATGACTACTGCTTTATAATGTAGTTTGAGACCTCAAAGTGCTATTCTTACATCATTCCTGTCTCTTTTCATTAGACAGATGAATGTTTAAGTGTTTACTATGTGTCAAGAATTATTCTAAGTACTATGAATATAAATACAATAAAGGGTCTTACATTCTACTGAAAGAAGATAGTACATGAAAAGGAGCAGAGAGGGTTTGTGCCCACTCACAAATAAGGTATAAAAATCCAGAGTCAGAAAGGTAATAAAGTTGGAAACTATTATGTTTTGCATAGGGTCCATCCTTAAGTGGAGATTCCAGGTAAGAACTCACCAATTGGAAGAGGTTTTATCACATTGCTATATTCCCTTGATAGTCTAAACTTTTTGTTCTTCTAAGTGAATTTTATTTTACTGAGTTCACTAAGGTATCCCTCTTACGGTTTCATTAGGAGAGCATTAAAACTATATATTAACTTTGGCAACAACTTTTAAATTTACTTTTATTTATTTGTATTGATACCTTTTGTCTTCTATTATATTCATTTACAAATATATATTCTTCTTTCTCCTACCTAGAAAGCTATTCCTGATAACAAAAATTTAAAAAGAAAAAAAAAGTTCTAAACTAAGTAGCCTATCAACTGTGTTTGACAGTATTTGCAACATTTCACATCTCTAGGCCTCAACCTCTTCAATTGAGAGATGAAGGTATATTTTCTCAGTTCTTCTGTGTACCAATTATGGCTGTTGTTATTACATACCATCTAGTTTCTTTTTATTCTTTCTGTTTAGGGGTGTGTGTGTGTGTGTGTGTGTGTGTGTGTGTGTGTGTGTGTGTGTGTGTGTTTTCCTGTTTCTGCTTACTTTATTCTGTATTGATTTATATTTCCATTTTTCTGCATTCATTTTTGTTTCCCGAGTTTTTTTTTTAATGGTTTGGAATACTGTATTGCATTTATTTTCCACAATCTATCCATTCTTCAATTGACAGGGTTCTACTTTATTTCCAAATTTTTACTACCAAAGAAAGTGTGGCTATGAATATCTTGGTGTTTGGAGGTACAGTTTCAGGAAGGGGCTTGGAGGAGAAGAGGAAAATTTCAAGTTAAAAAAAAAAAAAGGTAGCTTCTCCATTGTAAAGGAAGAAAGAATTCTTCTAGTCATTTTTTCCCATGCTGTTCTTATAGGACCTGTATATAATCTGAGTAATATGTGTCTTTCATGTGACTTTATTCTATCAAGATCAAAACTTAGATGTATTCATGTTAATATTTTATATCACAAAATTGGGTTAGTAGCTTAGATGATTAAGAAAGCTTCAAGGCAGGGTCCTATGTTGGCATTCAAATCATGAAAGAAAAATGAAATTATATTTAGTTATAGTTTCACTATGTTTTTCTCAGTGTCTAGTTTGAAAATTAGTGATTTGTAGATTTTTCAGATAACCAGGATAATTAACCATGAATGATTTAGATGTAATGAGCTGTGTTATATAGACATATGCCACAAGATTCTATTAAAGGCACACAGGACAATCAATACATATCTAAGGATATCAAACATAACATGAGAAGAAACTATGTGCTTAGTACATGTCGTACTAGTCTTTATGGTTCAACCCAGTAATTAATTATCGTGTATTATTATTTGAGCCTTAGTGTGGTTTTTATTTCTGAGTACTAATTGGGTTATGATGATATCAAATAGAAGACCTTAAAGTATGTAGAAAAAGAACTATTAGTGTAGAGTCTGTGAGAATAGGTGATAATGGTCAATAAAGATTTGCTTCTGAAAATGAGAAGACAGTATCTCTCATGCTATCATGTGTCCCTATTTAATATAAGAAGAAAAGAACTGAAATTGCTGCATTTGGCCTTCCCAGAGGGATGCCAGAAGATGAGCTTCTGAGGATAATCTTGAGAAATTTTTTCACGTTCTCAGTGTTTTATTCATTCAAAGGTGATGAAGGTATTGAGCTGTAATTGTTTGGATTAAGCTGGATTTATACACCTATTAGCTGTATTTGCGAGAGTGTGTTCAATTCAAAGCTTCTATAGTGTTAGAGGTTATTATAAGATCAGAAGGGTTCTATCCCTTAAACAGAAGACTTCTCAACTTTTTGCCACTGTTACCTTGTATTATTAATAGCTAGAAGTTTAGTAATTTCTATCCCAATGACTGTGACTTTTGAAATCATCCTTTCCCCCTTTTATTTTCTCTGGTACATCATTTCTCCTTCAGTCCCACCCTCAGCACACACAAGCTCAGTAAAATTTTCAGTACTATACAGTTTGGAGATACATGGATAGATCATACATATGTAGATGAGTCACAGGTTTGCAAACTCCCTGTTGAAACTCCTTTGATCCAAAGAAAGCTCAGGACTCCTCTGTGCCATGGACTTGTGGAACCAGTGGGTAAGATTACTTAGGATCAGAGATAAAGCTAGACTTGACAGGAACTGGCCTGATCCTGTTTAAAAACAACAACAACAAAATAAAACTGAACAAAAAGACTTGCTGGGGCTTTGTCCTCTTAACAAACAGTAGTGAAGGCAGTGAGATGATTCAGTGGATTAAGAGCCAATCCTAAGACAGGAGGTCCTGGGTTCAAATCTGGCCTCAGACACTTCCTCGCTGTGTGACCCTGGGTAAGTCACTTGACCCTCTTTCCCTAGCCCTTACTACTCTTCTGCCTTAGAACTAAGACTATAGCATTGATTCTAAGACGGAAGGTAAGGGTTATAAAAAGAAAAGGAAACAATAGCATAAAATTCTTTTACTTCAGCAGAAAAATCTATTCTGATCTGTGGCCAGTCTTACAGGCTGTCCTGAGGGACAGTGTTTTTATTATGTAAGGGTTCTTAACTAGGAGGTCTGTGGATTTTACTTTTAATATTTTGATAGTTTTATTCCTCTGTAATCCTATGCATTTTATTTTTCTGCGTGTATTAAAAAAAAACCATTCTGAGGAGTCCAACACTTTAAAAAAGTTAAGAACTCCTGTTATAATGGAAAGAGAGGGATAATTATTTTGTGAACTACTCTTCTGTTATCTAGCTTTTCTATGTTTGCCAAGTCACTTCACTTTCCTGAAACATAGTTTCCTTACTCTTTTAAATGAGGAAGAAGATCATATTTAGTACGAGGAAGGGACCTTAGAGATAACAGAATCCAACCCCATCATTTTTCCAGTGAAGAAACTGAAGCTCAGAAAAGAAGACCGGAAGTAACTTGTTTGAAGTCACACTGAAGAGTAGTAGATTTTTGAATTCCTATGATTCCAACTCTGATGATCTTTTTCATTTGTAGCATTCTGTTTATGAGGTTGGACTAGAAGCTCTGTTTCAGTTTTCAAAGTCACCAATTTATTTTAAAATCACTTACAAGTGTTGATTTATCTAAATCATTCTCAGAGTCAGGTTAAAAAAACTTGGAAGTGTCATTGATTCCTCCCTTCAGATAACCCAAATCCAGTTAGTCACTAAGCTCTGTACTTTACCTTCTTCTGTCTTTCTGATTTATTCATTACCTGTCTTCTCCTCTAGCATCATCTTTGTGTAGGCTCATATTGCCTTAGTCCCAGACTATTATATTTCATTGATCTTCTGACTAAAGCTCCTTTCCTTCACAAATATGTATGTCTGTTTTATATAGAAAGTATAAGATCTAGTTTGTATGGACTATTTCTTGTCAGCTAGGATTAGAAGTTAAGATATTGACAATGCTAGAGTATAGCTACTGATATTTTCTTAGTATTGGTTAGTGATAACACTTCACTTCAGACTTTTTTTAGCCAAAGGAAACAAATTCTGCTAATAACTACTACAATAAAAATCAAAATTTTACAAACTTGTTAAAATAATTTTATTAATTTGTCCTTCATTTAGAAGGAGAATAGCTAAGATGACATAAAGAATTTCTGTTAGAGAGAGAAAACTATTAAGATTGATCTAGCCACCTTTGTTTTAAAAAAAAAAACTGCATCATTATATCCAGGGCTTTTTTATGTTTTTGTTTTCAAATATATCCCTTTCCACCCAGATGAGATAAACTGTTGGTTGTTACAGAACAAAATGAAAGAACAACAAATACAATTCTGCAAAATCATCCAGCATATCATCAAAGTGATATTTCACACCCCTTAACCTCCATCCATTTCTAGGAAAAAAGGAAGGGAAGAACATTTTCTCATCTCTCCTATAGGGCCACGTTTGCTCATTACTCATCATTTAGTTTCTTTTTTGTTACTCTTTCCACTTAAAATGTCTGAATGTTGATTTCCTATTTCTTTTTGCTTTGCATCAATTCATATGACTTTTTATGCTGCTAAAAAGTCTTTATATTAATTGTTTCTAATGGCACAATAATAATAATAATAATATAGTCATGTGTCAAAAATATTTATTCCTGAATCAACAAACATATACTTTGTTTCCAGTTTTTTGCTACCACAAAAAGTGCTGCTTATAAGTATTTTGGTGTGCCTGTGATTTTTAAAGCATAATTTCTTATTGCTTTCCAGAAGGGTTGGATCAGGTATACATTTCTGCCAACAGTGTGTTAAGTGTACCCATCTTTCCCTCCAAGAACTATTTCCATCTTTTGTTATCTTTGCCAACTTGCTGAGTGTAAGGTGAAACCTCAGAGTTGTTTTGATTTGCTTTTCACTTATTAGTGAAATGGAACTATCTTTCAAAGGTATGTTAATAATCTGTGATGCATCTTTTAAGAACTATCCTTTTGGGGATTGCCTCTTTGTCTTAATAACGTTTATAGAATAGTTTTGATGCTGATCAATTTCCATGAATACAGAATTTTATAGCTGCCTTTCTTTACATTTATGTAATCATTTTAGAATCTGCCTTAAATGAATAGGCAATCTTACTGCCAGCCTGCTTTCAAGAACTTAAAGACACCAGCAGCATGGTGAACAATCAGTAAGCATTTATCAAATTATTACTGTGTGCAAGACATTATCATTAGTCATCCTAAAAGTTCATCATGGGATTTATACTATAAAATCATATTTAGAGCTGGAGGATTAGAGCTTATCACATTCAACTACCATCTTTTTTTTTAATGAAGCAAAGGGAGGTTAGTTGATTAACTGAATTTTAAACAAATTAAAAAACAATAGTATTGTGCCAATACAAGTTTTACAAAGTATCTGCTCTAGTTTGGAAATGAAAATAAGTCTTAAGAAAGTACAGGAAGCCTTAGAACTTCCACTGCTCTTATTTTGTTGGTTAACAGAGGTTCACTAAGTTTGTACCATTTTTTCTGATTTTAAGAGAATTTATTTGGTTCTGCCCCTTTAAAAAGTAGAAAATGGAGGGGGTGGAGTTTGTCCTGTCATCAGATCAAGAAAGCATTCACTAGTTGAAAGCAGGAAGGAAATGTGACCTCTTGTGAGAGCTCTCTGCTGGAAAGAAACCGGCCTTAACTCCTGTGCTCTGAGGCCTTCTCCGTGGCAGCATTTCTGAAGTTTAGCTAAACTTCCCTTCTCAGAGCTTTTCTTACTCAAATGAATGTGGTACTATGCATTTTTCCTGTAGGTGAGTTGCCTCAGATGCAAGTGAAAAGTAAGACTGGTAGGTAAGTATCCTCGGGTCCCATTCAACTAATGCTTCAGTTTTCTGGAGAATTTTCTTATCTGTAAATGAGATAGGGTGAAGTGTAACATTATTTTGCTAAATCTTTCCTCCTTGAAGAAATCTTCAAGAGCAGATTTTTTAGTTTCTTCAAACTTGAATGGGAAGGGGAAATAATTCACCCCACAAAGTCAAGTTCCAATCAACCATTAATTCTTTTGCCATTCTCAGTGTTGTTTCATTAGCATAATGATGAAGAATGTCCCTAATTTGGTTTGAACTTAAAATTCTTTTGTTAGTCATAGAAACTCAAAAGCTTGGAAGGGTCCTTAAAGAGTACATTTCCAACCCTCTTATTTTATTGATACAGAATTGAAGCCTTGAAGCAGAGAAGGGACATACTTACAATGTGAGAGGTTTATATGATAATTTAGTTTGGGCAAATTATTCCCAATCAACTGAGTGTTAAGGTGACCTGAGTAAAGTGTTGCTTAGATCTTAGTTTTAAAACCTGTAAACTGGACCACCTCTAAGGGAGTTTAAAGAAGAAAGTTTAAACTATTTTAAGGCTTACTTGGGGATTGTTAGGCATTGATTTTTGTAGTGAAGGAAGAATAGTGCTGTCAGTAGCTAAGCATGAGAAGATGACAACATCTGCTATTTCTCAGTTTTTGGGTGGGGCTTAGGGTTACATTACCTAGATTCATGGAGGAGGAGGCAGCTCTAGTGTGTCTTTCTTAACATAGTATTTGCTATCTACCAGATAGCCAAGAAATACCTGTGGTTTCATCTTCTCCGATTAGTGAAAATTTAGGTTTTAGAAATATTTAAGTGATAGTAATATGGTGTGAATCCAGTCAGAAGTATACATTTCTTTGTGATTTTTGTTACGGTTATAATGTCCAAAATGTATGACAGCTTGATTAGTAAAATTGATTTGACCAGGCAGTCGGGATAATAAGTTAGCTTTCCCTAGGAAGTATTAACCTGTATGAACAAAGATAAACCAGAATTGCCTTGTTTTTCTATTCAGATATCTTCCAATTAAGTGACATCAGTGAGGAAAATGTAAAATAGGACAGATGATACCTGGGTATTCAATTTGATAGGGACAGTGATGTGATTTGCACCTCTCTGGATAGATCTAGGCCCACGATTTTCAATAATATGGTTGGTCTTGATACCTGAAAGAAGTGTCCAACATTTTAAGTAATTCATATGTATGTTAGTACCATTATATTAATTTATTCATTTCTGTGTATACTTATTTTGTATATCATAAATTTCCTTTTAATGATCAGTCTGGGTGCCCTGACGTACCCTGACCTAGAGAACCACTTTAAAGTTCTCTTGGAAAAGGCAGTTATTTTGTTATATATTTTCATTCTATTACCACCCTGATGACAACTATAAAAAGAATAAATGACACATAATTTTCTAAACAGGTACCTAAGTGGGAAAATTGGTAGAGAAATTTTTTTTCTTTTCTTAAAACTTTAGGAAAGATGAGAATGTTTTAAGTGTTACTATTTTCTGTTGTCAGTTATAATATTTATTGGAAAAGCAAGTTGAAGTTGTAAATATTTAGTTAAACTTCCATGAAATTGATAGAAGTATGCTATCAATTTTAACAATAAAAGTGGGGTTTCATAGAGCTGGAGTGTTGAAGATATATCATTGATCAAATGCTCTTTTAATTTTATATATTAAATTTTATTTCTTCTAACATCTTCCTCCTTCCCATGAATCAGTGAGGAGACATTTCTGAAAGCAATTGACGAAATAGTCCACACTGGACATGGTATTTTGGACTTCTCTGCCCTGGAATTAGGAGATAGTTGGAACATGACTAACATCAAATTTTATTAGTTCCACCAGAAATTTGCTTTAACAATTCTTTTAGAGAAAAGTTATTTATAAGGCTGGATCTTCTTAGAACCATGTCCAAGGAAGCTTACTTATTCTTTATGTAAAGTATGAGAAGGATTTAGAATTTGAAGCTGTAAGCATTTATAAGGAGTTTTCTAGTACTTTAGGGATAATAGCTTTACTTCACTTTTACTTACCTTTAAGTATTCTTTATTGAGAATGTTCCAAGAGAGATTTACTATGCTATAAATCTTTGAAGGTTAGGGGCAGCTAGTTGTTTCCAAATTACAAAGTTAGAGGATGTTGGACAATGTTTAAATTAATTCCATTAGTTTCCAAAGTATATATGTATAATGTTTAACTAAAATAAAGAAGTTCAAAAATTTTAATATAAACTAGGATAATTTTGATTTTTTAAAACAAAGGCATGCTTAAAAAAATTTTAATGGGATATCTTAGCATGTATAATGTATCCATTTAATAAACATTAGGTAGCTTCTAGGAGATAGAATAGTGGAAAGAACTCTGAACTTTTGAGTCAGAGTTCCTAAGTTTTGAGCCCAATATTTACTGGCTCTACAAGTCTTCCTTTACTCTTCTGTAAAGTAGAGGTGGTTAATACTTGTATTTTACACTTTATTGGCCTGGTTTTCTTATTTTTATTTTTATTTTTTGCTTTGTTTTATTTTTAAACCCTTATCTTCCATTTTAGGAATAGTAAAATATTGATTCTAAGACAAGAGTCACAAGGGATGGGCAACTGGGATTAAGTAGTTTACCTAGGGTCATAGAGCTAGAAAGTGTCCAGAACCAGATTTGAACGTAGGTCTCCCAATTCCAGGTCTGGAATTCCACTGAGCTATGGAGCTGCCCCCATAGGTCTGTTGTGAAGAAAGCACTTTGCAGATTGTCACATGAGAGAGGAATTTGTTATTCAAAAAAAGGAGCAGATCTTAAATTTTTATTTATTTATAAGGTATTTTTCCATGTTTACATGATTTATTTTCTCTCTCCCCTCTTCCCTCCTCCTCCTCCTAGAGCCAACAAGCAATTTCACTGGGTTGCACAAATGTTATCTCTTGATACCTATTTCCATAATATTCATTTTTGCTATAGAGCAATCTTTTAAAGCCAAAACTCCAAATCATATACCCATATATACAAATGATAAGTCATATTTTTCTTTTGCGTTTTTAATCCCATTGTTCTTTCTCTTAATGTGGATAGCATTCTTTCTCATAAGCCCTTTTGGAGTGAGAAGAAGCAAGTTTTAGTGGCAAGGAGGGGGCAAGAGGTGGTAAATAATGTTAATTGTGCTAAGGTGAAAATTTCTGCTAGCATTCTTTGTAAATTTTAAGTTCAAACTTGATATAAGCCAGTTTTGTTGTTTATGTTTACAGATTAATCTGTTGTGAATTATTGATGAGAACTATTGAATAGCAAGATAAATGTCAGGACATGTCTCTTCTCTCACTTGGCTCCCTTCAGGGATCTGGGAACAGCTTTATTGTTGTAGTCTGCTACCCTTGAGCAAAAATATCTGAAGTCCAGGAATATCCCATTGCTCCTCTTAATTCTGTTTCACTCCTGCCTACCATTCCCAGGAGGAGAAAGTCTCTGGGGTCAGGAAAGTATAATAAACAGGTGTAGTATTTCACTAGGGATTTGCTTTCTTGCCTCTGTCTTCCTAAAGGCTTATAAGAGTAAAAATCCAGTCCCATAGTCCTGTATTGAAAGTGCTTTCTTAAGGAGTTCCCTTATGGAGGGGAGGACACATGAATTACTAAGTATATTAGTGTCATGTCTCAGCATTCATTTATTTTCTTTGTTCACTGAAGATTTTTCTCTTTGTCTTTATGAAAAACATTGCAAATCTGTTATCTATGCGCTATGTATTCTTATTTCATTTTGTTATTCGGTGTCCTACTTGTGTTGATGGGTTTTCCCTGCCCATGGTATGAGGGATAGAAATAGGGTAGAGTTTAACTTGTGAAGAGGTGTGTGTATGCTTGTGGATATTCTTTGTTTAGCAGCCTAGGAGAAAGGCAAGGGTGCATGTTATAGTAAATAGAGAGCCAACCTTGAACTAGGAAGATCTGAGTTCAAGTATCCTTGGTTACAAACTGACTAGTGATCTTGAACAAGTCACTCAATCTTACGATTTTCTGGCCAAGCTAGGTAGTAGCATAATGGATGAGTGCCAGGCCTGGAGTCAGGAGGACCTGGGTTCAGATGTGGCCTCCAACACTTCCTAGCTGTGTGATCCTCGGCAAATCACTTAAACCCCAGTTGTCTAGCCTTTATTATTCTTCTGCCTTGGAACTGATACTTGAATCAATTCTAAGATAAAAATCAAGGGTTTGAGAACAAAGGAAAAATACTCTGGGAAGACTTAATTAAGTTCCAGGTGGTGTGCCAATCTGCATTGGTAGCAAGCTTTTTTCATCCAGAAAATTTCCTATACCGATGAAATCACAGGCTCAGTTTTTAGTCCTGGTCTTAGAATCTTTCAGTGTTTCTTCTCAAAAGGCAGGGTAATAATTCTTACAATACCATATTCCTCCATCCTCTGAACTCTTTGTCCTCTTAATACTGTGAATGAAGAGACTGTGAGGTAGAAAAGGCCACAAATGGCTACAGAAAAAATTTTTTTTCTTTTTTAGTTTGTACACTTTTATTAAAATAATAGCATGTGGCAATCATCTTTTTTTTTAATAGTTTTGGCCTATTTTTAAATCACCAATAGAGGTCCAGAAACTGGAATTAACTGGACAATTATGAAAGCTTTTGTCTACAAACCCTCTTTTTTTCTAGTGCAGTAAAGGTATTAATGGTTAATATTTAAGCTACAACTTAAGCAGGTAGTTCTTTTTCTCCTTAAACATTTTCTAAAATTTAATTTTCAACACACTTAATATAATTATTCCTAGTAATTCATATTGCTGTGTGTTGCAGTTGGGTTTCAGCTTTTTTGAGACTTGGGATATACTTTTTCCTTTATAGGATCAAATTACAGGTCTATTGTTTCCAGGCATGTTCACAATAAGTGAAGCAAACAGGTGATGCCAGTCCTTCCAGAGGTATGGCTGTCATCTTTTGCCGATATAGATTCTGGAAACTGATCAACACAAAATAGAGCCAATGACATTTATAGAGAAATTCTAAGTATTTTGATTCTTTTTATATCTAAGTTACCAGGACAGCTGGTTGTGGAGTAGCTTCACACAGGAAATAACCCTGATGACAGGCTTGGTTTTGAATGTCTAGTTTGCTTTCTCACTACCATAGTCTCCCTTTTGACTCTTACTACAAGTAGTTCTGATAGTGCTATAGTAAAAAGGGGAGCATATGGAATTTTTCAGGCCAAGAGAAATTGCATTTCCTTATTGAAAAGTCTAAATAGGATAACTCTATATTTTGAGTTTAGTTCCTTGAGAAACAGTTTTCTCTTGCATTATTGTTATATTTATTTTACTTTGCTTTGGTTTCTTAACAAATTAAGTTTTCTCTAAAAATGTATTATCTAACTAAAGGATACTTAGTTTAGCATCTTTGGATTCATATTCAGACCTTCCCATCAATAGTGCTTATTGGATCTGCCAGAACTTAACATTAAATAGCAGGACCTTATGGGAAGCAATTTCTTCCATAGAAACACTATAATAAATACAGTCCTCTGACTAGAGAGAACATACTAACATCCATTTATTGTCAATCTTTTGCACCGTCTTTTGACCTCATAACTTGATTGAAAATTATTGAAAGCCTTCTCCAAAGTCACCAATGTTCTCTTGTTAAGGATAGTCTTAGTCTTTGTTCTTCTCAATAGACATTTGCTTTTGACACTATTGACTTTTTCTTCCTTGAAATACTACTGTTCTCTGGGTTTTCGTGACAGTGTTCTCCTTCTCAGTACTTTTTTGGCTTATCATTCACATTATGCCCACTAGTTGTGGGCATAATAGTTAGGGTGTTCCCTAAGCTTCTGTGGTGGATCCTTTTCTTCCACTTAGTAACTTTCTAAAGTTTTAATAATCTCTCTGCAGATGATTCCCAGATTTGTATATCCAACTGCAGTCTCTTTTTGGAGTTTCATTTTGAATCACTTAAACTCACCATGTCTGAAATGACTTATTTTCTTTCCTGGAAACTCATCCCTTTCCCAAACTTCCCTATTTACTGATGAAGGCACCATTATGCTTCTTCCAGGTTCTTAACTCTTCTAGTCTTCTAGATTCATAGCTAGTCTTCTAAGTTCATAACTCAGCATTATTCTGGGCTCTACTCTTTTCCTTACCCCTGCATATCCAATAAGTTGCCAAAGCTTGCCTTTTCTACCTTCACAATGTATCTTGCATTTGACTGATTGTCTTCGAATAACTGGGTTTAACTTTAATTTAGCCCCTTTATCACCTCTTGCTTAGTTTATTGCAACAGCTTCCCATTTGATTTACCTTGAATTTCTTTCCACTCCAGTTTATCCTACACACTCCTACCAAAGCAATTTTTTTTAAAGTTGTATTGCTATTTTTTAAGTTGTATTGCTGTTCACCCCGTTGGAAAAAAGAGAAAAGAAAAATTCCCTCATTGTCTGTATACAGTTCTTTACTCTTTATCACTTTCTGACAGCAGGTGAGTGCATTTTCATCATCTCTCCTTTAGAATCATGTATGGTTATTGTATTGATCACAATTTTTACAGCATTCAAAGTTGTCATTATAGATTTGATGTTATATAAATTATTCTCTTGGTTCTGCTCATTTCATTCTTTATCAGTTTATAAAAATTCAAAATTGTTGGAGAGTTTTAAATTGTTGGTAGTAGAAATTGTTCTGATTCTGCTTGCTCTGTTTTAGTTCATATAAAGTCTTTCTATGTCTTTGAAAATCAATTTCTTTTCTTATTTTGCAGTATAATACTTATCCCATCACATTCATATACCACACCTTATTTAGCAATTCTTCAATTTATGGGCATCTCCCTTCAGTTTCCTTTTTTTGGACACCCACAGAAAAAGCTACTTATAAGTATTTTTGTATATATAAGATCTTTTCCTGTTTCTTTGACCTCACATGTGTAGGTCTTTCAGTGGTAGCTAAGTTAGATGGTATATACTATTTAGTAACTTCTTGTGTCTAATTACAAATTGCTTTTCCAGAATAGTTGTATCCACAAGCCCACCAGTAATGTATTGATGTAACTTTTCTCCCACAGCACCCCCAGAATTTGTTTTCCTTTATCATCATCTTTGCCACCCTAATAAGCACAAGGTGGAATCTCAGAATTTCTTTAGTTCAGAATGAATTTCCTTAAACTTAGATCTGACCATGTCACTCCTTTTTTCAATCAATTCCATCAGTTTTCTGTTGCCTCTAACATAAACCAGGAATACTTCTTTGTTTACAATTTAAAGACCTATTCAAATTTTGCCCCAACCTACTTGTCCTCCATGAATGTTACTGCCCCTCCCACACTGCAGTCCAACCCACCTTGTGATCTTTCTATTCTTAGTTATTCTTTCTCCTGTCTTTATGCCTATGTCTTTTGTCCTGGACATCCTCCCATGCCTAGAATGTATATTTCCACTCTACCTGTGCTTCAAACTGTCCTGTTTTCTGTCAGCTGCAGTCTAGACACTGTCTTTTATTTGAATCCTTTTCTTGTTCTCTTTAACTGATAGTGCTTTCCTTCTCAGACTACCTTGTTTTTTGATTTTTAAAAGAAATTGTATTGATATTTAATCTGGAAAGGAAAAAACTCATACAGAAGTAAGAGGAGGAATTGCCATATTTTCTGCCAGTTTCAAAGCCTTTTCTCTGCCACCATCTGTTATCAGTCACCTACCTACATATAGAGTTCATTCCATGCTGTCTTATTTTATTTATTTATTTAGAAAGTTTTTCCATGGTTACATGATTCATCTTTCCCAGCCCTCTTCCCTCCCCCCTCCTGGAGCTGACAAACAATTCTACTGGTCTAGACATGTGTCATTGTTCAAAACCTTTTTCCATATTATTCGTATTTGCAATGGAGTGATTTTTTTTTTTAAGCCAAAAGCCTAATCATATCCCCATCAAACCATGTGATTGATCATATGTTTTTCTTCTGGGTTTCTACTCCCACAGTTCTTTCTCTGGATGCGGATAGTGTGCTTTCTCATAAGTCTCTCAGGATTATCCTGGATCATTACATTACTACTAGTAGAAAAGTCTGTTACATTTGATTGTGCCACAATGGATCGGTCTCTGTGCACAATGTTTTTCAAGTTCTACTCCTTTCACTCTGCATCAATTGCTGGAGGTCTCTCCAATTCACATGGAATTCCTCCAGTTCATTATTCCTTTCAATACAATAGTATTCCATCACCATCAGGTACCACAATTTGTTCAGCCATTCCCCAATAGATGGACACCCCCTCAGTTTCCAATTTTTTGCCACTATAAAAAGTATGGCTATAAATATTTTTGTGCACACATTTTTCCTTATTATCTCTTTGGGGTACAAATCCAGCAGAAGTATGGCTGGATCAAAGGGCAGGCAGTCTTTTAAAGCCTTTTGGTCATAATTCCAAATTGCCTTCCAGAATGGTTGGATTAGTTCATAACTAAACCAGAGCAATACATTAATGTCTCAATTTTGCCACATCCTCCCCAACATTTATCATTTTCCTTTGTTACCATTTTGGCCAGTCTGCTAGGTGTGAGACAGAGCCTCAGAGTTGTTTTGATTTGCATTTCTTTAATCAGGAAGGACTTAGAACACTTTTTCATGTGATTATTGATAGTTTTGATTTCTTCATCTGAAAACTGCTTATTCATGTCCCCTGACCATTTGACAATTGGGGAATGGCTTGGTTTCTTGTATATTTGACTTAATTCCTTATATATTTGGGAAATTATACCCTTGTCAGAGAGTTTTGTTATAATTTTTTTTTCCCAGTTTGTTGCTTTCCTTCTAATTTTGTTTGCATTGGGGGTTTTTTTGTACAAAACTTTTAAATTTAATATCATCAAAATCATTCATTTTACATTTTGTAATGTTCTCTATCTCTTGCTTGGTCTTAAATTTCTTCCTTTCCCATAGATCTGACAGGTATACTATTCTATGTTCACCTAATTAATTTTTACTTCACTCTTTATCAGACTACTTTGTTTTTAACTATTTTAGATATATGTATACATATTTAGTAGTATGTACTTGTCTCGTTAAAATGCAAGCTCATTGAGAATAGGTTTTTTTCTATAATTGTGCTCTATTAAAGTCTTCTGTAGATGGTGAAGGAGAGGGCTTAGGACTTAGGCTTAAGTCTTGGGAAATTCCTAGAGTTAGGGGGAATGATTTGGATGATTACCCAGCAAAGGAGACCAAATAGAGTGCTAGGCAAACTAGAAAAGAATAGTTATCATGAAAACCCAGAAACAAGATAGTGTATAGATTGAGAGGGTGGTCAACAAAACAAGGTCATGTAGCAGATAGGTCAGGAATAGGTGTTCTTAACTTCTGGTTTTTTGTCATGAACCCATTTGGCAGCCGGAAGACGATAGACATTTTCTTAGAATAAGGTTTTTAAATGCATAAAGGACATAAGGTTACAAGAAAAAATCATTATTCAGAAGTACCATTATTAAAATATTTTTGTAACACACAGAGAGTTCATAAACTCCAGGTTAAAAATTCCTGGTGAAGAAAGAGGAGGATTAAGAAAAGGCCACTTTTTTGATGGATAATTAAGAAATTGTTTGTAATTTTGGTTAGAGTAGTTTTCCTTAAGTGATGAGATTGGAAGCCTCCTTTCCAAGGGTTGAGAGAAGTGGAGACAAAAAGTAAATGGTTTTGGCCTAGGGGTTGTGCTGCAAAGGGGAGGAGAGCTATAAGATGAATACTTGAGATGATTAGAAGTCTAGCGAGAGGGTGCTTCTGTTTTGTTTAGTTTAAGATGAAGAAGAGTATGAAGCAGAAGGGAAGGAACTAGTAGATAGGAAGAGATTGAAGACCTAAGAAATTGATCTTTGATCTTTATGCTAAAAATGCTTAAATAGTTTTTAGGGACTGATAATTTTGGAAGGATTATATATTTAAAGAAGAGAATGGAATACGTGTACGTACTTGTGTGTTTGTGTGTGTAACCCCCCACCCCCATAGTAACAAAATTTAAAGAGCTAATAGTTGATTCGAATTAGCTAGGTCTACAAAACAATTTATTTGTATTTGTTTAATTTTTTTAAAAGTAGGCCTCTTTAAGTGTTCCCTTTGGGAGTCTGGTATGGGATAATGTAACTTCTAGGAGTAGTTTTCTCATTAATGCAAAAATTATAAAGTAACCCATTTTTTCTAAGTGTCCTCTTAATCAGAAGAGGACACTTAGAAATTGGTGGTTTAGATCCTGAATGTAGAAGCAAGTGAGAGAGTCCATGTGGTACAGTGAAAATAGGAAACAATATTGAGTTTGGAAAAATTGGAACTGAGATTGAATCTTCACTCTGATATTTTCTTATTTGTAAAATGAAATGATGGAGCTAGATACCTCCTGAGTACCTCCCTTTGAGTTCTAAATCTATGTTTCTTAACTACTGTATTGTTAACTACTCCTTTTAAGTCTAATCTGTCCCACTAACAGTTAGGAATCACTAGAAGGATTTGAATTTTTGACTAGCTGAAATTGGTTATTGATTTAGAGAGCTTCCTGGGTCAAGTTGTAATGAGAGATGAGACAAAATCTTCCACTGGTCAGGGAATGGTCCTGGAACCAACCTGTTTAGAGAAGAAAGGAACATAGGAAATCTATGACTACAGCTGCAAGAGATCTTAGAACTCTCTGGTTCAACCTTCATATTTTACATATAAAATTATTGAGGCCTGTAGAGATTAGTTAAGTAGCTTACCTACACAATATACTCAAAATTCACACTTTTCTCAAATCCATTGGTTTTTTTCTTTGTGGCATAGTGAAATTAGCCCAAGAAGCAAAGTATATTTTCAATACATCAGTGATTTTAAATTAAAATCAGGTTTCCTTATAAAACACTATTGGTAGACTTAAAGTTTCCTTCATTTTCACCTCCTCCAGTTTCATGTAAGGATTTAGCATGAAGACCATCACTGCTCCTCCCTCCATCAGGTGTTTGATTGTAAATTTATATACTCTGGGTTCTTACTTATAACTTAATTTTTAAAATTCAGTTTTCTTTTATGTTCAATTCCAAATTCTCTCCTACTTGTCTCCCTAACCCATTGAGAAAAGCAAGAAAAACAAGACCCACTTCTAAGTATGTATGGTAATTAAAAACATTTCCTTTTTATCCATGTCCAAAAAGAAAGAGGAGAAAATGTTTCTATTTGATCTATCAGCTAGAGGTGGATAGCATGTTTCATTATGGAACTTTTGGAATTATTGTTGGTCAGTGTGTAGGAGTTCCAAAGTCTTTAAAAGTTGATTATTAGGGGGCATCTTAGATGGCTCAGTGGATTGAGAGCTAGAGATGGGAGGTCTTAGGTTCAAATCTGGCTTCTGATACTTCCTAGCTGTGTGATCCTGGGCAAGTCATTTGACCCCCATTGCCTATCCCTTACTGTCTTAGAAGTGATACATAGTAGTGATTCTGAGATGGAAGATAAGGTTAAGGAAAAAAAAAGTTGATTATCATTACAGTATTGCTTTTATTGTATAAATTATTCTTGTGGTTCTTCACTTTATATTAGTTCATACAAATCTTCCCAAGTTTTTCTGAGACCATTCATCACTTCTTTTTATTTTATTTTAAATTTAAATTTTGTTTTTCTCCATTACATGTAAAAACAGTTACCAACATTTTTCAAAGAATTTTTTGAGTTTCAGATTCTTTCCCTTCTTCCCTTCGCCCTCCCCAGGATGGTAAACAATCTTGTATATATTTGACATTTGCAATCATCTAAATTTCCCCCCATATTAACCCTGTTGTGGAAGGAAAACTTGAACAAAAATAAATTAAAGTGAAAGAGTTTGCTTTGATCTGGATTCAGACTTCTTCAGTTTTTTCTCTGCAAGCAGGTGACTTTTTTTTTTATCATGAGTGCTTTGGGATTGTTTCAGATCACTGCATTGCTGAGAATAGCTAAGTTATTCACAGTTGTTCATTGTGCAGTATTGTCACCACATACAGGGATCTTCTGGTTCTGCTTATTTCAGTTTGTGTAAGCCTTTCCAAATTTTTCTGAGTTCTTACAGCACAATAGTATTCCCTTACAATCCTGGACTATTAACTTACTCAGCCATTCTCCAGTTGATGGGTAGCCCTCACTTTCCAATTTTTTGTCTCCATAAAAAGCTATTTCCTATATTTTTCTACACATAAGTCCTACCTCTTTGTTTTTTATCTCTTTGGGATATAAACCTAGTGCTGGGTCAAAGGGTATGTAGTGTTTTATAGCCCTTTGGGTATAAGTTCTAATTGTTCTCCAGAAATAATTGGATCAGTTCACAACTCCTCCCGCAGTGCATTAGTGTCTCAATTTTTCCACATCCACTTCAAGTTTTGTCATTTTCCTTTTATCTCATGATAGCCATTCTGTTAGGTGTGGGGTGGTACCTCAAAGTTGTTGTTTTAATTTGCACTTCTCTAATTAATCATGATTTTAATCGGCTTAGTAGATTGAGAGCCAGGCCAGAGATGGGAGATCCTAGGTTCAAATCTAGTCTCTAGAGACTTCCTAGCTGTGTGACCTTGAGCAAGTGACTTGTCCCCTCCCATCTCCCATTGCCTAGTCCTTACTGCTCTTCTGGCTTAGAACTAGTACTCAGTGTTGATGTTAAGACTCTTGAAGATAAGGTGTTTTTTTGTTTTTTTTAAATAGTGATTTAGGGCATTTTTTTGTATAACTACAGAGAGTTTTAATTACATTGTCTTGAGGACTTCCTGTTCATATCCTTTGACCTTGGGGAATAACTTGTATTCTTATACATTTGACTTATTTCTCTCTGTGTTTGAGAAATAAGACCTTTATTAGAGAGACATAAAAAATTTTTGCACCATTCTGATTACCATGTATTACTTTCTATCCTATTTCTCCCTATTTTGTTTCTGACCCACAGCTTCCCCCAGATTTGCCCTCTTTTCTCTCAGCCCCATACCCTCTTTTCTCATCACCTTCCTCTCCTATTTTCCTGTAGAATATGATAGATTTCTATACACCTGATTGTGTATATTCTCAATAATTCTGGGGAGTTTAACGCTCACATGCTCCCGTCTCCACCTTCCTCATCTTACTCTCCATTATAAAAGCTCTTTCATGCCTTTTTAATGTGTGATAATTTACCCCATTCTATTTTTCCCTTCCCTTCCTCCCAATGCATTCCTTTTTCTCATAACTTAATTTTATTTTTTTTAATATCATCCCATCATATTCAACTCACACCCTTGCCCTCTCTCAATGTATACTCTTTCTACCTGCCCCAATAACGATAAAGTTCTTAAGAGTTATAAGTATAATCTTTCCATGTAGGCAAATAAACAATTTAACTTTATTGAATGTCTTCTTATTTCTTTTTCCTGTTTATCTTTTTATGCTTCTCTTGAGTCTTGTATTTGAGAGTCACATTTTCCATTTGGCTGTGGTTTTTTTCATACCCAATTTTCCCCCTTAAGGATTATGCTCAGTTTTGCTGGGTAAGTGATATTTTTTGGTTGAAATCCTCTCTCCTTTGCCCTCTGGAATATCATATTCCAGGCTCTCTGAACCTTTAATGTAAAAAGTTATATATCTTCTATCATTGTGACTGTGGCTCCTCAATATTTGAATTGCTTCTTTTGGGCCGCTTGCAATATTTTCTCCTTAATCTGGGAGTTTTGTAATTGGGCTATAATATTCCTGGGAGTTATCCTTTTGGGATCTCTTTCGGAAAGTGATCAGTAGATTCTTTCCATTTCTATTTTGTCCTCTAGTTCTAGAATATCATGGCAGTTTTCCTTGATGATTTTTTGAAAAATGATGTCTAAGCTCTTTTTTTTTTTATCATGGCTTTCAGATAGTTCAGTGGTTCCCAAACTTTTTTTGGCCTACTGCCCCCTTTCCAGAAAAAATATTACTTGGCGCCCCCTGTCACATACTACCATGGCCCCCAAATGCACTTGTTGGCCATCACCGCTTCCCTGGATCGCTGCAGCACCCACCAGGGGGCAGTGGCGCCCACTTTGGGAATCACTGAGATAGTTTAATAATGATCTCACCTGGATTTATTTTCTAGATAAGTTGTTTTTCCCATTAGATATTTCACATTTTTTTCTATTTTTTTTTTCATTCTTTTGGTTTTGATTGTTTCTTGATGTCTCCTGGAGTTATTAACTTCCACTTGCCTGATTCTATGTTTTAAGCTATGATTTTCTTGAATGAGCTTTTGTACCTTTTTTTCTTCTTGGCCAGTTCTGCTTTTTAAGGACTTCTTTTCATTGGATTTTTGTGCCTATTTTACAGTTGTCCTTTGGTTATAGTGGTATTAACTTTGTTTTCTTCTGAGTTTGTGTTTTTATTTTCCCTGTCACCAAAATAACTTTCTATTGTTTCTTTTTGTTGTTTGCTCATTTCCCAGCCTTTTTTTTTTTTTTTTTTCTTTTCATTTAAAAAGCTGTTTAGTTTGGGCTCTGTAACTATGGTGAAGGGAGCACTGTCCAAGATTCAGGTTCTTTGTGTAGCTGCCTTCAGTGCTAACTCTGAAGATGTATATGCTTCCAAGGTGGTACTTTTTAATATTTTCCCAGATTGTGCTCTGGTCTATAACCACAAGTACTCTTTTCTGTCTTAGAACTGTGACCAGGGCTATGACCTAGGTCTGCCTCTTGGCAATGTGATAAGAGTCTTCCACCCAGAACCAGCAAAGGGACCCCCTGTAATCTCCTTAAGGACAGTTGTTTCACCCTCCCTTACACTTAGTGTTCATGACTGAGAGCTACTTAAGCCTTTGCTGCTCAGTCAGGTGCCCCCAAGAACTTTTGCTGTGCTGGGGCCAGCCTTGGTGTGTTGCTTGGTGCTCTGCTTTCACTACATCTTTTGTGCTGGCTTTCTAAGTTGTTTTGGGCTGAAATTTTTTTTTTTTCTCAACCTTCTTAATGGGTTATACTGCTCTAGATTTCATTTTGAGATATTATAGTTTTTTGGAGATCTGGTAGGCCTGTGTATCTTTTCCCACCACCCCCCTTATCGTTTCCTTTTTGTTTATTTATTTTTGTTTGGTTTTGTTTTTTTAAACCCTTTCCTTCCGTCTTGAAGTCAATACTGTGTATTGGCTCCAAGGCAGAAGAGTGGTAAGGGCTAGGCAATGGAGGTCAAGTGACTTGCCCAGGGTCACACAGCTGGGAAGTGTCTGAGGCTGGATTTGATCCCAGGACCTCCCATCCCTAGGCCTGGCTCTCAATCCACTGAGCCACCCAGCTACCTCACCCCCCCTTATTATTTCTAATAGCACAATAGTATTCCATACCATTGCCCAACCTGTTTACGTATTTCCCAAATGATAGGCTTTTCTTTCACTTTAAAGTTCTTTGCCACCACAAAAAAGAGCGTGCACGCATACATACATACATACATATATATATACACACATACACACACACATATATACATATACATATATATATATATCTACCCTTAACCTTCTGTCTTAGAATTGGTACTGTGTATTGGAAGAGCAGTAAGGGCTAGGCCAGTGATGGGCAAACTTTTTAAAGAGGGGGCCAAAGGAAAGGAAATGCTCATCTGTCAGACTGTTTCTAAGGCAACTCTTTCGAAGTTTCATTGTATTGTATCCTACTCATTGTATTCATCAGATTAGGAATAAGTCTGATAGAACATTTCTGGGGGCCACATATGGCCCATTGCTGGGCTAGGCAATAGCTCAGGGTCACACAGCTAGAAAGTGTCAGAGGCCAGATTTGAACCTAGGATCTTCCAGCTAGACCTGGCTCTCAATCTACTGAGCCACCCAGCTGCCCTCCCCCTCCCCCCCAAATAAATATTTTTAAAATTTCAGTCCTTTTTCTTTGATCTCTTTGGGGTTTAAATTTAGAGCATTATTACTGAGCCAAAGGATATGCATAGTTTAATAAATTTGGGGGGGCGTAGTGTCAAAATATTTTCCAGAATGACTGAACTGGTTCCAAGCTCCACTAACCATATATTAGTCTACCTGTTTTTTTCATGGCTTTTCTAGAATTTGTCATTTTCCTTTTTTGTCATCTTAGCCAATCTGATAGTATGAGTTGGTACCTCAGAGTTCTAATTAGCATTTCTCTTTATCATTAGTGATTTAGAACATTTTTTTCATATTTCTATTGATAGCTTAGATTTCTTCCTCTCAAAACTATCTATATTCATGTCCTTCAATCATTTATCATATGGGAAATGACTCTTGTAATTTCATTTAGTTCCTTATATATCTTAGAAATAAGATGTTCATCAGGAAAGTTTGCTATTAAATTTTTTGCCCTACTTGTTTCTCTTTTAATTTTAGAGATATTGGTTTTGTTTGTGGGGAAAAGTTTAATTTTATGCAATCAACATTTTTTCCCCCTCATGTTCTTTTCTATATTTTCTTTGGTCATGAGCTTTTCTTTTCTCCATAGATCTGAAAGGTAATTTCTTCCATGCTCCTCTCATTTGTTTATGATACTACCCTTTATGGCCTATTTGTCTTTTAGCTATTTGAAGCTTGTCTTAATATTGTGTGAAATGTTGTTCTATACCTATTTTTTTGTCATATTGCTTCCAGTTTTCCAAACATTTTGTCTATATGTCTATATGTGGCTATAATATACTTAATTCATTTCGCTGGTAACCTTAAAGTAAATTCTAAATGAAATACAGTGCTTCCTACTTTTTATTTGTCAATGTAGCATATAAATGCAGCATTTTTAAATGGTTCTGCCATTTCTATAAAGAAAAAAATTATAATGGTAAACACAAACAGCAAATCTATATTGCTGACTCTTACATAAAGTGGTATCAATCATTTGATCCAAAGAACCATCAACAATTTGTCAAAATTGACCTTGTAACACAATAGTTGGCTACTTGTAGACCTAACACTGAATATACCATTTTTTTGAGTCTCTTTTGTCAGAATTCTTGCATAATAATGAGAACCCATTTATATTCTTGATATTTTGCTCTTGCTGTTTTTAGTACCAGCTTTCATTTAAAATAGGGAAGGCAGAGAAATTCAAAAGAGCTAGAAGAAAGGACCATTAATGTTTAGGAGTCTCTAGTGAAACAATTAAAGGACACTTCAACTACTAAATTCCCCCCAAGAAAAGAAACACAATTCTGGTGTCAAGAACCTCCAGTTTGGATACATTTTTCATAATGCTGAAGTGTCAGGTGGTGGTTTCCCATATTTTTAAAAAAATAGGGGCAGCTGGGTAGCTCAGTGGATTGAGAGCCAGGCCTAGAGACGAGAGGTCCTAGGTTCAAATCCGGCCTCAGACACTTCCCAGCTGTGTGACCCTGGGCAAGTCACTTGACCCCCATTGCCCACCCTTACCACTCTTCCACCTATAAGTCAATACACAGAAGTTAAGGGTTAAAAAAAAAAAAAAAAAAAAACAAAAAAAAAAAAAAAAAAATAATTCATGGCTTAAAATGACAATGGGAAATATTTATAAATAGAAGTCCTGCAATTTGTTGAGCAAAAATGTGTTTAACTGAAAGGATATCCAAATATATAGCTTGTTTGAAGAAAGACAAAAATTACAGTTATTAAGTTATTATTATGATTGCTTGCATCTGATATAGTTTTGTTATTTTAAACTCTTATCTCCTGTCTTAGAATTGATCAAGGCAAATAGTTCCAAGGCAAAAGAGAGGTTTTTAGACAATTGGGGTTGTGACTTGCTCAGTCACACAGCTAGGAAGTATCTGAGGTCAGATTTGAACCTAAAATACCCACCCCCACCCCCCCAATCTCCAGGCAAGGCCCCTCTATCCATTGGGCTACCTAGCTGCCCCAGTGAAGTTCTTAACAACAACAAAAATATTCATGCCCTTAGATTTAAAATAAAAAAATACAATTTTTTTTTTTGCTTTCAAAGTGGTTCATTTTATTGTGGAAAAAAATTTCCAAAAAGTTTATATTATGCCTTTTCAAATTACCAAAATGCTTGACAACTTAAATTATCTCTCCGAAACCACCTCGTAGCAGCAAAAAAAGTCCTGTAAGTGGTTCTTCTTAATGCTGCTTTAAAATATTTTGTCAAAACCACAAATGATCTTATTGGAGAATACTTTTATAAAAATCAACTTTATTTAGTACCTGTAGTAGACAACAATTAAATTTTTCAAAATTTAGTTTAAATTTATTTCATCTTTACCTCCTTTATTTCTCAATATACACTTTCCCTTTGGGCCTCACTACTCATATATCCTTTGTAACAGAATGTTTTTTAAAAGAATGGGGGGAAAATAAATTTAGCAAAACCAGCTAACCTATCAAATAAGTGACATTATATGCAATGTATAATATAATTAGTTCTCCAAATCTCCAAAGCAGGGAAGCAGGTGAGTTTTGTCTTCCTCTATCATTGGTCATCTTATTTGGTGATCAGTTTTGTGTTACCTCAAAAAGTACCATGAATTCTTCTGTGGAGGGGTAGGGGACCTGGGAATTTTAATGTAACCACTGTAAGGGAGAAATAAGGGTTTTATGGGTTCAATATATTAAAAGGTGGTCGCCAGGGGAAATTTCCCCAATTAAGGAATAATCTCAAGTCAAAATTGACTTTTATGGTGTTTATTTACAATTAGGAAGGTTGAAGGTAGGGAAATTGAGAGAGAGAAACTCTGGCCACGTCCTGAGGCCTGGACCACATAAGAATTTAGAGGTCCCAGCAGAGGAGCACAGAGGTTAATTAAACAAGGCTTCTAGCCGCAAGGCCATTTACAATTAGGCCAGAGAGGCCTCCCTGAGGGTAGAGCCTCCAGAAACGCCAAGGGAAGAGAGAGAGAGTCAGCCTAACTTACCCACAGTGACAATTCAAAGGGAAGCAGTCAGAGGTCCCACCAGAGTCTCAGCATTCCAGCACTCCTCCATAATCCAGAAGAGCTCCTCACCAGAAGCTGTCTTCCATTGAAAACCTTCACTGACTGAGGACCTTCTCCTTTTAAAGGGGTCACTTATGCATCACTTCCTGTTCCTCCTTCCTAATTTGCATGTCCAATCACAATAGACCATTCTCATAGTACTGCCTAAGGGGCAGTCAGTTGACTCTAGCACACTTGGCTTATGGACCTCCCAGAATTAGAGGTGTTCTCACCTTTGGTGATTAAATCTAAAGACTGGCAGTGTAGACTTAATCTAATTATCACACCACCAAACAAGTAAATTGATTTTTTTTGAGGGCTGGTTTTTTCATTCTTTGGTTATATATGAAACTGTTCTTTCTGCCTTTGACCCTCCTGGGTATATATATCTATCTAGCACTAAGGTCTCATTCAAGAGTATGGATATTTTAATATTTTCAAGAGCCATTCAACAAGCATTTATGAAGAACTTATCTGGCATGTCCCAGTTACTGTACTGTGTAAACACTGGGGCTACAAAGAGAGGCAAAAATAGTCCCTGCCCTCATTGGGGAGACAATTTGCAAATAACTGGGTACATACCAACTATATACAGAGTATTAGAAAGGGAAAAGTATTAGAAAGGGAAAGGGAAAGTATCTCCAAGGGAAAGGTGATAACACAAACAGAAGTAAGTAGAGGGGAAAACCCTTGTAACAAATTAGCACACTCAAGCAAAATATACGGTGACTTTGTCCAAAAAATGCAGGCCTCTTCTATCACCTCTTGTCAGGTGAGTCTTCCATAGAAGAGACATGGTTAATTGAGGCTTTCTTTATAATGTTTTTGTTCTTGTATAAGATATTCTCCTGTTTCTGCTTTATTTTATACTGCCAAACATTCTCTGAAATCTTTTCATCATTTTTTTTTGTTTCCAACACAATATTATTGAATTTCATTTAAAAAATATGTTCTTATGTTAAAATATTTCAGGGCAGCTAGGTAGCTCAGTGGATTGAGAGCCAGGCCTAGAGAGAGGAGATCTAGGTTCAAATCTAGCCTCAGACACTTCCTAGTTGTGTGATCCTGGGCAAGTCACTTAACCCCTATTGCCTAGCCCATGCCACCCACCTTTCTGCCTTGGAACCAGTATATAGTATTGATTCTAAGGCAGAAGGTAAGGGCCCCAACAAACTAATTAATTAATTAATTAATGGTTCCTCCAGCATAGAATTGTGAAAGCATAACAGACATCTTATTGGACTGTTTCAGTGTGATATTTTGGTTAATGAATGTTAATTATCATGGACCTGAAGCTTAGTCAGATGCTTTCACCACCAAAATAGACACAGTAGGACTTAGTAACAAATTCAACATAAAGAATGGGGATACATGATGGAGAAAAAAAGTAAATTTTCAATTTATAGAAAAAATCTAAGTGCTTGAATCATTGAGACTCACATCTGGAAAGTTCCCTAAATTATTGATGCTCTATGAGGTATATGTTGGTGACTAATGTTACATATAATCCAGGTAATAGAAAACACTAGAATGGATCGGTCACCTTTTAGCAGAACGGGTGACTACTATAGGTTTCCAATGACATTCTCTTTGGAAAGTAATGTCTCATTTCATGTCATTCACAGCAGTTGTGTTGTTCTATTGTCACTAATAGTTCTGTCTTCATCTTTGTCTTTTGAAATCTCTAGTTTGAATTCTGTGTGTGGTTTTGCCTTCACTGCTGGCTTGTGTTTGGGGGGGAATATGTTTTTTTTATTATTATTATTTTAAAAAAATTTTTTTAACCCTTACCTTCGGTCTTAGAACCAATTGGTTCTAAGGCAGAAGAGTGGTGGGTCAAGTGACTTGCCCTGGGTCACACAGCTAGGAAGTGTCTGAGGCCAGATTTGAACCTAGGACTTCCCATCTCTAGGCCTGGCTCTCAATCCACTGAGCTACCCAACTGCCCCCTGTGTGTTCTTAACATAAATGTTTTTATATTTTAAAAAAAACATCCAAAGCATAGGAGTTTTACCTGTTCCAGAAAATATGAGTATTTTAACATTTATTTTATAATAAAAAGTTTATTCTTCACAATGACTCTCAAAGATAGTGTAAGAAAAGTCATCTTAAGCCAAGTTCCATTTTCATAGATGGGGAAACTTGAGGTTTGGAAGAGAATAAGTAACTATTATAATGTCATAAAGAAACAGAAAGAAGCAGTACTTAAACCCAAAGTCATATATATTTACATTCAAAATCTTCTAATTATAATTCAAAATTGGACTTTTTACACACCTCCCTGCCCCTCTTACCTTCCTTTGCAGATTTGGGATGTCCATGAATGCAAAACATTTCATACATTAATCAGTTTTGCTTGCTTAAAAGTTTTTTCCCCCATACTTTTTAGGGAGAGGGAAAGATACAGTAGAAAATTTGATGTCAAAAAACCTGAAAACACCCCAAGATATCAATACATTTTTATTTTGCTAAGAAAAAAAAAGTGTGTACAGACATGGCAACATCATGCAGACAAAATGATGTCTTTGAAAAGCCATTTTGTGAAATAGAAGAAAGTACTATTTTTCAGGAACCTGCCCTATCCATACAGGAGATTAAGAACGGACTTGGCCAGCTGCTGTGAACCTGTTTGATAATTCTCTGCTGCTAGACTTTCTGACAGAGGTGAATCTAGATTAGGATGCTCTACTACTGTACTCAGATTGGGCCAGTAGGAAAAATGTATACAATAACAATAACAACATTAGAAAGAAAAAAAATTAGAAAGCTTATCAAAAGAGTGATACACCGGTATTCCAGAGGACAATGATGAAACATGCCACCCAACTCCTGACAAAGAGGTCACTTTAGAGGGCATCTGGAAAAAAGAGAAAATAAATACTTATTATGATTGTGATGGGGTAGGGTAACCCAAACCATTAGACTTAGTGTTCTTTATGTTACTCATTTATTTGTTTTTGTTTTTTGCCTCTAGATATATTTGAAAATTGACCCTCTCTTCAGAGATGTCCAAAACAAATAAATCCAAGTCAGGCTCTCGTTCTTCCCGCTCGAGATCTGGATCAAGATCTCGGTCTCGTTCATTTTCAAAGTCTCGTTCTCGGTCTCGGTCAGTGTCCCGCTCCAGGAAACGCAGACTGAGGTAAGGACATTCAGCCATGCTTCTGGATCGATCTATTATGTAGTCTGTACACTTAGGGACCTTTTTATTAAATGGCAATGTTAACTGTCGTTTGTTATCTCTTCCCAGATTTCTATTTAGGAGCATGTATATTTTCATAGCTTTTCAATATAGAGGAGTTAATGAGATTGAGAAGCCTCATATCTGCTGAAATCAAAGGAAAACAAACTTTAATTAAACTGTTTCCTTCTATTCTTTATTCCTGCCTATTCTTATTTTAAAATCTTGAAAGGCCTAGGCAAAATTTTACCTTCATTTATGAATAAAGGCAACTAAGCAAAATAATGATATAATCAACTTGTAGAATTAGTGTTTAACCTATTTCAGGGAATTGAGTTTTGTTTTTTTTTAACATTTATTAATATTCATTTTTAACATGGTTACATGATTGATGCTCCACCTTTCCCCTTCAACCCCCCCAACCCCCCCCCCCCCGCACCTCACC
>NC_058132.1:81597288-81630319 GCF_016433145.1 Gracilinanus agilis | reverse complement strand
ATTGTATTGCTGCTGGTACAGAGGTCCATTACATTCAATTTTACCACAGTATATCAGTCTCTGTGTATAGAGTTCTTCTGGCTCTGCTCCTTTCGCTCTGCATCAGGGGAATTGAGTTTTATATATGTGGCAGCACCCACTTGTTTGTCCATGTTAGTATGATCATTAGAAACTGACTGTATCTGCATATCAAAGAAGTTTTGGTAGGACCTCTAATTGGTGTTACTTTGTCAAGCAATAGATTGTTTTACTGTATATCTCAGATAATGAAAGTACATTTCAGAGTTTCCTGAAACATTAGAGTTGGAAGGTACCATAGCGATGATGACTCTTTTCATTTTATGGCTAAGGAAACAAGACTCCAGTGAGAGATGAGGTGGACTCTGTGTAAGCTTGGTCAGATGAGGAGAAAATTGGTCTAACTTCTAATTATGAAAAGACTCAGGCCTCTTCCTAATAACTCAAACTTCTTTGTAAAAATGTTTTAAAGTCAAGAGCTTTTTATTCATTCAAACTAGTCTTACCTCCACTTAACTTGAATTATTGAGGTTTTAATGTATGGACATGTTGTCTTACTTAGTCCTTTATACTTTGCCTTTTTTCTTGTTTTGAATTTTTAATTTTCTGTTGATCAGAGTATTTGAATTTTCATTTGTGTGGATAGATGATTTCTTTTGAGAGACAGCTCTTCCAGGCTAAGATTAAGGAAGAAAAGTCAACTTTTGAAAAAGTTCAGAGAAAAAGGAGTTAGAAATCAACTTTGGAGTATATCTTAAGTGGACATTGATTTCTATGTCTATATTTTTCTATATTGTTTACTGGAAATGTGGTGTATGATTTGAATTTTTGACTAAAAGGTCTGATAAACTTGAATAGGTTACTATAGAAGATAAAAAAAGATTTTGCTACTGGAAACACCTTTCAGTTTTAAAATTGTATATAGAGTCCACTTTTCCTTAGGTGTATTGGTCATGAGGTTAAAAATATCTTTGTAAAAGGTCACTTGTTTCTTTAAGCTGTCATCTTAGTTGTATTCCTAGCACTCTTGTGCTTTTAAATAGCCCAGTAAATATGAGACAGGAATTTTTCCTTCCCAGCATATTTCACTGAATCCTGAAATGCTGCATCTCCTGTTTTCTGTGATGGAATATTCCATATTTTTTTCTTTTTTAAGGTTGTTTTATATATCTATCACCCTCCCAATTGCATGTAAAAAATGAGTCGTCTTATAACACACACTTTCTCCACCTTGAGATGGTAAGCAGTCTCATATAAGTTTTACATTAATTATTTTGTGGATGGAAACTCAAATAGAAAAATAAATTAAGAAAGTGAAAAAAATTTGCTTTGGTTTGGATTCAGACCAAGGTTTTTCTCTGGAAGTTGATGGCATTTTTTTATCATGAGTCCTTTGTTTTCCATAGTATTTAAAAGAAAATTGTTTTTTGTTTTTCATTTTTCCCTCCACACTTTGATGTACAGTGTTTTTGTCTGGAAATCATTTAAAGCTTCAAAGCTTAAAACTGAATCAGAGACTCCTACTTAACACTAGATAAGTTTGTTTATGCTTAATAAAACAGTTATCATTAGGGGTATTTTCAGCAACTTCTTTTTTGCTCAGGAGCCTTGAATTCAAGTCAATGTAATTTTTCTCAACTATGAGGCTCTTAAAAGTATACTTTTTAAGATTGCAGTTGGCATAAATGAGAATAAACATTTTGAAGACCATAAATCTTGACCAAGGACATGATCCCCAGAATCCTTCTAAACATCAGGTTGGTGTTTTTGATGAACTCTCACCCTTGTGACAAGGGTAGGTCCTAGGCAGGTCTTTTTTCCTTGTCTCCTTTGCCTCCTGAAATCAATTAATTGTAGTCTTTGACTAGGAAAGGGGGGAAGAGAAATGTGTGTCTCCATCCTCTTATGGATGCAGTCCATCCATTAAGGGTTAGATTTAGATCTGCTTTGTTACCATCATACCATGAAAAAAAAATAGTATTGGAAAAGAGTAACTAATTTTGTTCCTCTTCCCCAATCCAAAAACAGATGTATTTGCAGTTTAATGCTCTGTTTTCAATTCTGCCTCATCTGTTTCATGATTTTTCTTTTAATTTTCCCTACACTACAAGGAAAGTTTATTGTCCAGAGTTGTGAGAACCTACACTTTTAACTATGTTTAGCCATGTAATTAGCTGCTGTGCTACAGAATGGGAGAAAACTGATTGTTTCCATGTATTTCACAGAATACATCTATGCATCTATACAGTGGCCCGCAGGTTTTGGATGCAGTGTGCTACAGGCAGGCCCCTCACTAGTATGGTAATAAAGATGTAACTAGCCTCCTGAGGATGTGAACATGAATTACACTCCCACTTGGTGCTTTGGGTGGATCACATCCCTTCCCCCCCCGCCTGTGCACACGTATAGTTTTTAATCAGGTCAGATTCAGTTTCAGAGCCTGCATCTGCCCTTTTTCTTTCTTATAGTATTGTTACTGTTTTCACATGAGAAAGTGTTAAAGGTAAGTTTTTTTTATTGCACTAAGTAATAGTCAATTAGCAACTTTGTATTAAGACATCTTTGTCAAATACTAGTGCCAAAAAATTTTTATCTTTGACTAAAGACCCAAGTTTAAGGAAATCAGAATTATGAGAAACTGAGACCCAGTTGTGTTGATTATATTGAGTATAATCATACCCGAGTACTTGCACTGCAAAAGTGGTAATTTGTTATAATTCAATTTTGAAAAAAACATTGGATCTTTATTAAATGTAGTATTTTAAAACAAGAAAACTTCGGTACATGTGTGGACAGACTTCTATCCACACCTCTAGAAATCTAAAGTGTATACTGCATTCTGTCAAGGATTATTTGTTACAATCCCTAAGGGAGGTTGATGGAGGCCTCTGTTACAGAGCCACAGAGGAGCCAATGCAAGAGACCTAAGTGTTTGGTGTCAGGCACTGCTGGTCGGAGTAGCTTTGCCTGGAAAGGATTATGTAAAAGGATTTTTTGATTTGTTTGTTTAAATCACAAATACTTAAAGATTCATAAACAAAATAGGAGATCTGCCACTGAGCTAAATTCAGTGTCTTTGTCCTGAGATGTGGTAGACTTTTCAGTAAATTTCACATTGCTGTAAAATCTCTCTCCATCTCAGTGCTTTCCTCCCCTGCTGCTTCCCTTTAAAAACAAACAAACAAACAAAAATTGGTGGTTATATTACTAGTCTGAAGTTATTGTTCCTCTGGAGACTTTTGACTTAAGATTTTATTCTAACAAAGGTTAAGGATTTTTTAATGTTTTATTGATAATGTTGCTGTCACTTTCCAATGACTTGCCCCTGTTCCAATAGAACTTTTCATTTTAACTAAGAAGTAATTGATTTTTTTTTTAAATCAATTCATTGGCTCATTCTGACAGTGCATACTTCTGATAGCTACTCAAAGTCCAATGTTAAATTTTTCCTGTTGATAGAAAGCCTGCCTCCCTGTCACAAACCCTGTCCAACGTTTATTATTTAATGCCAAATCTTAGAGATTTTTGCACTATGATTTTAAAGCAAATAATACTTAAATTTTTTTTTTTACCCAATTACATGTAATAACAAATTTTCACATAAGTATTCTGAAATTAGATGGTTTAAGTTGTCTCACTTCCTCCATTCTCTCCCCCCAATCCCCTTCCAGAGCTGGCAAGCAATTCTATCTGGGTTGTACATGTATTATCATGCAAAACATATTTCCATATTGTTTATTTTTGTAACTGAATAATCATATAAAACAAAAACCCAAATAAGCAACTTAAAAACTATATGCTTTAAAATTTTCATCTGCATTCTTTCTCTGGAAGTGAATAGCAGCATTCTTTGTCATTAGTCCCTCAGAACTGTCCTGGATCATTGTATTGGTGAGAGTAGCTAAGTCTGTCACATTTGATCATCCCATAATATTTCAATTATTATGTATAATGTTCTCCTATTCTGCTTATTTCACTCTGGATCAGTTCATGAAAGTCTTTCCATTTCTTCCTGAAGTCATCTTATTCATCATTTCTTACACACAATACTATTCTATCACCATCATATATCACAGTCTGTTTAGCCATTCCCCAATTGAGGGACATCCCTTTAGTTTACAATTCTTTGCCACTATCAAAAGAGCAGCTGTGAATATTTTTGTATAAGTGGGAGGGAATCCCTTTTTTAATCTCTTTGGGATACAGAGCTAGTAGTGGTATTATTGGATCAAAAGGTATGCATTATTTTAAAGCCTTTTGGGCATTGTTTCAAATTGCCCTCCAGAATAGTTGGATCAGTTCACAACTCCACCAGCAATGCATTAGTGTTCCAATTTTGCCACATTCCCTTCATAATTTATCATTTTCCTTTAATGTCTTATTGGCCAATCTAATAAGTGTGAGGTGGTACCTCAGAGTTGTTTTATTTTACATTTCTCTAACCAAGAAGGATTTAGAACATGTTTTCTATATGATTATTGATAACGTTGATTTCTTTCTCTGAGAACTGCTTATTCATATCCTTTGACCATTTGTCAGTTGGGGAATAACTTGTATTCTTATAAATTTGACTTAGTTCTTTATATGTTTGAGAAATAAGAACTTTATCAGAGAAATTTGTTACAAAAATCCCCCCCCCCCCAGTTTGTTGTTTCCCTTCTGACCCTGGTTACATTAGTTTTGTTTGTACAAAAGCATTTTCATATTAAATTTTTAATTTAATTTAAATATTAAATTTAATATTAAAATTAATAAAGTCAAAATTATTAGTACCATTTTTTATACTACTACTACTACTACCACCACTACTACTACTATAATCATCCTTGTCAAATGAGAATCAGTGCTAGAAATCTGGCAAATAACTTGGGTCTGCTCTGGAGCATAGGGAGTTCTTTGAAACATTTACAACCTTATTAGGGCATTGAATTTTTAGGTTTTCCTGATGTTGTTTAATACCAACTTCATGGATACAGTGACCTCTCCTGGTAACATAGGGGCATATTAGACAGTTGTAAAGTTGTGAAGCCAAATGTAATATTTTTAACCTTTGACTTATTTTAAAGAAACTATCCATGGATGTTTTAAAATTATGTGGTTAGAGTGTTTTGCCAATCCAACTGTTTAAGGGATTCTATTGAATGCCATAGAATTGATCCAGATAGGTGTAAGATCTAGCTTGCTTGAGAAGCAAGTAAATTTACTGTAGCCAGGAAAGGTCTGATATATAGAGATCAGGGTCTCAGGCACTATTACAATTGGGGGCATAAATACAAACAGTATGGCACTTGTCTTCCCAAATTTTAAATTTTTCAGCTACTTTCTATCCCCATATAATTTATGTGCATTAAAATTTTTTTTTATATTCTTCCATGTTTGCATGATTCATTTTGTTTCCTTCCCCCCCTCCTGGAACCAACAAGCAATTCCACTGGGTTATATAAATGTTATCACTTGGTATTTATTTCCATATTATTCATTTTTGTAATAGAACAATCTTTTAAAACCAAAACCCCAAATTATATACCATATAAATAAGTGATAAATCATATGTTTTTCTTCTGCATTTCTACTCCCACAGTTCTTTCTCTTGCTGTGAATAACATTCTTTTGCATAAGTCCTGGATCATTGCATTGCTAATAATAGTAAAGTCCATTACATTGGATAGTTCCACACTTTCTGTGTATGAAGTTCTCTTGGTTCTGCTCATTTCACTTTACATCAGTTCATTGAGGTTCTTCCAGTTCATATAGAAATCCTCCAGTTCATCATTCCTTACAGCGTTAATAGTATTCCATCACCATTACATACCACAATTGAGGGAAACCCCATCATTTTCCAGTTTTTTGCTACCACAAAGAAAGCGGTTATGAATATTTTTGTACAAACATTTTTCATTATTATCTCTTTAGGGTACAGACCCAAGTGGTTTTGCTAGATCAAAGGCATGCATTCTTTTAATGCCTTTTGGGCATAATTCCAAATTGCCTTCGAGAATGGTTAGATTAATTCACGATTTCATCAGCAGTGCATTGCCCAATTTTGCCACATACCCTCCAACATTTATTATTTTCCTTTATTGTCATATTGGCCAATCTGCTAGGTATGAGATAGTGGTATCTCAGAGTTGTTTTTATTTGCATTTCACTAATTAATTAATTATTAATGGTTTTGGTTTCTTCATCTGAAAGCTGCCTATTCATGTCCCTTGATTATTTGTTAATTGGGGAATGGCCTGATTTCTTATACATTTGACTTAGTTTCTCATAATTTTGAGAAATTAGACCATTGGCAGAGGTTTTTATTATAAAAAATTTTTCCCAGTTAATTGCTTCCCTTCTAATTTTGGTTGCATTGGTTTTATTTGTATACAAAATCTTTTTAATTTAATATAATCAAAATTATTCTTGCTTGGTCTTAAATTCTTTCCTTTCCCATAGATCTGACAGGTATACTATTCTATGTTCACCTAATTATGCTAATAATTTCTCTCTTTATATTTAAGTCATTTACCCATTTTGAATTTATCTTGGTAAAGGGTGTGAGATATTGATATAAACCTATTTCTCCCATACTGTTTTCCAATTTTCCTAGCAGTTTTTTGTCAAATAGTGGGTTCTTGTCCCAAAAGCTGGAATCTTTGGGTTTATTGAACTCTAGTTTGCTGAGGTCATTTACCTCAAGTCTATTCCATTGATCCACCCTTCTATTTCTTAGCCAGTACCCTATTGTTTTGATGATCACTGCTTTATAGTACAGTTTAAGACCCGGTACTGCTAGGCCTCCTTCCTTCACATTTTGTTTTCATCAGTTCCCTTGATATTCTTGATCTTTTTCCTTCCAGATGAACTTTGTTATAAATTTTTTTAATTCTGTAGTTTTTTTGGTAGTTTGATAGGAATGTATTAGCTTATCCTACCTATGAGCAATTAATGTTTTTCCAGTTGTTTAGATCTGTTTTTATTTGTGTGCAAAGTGTTTTGTAGTAATGTTTATATAATTTCTGAGTTTGTCTTGGCAAATAGATTCCCAAATATTTTATATTGTCTAGAGCAGTGATGGGCAAACTTTTTAAAGAGGGGGCCAAAGGAAAGGAAATGCTTATCTGTCAGTCTGTTTCTAAGGCAGCTCTTTCAAAGTTTCATTGTATTGTATCTTACTCATTGTATTCATCAGATTAAGAATAATGTCTTCCAGAAGGATAGAATATTTCAGGGGGCCCCTCCCCCCAATCTGGCCTGGAGGGGGGGAGTAGTTTGCCCATCCCTGGGCTAGAGCGACTTTATTTCATTTATTTGTTTGTTTGTTTGTTTTAGGGCCTTGCCTTCTGTCTTGGAGTCAATACAGTGTATTGGCTCCAAGGCAGAAGAGTGGTAAGGGTAGGCAATGGGGGTTAAGTGACTTGCCCGGGGTCACACAGCTGGGAAGTAGCTGAGGCCAGATTTGAACCTAGGATCTCCCATCTCTAAGCCTGGCTCTACCCAACAGCCCCCTAGGCTAGAGTGATTTAATTTTTATTTAAATTAATATTTAATGGAGTTTCTCTTTCTAACTCTTGCTGCTGAGTTTTGTTGGAAATATATAGAAATGCTGATGATTTATGTGGATTTATTTTGTATCTTGCAAATTTATTAATTATTTCCTCTAGCTTTTTAGTTGATTTCTTGAATTCTCTTAAGTATTCCATCTGCAAAAGTGATAGTTTAGTTTCCTTATTGCCTACTTTGATCCCTTCAATTTCTTTTTCTTCTCTAATTGCTATTGCTAGCATTTCTAGTACAATGTTAAATAATAGTGTTGATAATGGACATCCCTGTTTTACTCCTGATCTTATTGGGAAGGTTTCTAACTTATCTCCATTTCAAATGATATTTGATGGCTTTAAATAAATACTGCTTATTTTGAGGAAAGACCCTTTTATATCTATGCTTTTTAGCATTTTCAATAGAAATGGGTATTGTATTTTGTCAAAGATTTTTTTCTGCATTTATTGAGCTAATCATATGATTTCTATTAGTTTGGTTGTTGATATGGTCATGTGGATGGTTTTCCTAATATTGAACCAGCCTTGCATGCAACCCTGGCATAAATCCCACCTGGTCATAGTGAATAATCTATATGATAACGTGCTATAGTCTTTTAGCTAGTATTTAATGTTTTTGCATCTGTGTTCATTAAAGAGATTGGTCTATAGCAGGCAGCAGTGATTCCCAAAGTAGGCACCACCGCCCCCTGGTGGGTGCTGCAGCAATCCAGGGGAACAGTGATGGTCACAGGTCCATTTGGGGGCAGTGATAGTATGTGATAGGGGGCACCAAGTAAAATATTTTCTGGAAATGGGGCGGTAGGCCGAAAATGTTTGGGAACCAGTAGTCTGTAGTTTTCTTTCTCTGTTTTTGGTCTTCCTGGCCTGGGAATCAGTACCATATTTGTATCATAAAAAGAGTTTGGTGAGACTCCTTCTTTGCTTATTTTGTCAAATAGTTTGTAGAGTACTGGGATAAGTTATTCTTTAAATGCTTGATAGAATTTACCTCTGAATCCATCTAGCCCTGGGGATTTTTTCTTAGGGAGTTCCTTGATGGCTTGTTCAATTTCTTTTTCTGATATGGGATTATTTAAATATTCTGTTTCCTCTTTTGTTAATCTAGGCAATTTATATTTTTGTAAATATTCGTCCATTTTGCCTATATTGTTATATTTATTGTCATATAATTGGGCAAAATAGCTCTTAATAATTGTCTTAATTTCCTCTTCATATTAGAGATGAGATCACTGTTTTCATTCATGATACTAATTTGACTCTCTTCTTTTTTTTAACTTAGATTAATGAATACTTTATTTTATTTTATTTTTTCAAAATACCAGCTCCTAGTTTTTATTAGTCCAATAATTTTTTTTACTTTCAATTTTATTAATTTCACCTTTGGTTTTTAATTATTTCCAATTTGGTCTTTACCTAAGGTTTTTTTAATTTGTTCTGTTTCAATTTTTTTCCCCCATATGTTTTAAAGTTTTTTTCCCGTATGATTTAAAGAATTTAAACATTCTGAGGAATCTAAAAAGAATGAGCATATCCCCTAATACTTTTTTTTTTTAATGTTGAAGCTATACTTTGCAAATACTGTGCAAAAGTATTTGCTTTATTTGAATTAAGAAATAAATGATACTTTATGTAACCGTAGGTTTTCATTTATTTCAGGAGTAAGAAAACTATTTTAACATCTCATCAAGCTTGCTTAAATGGAGTTTTTTGCCTTTTTTTACAAAGTCATAATCTTTATCAGTGATTATGGACCCATAATAATCCATTCGAGTAGTGAGGTGAATTATTTTTGAATATTTGCTTTTAGCATCAAAAAGCAAATGAAGAACAATGTCCTTGGGAAGCAGATATCATTCAAGAGTATCTTTGTCAGGATTTTTAGGAAGAACATGACACTTTTTTCCCCCGTGAAAGTAGCTGGATCAAAAGTAGAAACTCTTTTCCCTCTTTTCAGTTCTAGGTCCCGTTCCAGATCATATTCTCCAGCTCATAACAGAGAAAGGAATCATCCAAGAGTATATCAGAACCGAGATTTCCGAGGTCACAACCGAGGCTATAGAAGGCCCTATTATTTCCGTGGTCGCAACAGAGGCTTTTATCCGTGGGGCCAGTATAACCGAGGCGGCTATGGAAACTACCGGTCAAATTGGCAGAATTACCGCCAAGCATATAGTCCTCGACGGGGCCGCTCTCGATCTCGGTCCCCAAAGAGAAGGTCCCCTTCACCCAGGTCTAGGAGCCATTCTAGAAACTCTGATAAGTCTTCCTCTGACAGGTCAAGGCGCTCTTCATCTTCTCGATCTTCCTCTAACCATAGCCGAGTTGAATCTTCTAAGCGCAAATCTGTAAAGGAGAAAAAATCATCTTCCAAGGATAACAGGCCATCACAGGCTGCTGGAGATAATCAAGGTGATGATTCCAAGGAGCAGCCTTTCCCTGGAGGTACCTCTCAGGATGCCAAACCATCAGAGAGCTCAAAGCCATGGCCTGAGGCCACTACCTATGGTGCTGGCTCAGCATCAAGAGCTGCTGTGTCTGAGCTGAGCCCCCGAGAGCGTAGCCCTGCCCTCAAAAGCCCTCTCCAGTCAGTGGTGGTGAGGCGGCGGTCTCCTCGACCTAGCCCTGTACAGAAATCCAGCCCTCCACTCTCCACACCTTCTCAGATGGGCTCGGCTCTGCAGAGCAGCACTGGCTTTCAGGCTGGAGCTCACCAAGGCCAATTTGATCATGGTGCTGGGGGCTTGAGCCCATCCAAAAAGAGCCCTGTGGGTAAGAGTCCCCCAGCCATTGGTTCCACATACGGCTCATCATCACAGAAGGAGGAAGCATCTGCTCCAGGAGGAGCAGCATATTCAAAGAGGCAAGTATCACGTTTTTCTTGTCTTGTTTTGTGTCATGTGGTATACCAGCTGATTATCGATTTTAATGTGGTATAGATGCCAAAAGCTATTTGTGGTGAAGGAAATAGTGGTTTTGTTTTCCAAGTCAAATTTCTGATTAATAGTAGCAAGGTAACACTGTTCCCTGAAACTTTGTTTAGCAAAGTTAAAAAAAAAAAAAAAGACAAAAGTTACACAAGGAAATCTTTAGCTTAACTCTAGCTTTCCTACCTTCCTGAATTTGTATTGCAGCATAAAGTTTCTTTAGACTACTCTGCCATGGTGTTTTCACATTTAAAATTTGCCTTGGAATCTGCCAATGTGTCTATAAGCCAGAGAGCAGTAGAGCTTTGTGGGTCAGCCATCAAAAAGTATGGTCTTTGCCAAAGTGAATGACCATTGGAACGGTTAGCATTCACCTGCTAGTATCCACCATCTACTATGACCGATCTGCACCAGCCCATCATTGTGAAGAGCTGCTTACTCACAAAATTCAACTCAGGAGATTTGGGCAGAATGGGGAAGTCCAAGGCTTATGCCCAGGAATGCCTTATTTTAAAACTGCAAGGTGGGTGTGTATCCCAATAAAAAGCCACCAGGCTGCATTTTAAGAGAGGACGTGGCAAAATACCCCTGTCTATCTGCACGGTGAGTGGAATGTGGATCTTGTTTCTTTTTTGTGTGAGTGTTTTGAGGGAAAGGGCAACTGGAATAGCCCATGGGCTTGTGGCTGTTGGAGAGTATACTCTGCCGTTGACTTTACTTGGCCTCCCCTGGCAGGTGTCCTTTCCATTGCTCTGCCCTTGAGTCTTTTTTCTCCCTGAAGAGTATGTTTATTGACATTTTTTTGGAGATGCCTAACCTCCCTCTGATGCTTTGTTTTTGTTTCAGTGCAGTAGATACTCTTACTTTAACTATCCCAATGCAGTGGACCATACCTCCCTTGTTCAGTTCTCAATAAATTTAAATTTTAAACCCTTAACTTCTGTGTATTGTCTTATAGGTGGAAGAGTGGTAAGGGTAGGCAATGGGGGTCAAGTGACTTGCCCAGGGTCACACAGCTGGGAAGTGTCTGAGGCCAGATTTGAACCTAGGACCTCCCGTCTCTAGGCCTGGCTCTCAATCCACTGAGCTACCCAGCTGCCCCCAATAAATACATTTTTAAGCGGTTCTCATACCATGTTTGTAGACAGTTATCCTCATTAGAAGAATTTATTATGAGATTCATTTTCCACAAGAAAAACCCCACATTAACATTTGTTTTTATTTGTATTTGCAGTAGATGAGATGTTTAGATCTTCTAAGCGACTTGCATCAAATTTGAAGTCGCTTTTGAGACTTTTATTTCCAATGTGTATTATATAAAGCAAAACAATCCAAGGTTGAACGTTCTGGTGTGTTAACTCTGCTGAAAGTAGATTTATAAATGGCTGAGTGGAGGTGTTGGGTAAGACCTTAATTTTTTTTTCATAGACTTAAGTCTATACAGGTAAGTTGATTCTTTTAGTACTTTAAAAATGCCCTCTGCTATTCCCTCTTTGCTCTTTTTGCCATACGTTCCCATGTCCTATATACATTTCTTTAGAATTAGGTTCACAAATCTACATGAGATTTAACAAATATATTAAAAATTAGCTCCATTGTAAAACTTTTGGCAACTTTGGAAGCAAAAGTTCTCGAGGAACTTAAAAAACAAAAACCCAAAGCCTATTAACTAAGCAGATTGCTTAAGAAATCTTTTTTGTATGTATATGTTTATATTTCTATAAATAGGTATCTGGAAGAGCAGAAGTCTGAGAATGGGAAAGATAAGGAACAGAAACTAACAAATGTTGATAAGGAAAAAATAAAAGAGAAAGGGAGCTTCTCTGAGTTGGGCTTGGGAGATCCAAAAGTGAAGCCTGACCCTTTTGCTCCCAAAGCTGATGCTGAGAAACCTTTTAGGGGCAGTCAGTCGCCCAAGAGATATAAACTCCGAGATGATTTTGAGAAGAAGATGGCTGAGTTCCACAAGGAGGAGATGGATGAGTCAGACAAGGAGAAGGCCAAGGGCCGCAAGGAGTCAGAGTTTGAGGATGAGCCCAAATTTATGTCCAAAGTCATCGCAGGCACCAGCAAAGGCCAGGAGGACGAGCGGCCCGGCAAGTGGGAAGGCCTGGTGTACATGCCAGGGGGTAAGGAGAAGCAGAGAAAGGCTGAGGAGCTGGAGGATGACACCTACAGCGACCGGCCCAAGAAGGAAGAGCGGGCGGCCACCAAGAGGACCGAGGCCACCACGCACCGGGGCTTCGTGCCGGAGAAGAACTTCCGGGTGACTGCCTACAAGGCCCTGCCGGAGAAGAGCTCATCGCCACCACCTCCACCACCCAGGAAGGCCACTGCCACCACCCCGGCTACTGCTGCCCCTGGCGATAAGCTGGGCCCAGCCAGGGCCGAGAGCCTGCCCCTGGGCAAGTCCTCCTTCTCCATCACCCGAGAGGCCCAGGTCAACGTGCGCATGGACTCCTTTGATGAGGACCTGGCCCGGTGAGGCAGCCAGGGAGGGAGGCAGGCCTGAGAGGGTGGGGGGAGGGTAGGCCAGCCATCCCCAACTCCCAGGCAGCCTCAGGGCAGCAGCTGCCCTTGGGCCCTAGGGGGCGCCGTAGGGCAGGGCAGAAGGCAAGATGGCTGCTTCAAGGAAGGAGTGAGTGAGCAGGGGTCCCCCTGTCCTGGCCTGCCGGCCTCTCTGGAGGGCCTGCCTGCCCACCTGGGGCTGGGGTTGGGACTAAGAGAGTGTGAGGGTCCTTCCCTCCTCTCCTCCTGGCAGGGCCTGCTCCTCCTGGGCCTGGTCTCTGCCTTGGCCTGCGCCCCTTGGGCCTGCTCCCAGCTAGGCCTATCCTGGGCTGAGTTTAGTCCCTACCTCCTCCTGCTCCTGGGCCTTGATGCCATGTGCCCAAAGAAGGCCTCCCTGGGATGTTGGGGGGAGGGGAGACTTATTTGAGGGTTCTTCAGACATTCTTAACTGACCTCCAGAGGATCAGCTAGATACCAGATGGGCAGGGCTACTACAGTGATTGCCTTTAGGTCACACTGATACAGTTGTTGGGCACTTGGTCTTTAGTCATACTGGTTTTCTGTGTGCATTTTCCTTAAATCTCTCTCTCTCTTCTCTCATTTTTCTATTCTAGTCCCAGTGGCTTATTGGCTCAGGAACGCAAACTCAGTCGAGATCTAGTCCATAGCAACAAAAAAGATCAGGAATTCCGCTCCATTTTCCAGCATATACAGTCTGCTCAGTCTCAGCGGAGCCCCTCAGAGCTGTTTGCCCAGCACATTGTGACTATTGTTCACCATGTTAAAGGTGAGTCTATAATTTCCCATGCCTTCCTCTAAGAAGATCATTTGGGGAGAGGAGGGGGAGCCTTAGTCCTCTTCCAAGTGACCCATCAGGCCTCTTCTCTTGTCCCTTGTTTAGTTGAACTAGGCATCCTATTAGGAAGGTCTTTAAAGACCTTGACTGCTATGAGGGAATTGCCTCTGGGGCTACCTCACCAGTGCAGCAAATTATGGGGTTTCAAGTGCTAATTACTGATGTCTGGTGAGAGTGGTTAAAACTTTTACACTAGAAGTATATATAGAGAGTTGAGTATGTATAGTAAAAATATTTTTCAGATTTCCTCTTCTTTTTCTTCCCAAACTTCTGGCCTAAGAACAGAGCTTCTGATTATAAGCTTCTTATAACAGATCTTAATGATGCCTTTCCCTCTTCCTCCTTGATTTCCCAAAATGATGTTGTTTCTTTGACCATGTGATAAAATTGTCCTTCGAGTATTTTTCTTAAGGACTTAAATTATTCCATAGAAATTGGATCAATTTTTATCTTTCTTAGATAATTTAGAGGAGGAGTTTTTATGTGCTATGGGAAGAGATCAAAATCAGGAGTACAGCCAGGGTTAGGCAGAGCCTGGCTAGTTCAGACTTGTGGCACATCTGCAAAGCTTTGTTTAAGAAGGAGGAGCCTTTGTACTTCAGGAAGAGAAGTCCTCTCCAGCCCTATTACCTTGACTACTACAGAAATGAGTGGCACTGGAGTTCTGTAAACTTGGCATCTCCTCCAGTACCTCCTTCTGTGCTCTGCAAACAAATGTTTTGATAAATGTCTTTTGTTTGTAATAAAGTTTACCTTAACCTTTGGGATTTTTATATATGATACATTCACTCTGCATCAAGTTTAAACTGAAGCCCACACAATTGTTGGTTTAGAGCCCATCTGGTCCAACCCCCTAACCAACCAAGACCCAGGAAAGTTAAAGAACTTGCCCAAGGTCACAGCTAGTAAGCATTAAAGGAGGGATCTGAACTAGAGTAATCTTGATTCTAGATCCTTTGTGCATCCTACCAATACTATCCTGCATTGCAATAATCATGGTTTGTGTTTCTTTCCATCTTCCACAGAGCATCATTTTGGATCCTCAGGAATGACATTGAATGAACGTTTTACTAAATACCTAAAGAGGGGAACAGAACAGGATGCAGCTAAAAACAAGAAGAGCCCAGAGATTCACAGGTGGGGAATATGATCCTCTTAATGGAGGTTTTTAATGGAAGCTTGTTTCAGGCCATACATGAGCTGTTCTGGGTCTTGAGGGAGATAGGCCAAAAGGGGCTAGGGCAGTGATGACAAACTGTTTAGAGACAGTGCTGTGCCACCACCATGTCCATATTCTTCTCTTCCCCCCCAACACGCACGCACGCACGCACGAAAGTTCTCCCATTGGCTGCAGAGGGCAGGGGATGTGTGCCCACAGAGAGCACTTGGCATGCCACCTTTGGTATCACCATCACTGTACCAGGCTCTCCTCTTTAGCTTACTTTTGAGTTTTTCTTAAACATGTTTGTGGCTTTTCTGAAAAAAGAAGCTGCAAAATATTGAGGGGATGATGTAGGAGTCTGGTATTTTTTTGTTTGTTTTTGGTTTTTTACATTTTAAAGGATATTTTCCCAATTATATGTAATAACAATTTTCTGCATGTTTTCTGACATTATAAAATCCAAATTGTCTTCATCCCATCCTCCCTCCTCCCAGAGATGGTAAGCAACTTGAGCTGAATTACACATATATATTTCCATGGTGTTCATTGTTGTAAGAGAATACTCATATAAAGCCTAATTCCCAAATAAAAACATAACTAAAGTAAAAGATAAGATGCTTTGATCTGCATTCCAACCCCAGCAGTTCTTTCTCTGGAAATGGATAGCATTCTTTGTCATAAGTCCTTCAGAATTGTGCTAGTCCAGTATAATGAATTAATTTAGCAAATTTCTGAAATTTTTCTCTGTTTATTAGGCACTATAAGTTGATGATTTCCAAGAAAGTTGTATTCTGATTTAGACATTACTTTGGGTGGTTTTTCATTAAAATAGTCATCTTCTGCCCTTTGCATTAGGCAGAAGAGGCATGTTTAGGCACTAAAGGTTCTGTTTTTTGTTAAAAGTGTTAGGAGCTGGGGCAGCTGGGTAGCTCAGTGGATTGAGAGTCGGGCCTAGCGATGGGAAGTCCTGGGTTCAAATCCGGCTTTAGACACTTCCCAGCTGTGTGACCTTGGGCAAGTCTCTTGCCCCCATTGCCTACCCTTACCACTCTTCCACCTATGAGCCAATACACAGAAGTTAAGGGTTTAAAAAAAAAAAGTGTTAGGGGCTGGGCATTCAGTAGCCAGCTCTGTTCTGTGGGCCTGAGGAAAAAACAGTGGGAGATGAAGTTGGTTCTTGGAACTTAAGCCCTGGATGTAGAACCATCAGATATAAATTGGGATTCCACATCATCAGTTTGATTTGACTTTTTCATCTGAGTTCATAATTCTTTATATTGTTTTGAGTAATTTGCACACACAGTCTTGGTAGGCTTGTTGAGTTTTTGGGTGGCGGTTTGTGGAGGGATGCTATGGTCCAGATCTATATTTTATATCAGACAGAAATAGGGAACTCTGTTTGAAAATTCTACACTAATGAAGCTCAACACCACACCCACAGCTTGAGAGTTTTAGGGAGTTATCTCAGGCACTGGGCTACTGCGTGTAAAGAGATAGGACTTAAAAATTCTTGTCTTCCCCTCCATGGTTCGTTCTCGTTCTTTCTCTCTCTCTCTCTCTCCCTCTCTCTCTCTCTCTCCTCTATTCTGAGACTCTTCAAAGATATTTTCTTTCCTGTTGATAAATTGCATAAGTAGAAACTTTATTTATCACTGTCCCCCTGAATGGCTAGCACATAGTAGATATTAAGTGAATCTGAATTTTGTAGGTGAGTGGTTACAGAGAGCACCTAAAGATGAGAAGGTGAGAGATTGAGTTTCATTAGAAAATATTGACTTGGGTTTTGTTTTGTTAATTTCCTAGGAGGATAGATATTTCTCCCAGTACATTCAGAAAACATGGTTTGACTCATGACGAGATGAAAAGCACCCGGGAACCTGGCTACAAGGTGAACTGTCGCTTTCATCAGTAATTTCAACAAAATGAGTGCGTTGGGCATGAACTTAACAGAAATGTTTTTGTTTAAATTACTCTCTACTTAAGTTTGTGTTTTTCTTTTAAGGATGGGCATAATTCTAAAAATGAACTACAAAGGGTTAATTTTTATTAAATGTATCAACAACCTTTGTGAAGTGGTTAGAATATGGTAAATGACCCCAAAGTCTATTGAGGTGAGATTGAGAAAAAAAAGAGAGGAGTTTTGGAACAAGTGCCCATGATGAGAGAAGAAACTTTTTGTGATATTTTTCTGCTTGTAAGTATTATCAAATCAATTGTATACATGCGCTATTTCCAACCATGATTTCAAAAAGACATGCATGTCAGAGAGAGGAAAATAAAACTTTTATTTGTTTTTATGCTGAGTAAAACTGTTAATACACAACTAGTCCAGTGTGTTCTAACGTTGTACCCATATCATTTGTCCCTTATTGTTACTTTACTGCTGCCCAGCCCAGCTACATTTAGACTGCTGTGAATAGTAGTATGGGGAATTTAAATGTATTATGAATTTAGCTTGAGTTTTTGTTGTTATTGTTTTTTTTTTAAGCCTCAGTCATTCTTCATGTATGTTTATGATTAAAATTTTAAATATTTTCCATCTTGCTGAAACCTTAGTTTTCACATACTTATTTTCAAGCTTTCAAAAAAAAAAAGGAAAGAAAACAAAAACTTGTTAAATCAGAAAAATATGATGAACCTGTTTTTTTCTCCTCTAAATATCAGCTTGACATTATATGAAACAAAAACTTTTTTTAAACTGTGGAAGAAATTTTGTCCTTCATGTTCTTGGGGGGGAGCTGTATAATACATTTACACTCCCTAAGGGAATAGTGGCTACTTTTGTCAATGACCATTCCTGCTGCTGGGAGTAGTTTGGTGCCTGAGTAGAGATAATAAAATCTCTTTCCTAGAGAAGTGTACAAAAAAATAAATAAATAAATAAAACTGCTACTAAAAGTACCATGGCAACAAAATCTGTTTCCACCAGGAAGAGATAAGTAACTTCCACCTCTTCTTCTTGTGGCTAAGATTCCAAGTTTGTAGTTTTAAGTTTGAATTAAGTAAAATTTGAATAGCTAAAAAGTAACTAAACTCATCTTTTCTGTCCCCTCTGTCATTCGTGCATAGTTTGAGGGATTATGTCTGAAATGAATGTAATTTTTTGGTTTTACATTTACATCTGAAGTCACGTTGTAGTTTCCCTTTTCCTTGGTTTTGAATGAAAAAAATCATCTGCCACAACAGATGATTTCTTTTTAGAAGCCATTATCGGGGTGTAATATGTAACTGTACTACATCTCTGTAATGTTGCTTCTTTGTTAAGTATCCAGAAGGTAGATATTTTTGTGTAATTTGCCTTTTTTTTTTAAATATATAAACTCCTTCCAATTATTGCCACTTCCATTGTTTTGAATTATTCAGCCTCCTTATAAGGAAAATTTCTCAACATCTGTAGAGGTAATATTAGGATAATCTGCTCAGACCCTCCATTCCCTGCTTTCTAGGCCAGATGGTGCTTTGAGATATTTCCCAAGTTTATCGAAGTGCCTTAATAGCAGATTAGGAATGTATCTTGAGTTCAGCCTGTATCAAATGTCATCAGGTATTCTTGGTTGTATACATAGTGGTTCTGTGCACACAGACCAGTGCCTGATCTGCCCTGCCCCTCAGGGAAAAAGAGTTGGGGGAGAAGGCTCTCACATTAGAATTCTCATCCTGTAGATTATCTTTGGCTATTGACAAGCTGGCATGTTCAAGTCCATCTCCATGGTTTATATACAGTAGTAGGAAATTAACTAGCTTCCTATAACGTTTTGTTCTGTTTTGTTTTGAATAGGTCTTGTTCTTGCTAGGTTAAATAAATGCCCTAAGCTTCTTGTTAGGAAGGGACATTAAGTCACTTGTGCAGCTGGGATATGTTTACTAGTATTCTTATCATTCCCTCCCCCTTCATAATATCCCTGCAGTGAAAACTGGTTTTTTTAGGGTGACTAATATATTGATAGATTTATAGTCTAAGAGCCTTAACTCTTAATTCTTTCTTTCTCTGCAGGCTGAGGGAAAATACAAAGATGACCCTGTTGATCTTCGCCTTGATATTGAACGTCGTAAAAAACATAAGGAACGAGATCTTAAACGAGATAAGTCAAGAGAATCAGTGGATTCCCGAGACTCAAGCCACTCAAGAGAGAGATCAACCGAAAAATCTGAGAAAACTCACAAAGGCTCCAAAAAGCAGAAGTATGTCAGCATTCAGGTCTATTTGGGTCCTGCTTGATACCAGGGCTGGTGCCAGGTGTAAACTCCCCAGACTATCTAGGAATGAATTTTCATTGCTAGTAGTAGCTTAATACAGCCACACTCCCTCAAAAGGTTGCTTTAGCTATTTTTCCATATCAAATCTATTAAAGCCCAACCCTTTAGTAACATTTTTTGGTCAGTAACCCATCTAGATTATACTTACCAAATTAAACCTCTCAAAGTAGTTTCACCTAATATCAGGTTTCCTCAGAGGAAATTATTAGGTGTGTGTATGCCTATAAATGATCATTTAATGTATGCCCCATTTTTCTGTGCAGTAGAGATTTGAACCAAGACCAAACCAGTTCAGGGACTCAAATTCTTCTTTTTTTTTTCCCTCTGTATACAAGTTATGGTATTGAATTTTTAAAAATTGGTAGGGGGAGGGGAAATAATTTTTTAAAGAAATAAATCATAGCTTTGCCAAATCCAAAAAAGTGTGGTCTTCCTTCAAAGGAGTCACTTTGGGGATGTGCTTGGTCTGTCGGTGATAAGCATTTTTCAGCATTTTTCTTAACAGTTCTAGAATCCTCCTTTGAGACTAGCCTGCTTAGCTTGTAGCATTCATTTCAGTATTCTTCTTGGTGGTGAATCTTAGTCCTTCAAGTGAATTTTTTTACAGTGCATCCATTTAACAATTCCTAGTGAATAATGTGGGTTTTATCAAGCTGGCCTTTCGTGTTAAAAGAAAAACAAGACAATGTAATAAGCCCTTGTCTTGCATGACTGATTAACTGGATTTAAATTCTAGTATGATTTTGAGAATATTCAAAGAACTCCTGATTGCTTTGGTGTAGCTTCTTTGTCCACCAGTGCCACTCACAATTCTTATGCCCTTTAATAGAAGGTCTTTTCAAGTTCCCGTGTTGGGAAAGGATTGGTGGGGGGAGGGTCATCCATGGTGGCTAATTTTGTTAGGTGGATTCCTGGATAAAAAACATTCAACCATCTTTGTACCTTTCTAGGTTGGTGTGACCTTTCAGCACTTGTGCTGCTCTGCTATAGTCTGAGAGAGCCCAGGGTCACAACCTCTGTGCCCCAGTGAGGCATTGGAGGAAAATGTTAGTGAAAGAAGTCCTCTCCTTGATTTTGTTTTTGGTTTGTTTCTTTGCTTTTGCTTTTCTGAAAATACTCTTTACCTTGTATTTGGTTCTGTGGCGATCTCTGCCAATATGCCTTTTTAGCCATCTTAAATTACTGATGACCTTACATTGAGCTAGTACTGTGTAAAGAACTTTCACATAAATTACCATGTTTCAGGCCATACTGAGAAAGAAAAATTGGACAGATATTTTCTTTGACAGATGAGTAAATTGAGGCACTTGAAAACCATGTGCTGGCCTATGTTCACACAGTTATTTAGGGATGGCTAGGGCTAAAATCTAGGTCTCCTGCCTCCCAGTTCAGTACTCTGTTTTATGTATTGCCTATAAAGTCCCTTGTACTAGGGTAGAATTTTATAGAAGGCTAGCTTAGATTCCTTCCAAGAAAATTTGATCATAGGCTAAAAATTAGAAAGGATCTTGGAGAGCCACCTGGCCCAATACATCCCTTAGCAGGAGTCTTCTTGGTAGCATACTTAAGTGGTGGATATAGTTTTGTTTGAAAACCTCCAATAAAGGGGAATCTTACTCTCTCTGTACCTCTCAAGTAGTCTCTTCTGCTTTAGGATAACTCTTAATTTTTAGGGGAGGTGTTATTACTAATTGACAGATGGATGTCATAAAATGATCTATTATCTAAGGTTGAGGACACTTCTGAACAGGGAACAGAGGAGACTTCAGAATCAGAAGATGGAGATATATAAGCTAGACCAGTGATGGGCAAACTATGGCCCTCCGGCCAGATGCAGCTCCCTGAAATAATCTATCAGGCTACTGAGACATTATTCCTAATCCGACGAATACAATGAAACTTCGAAAGAGTTGCCTTAGAAACAGACTGACAGATGAGCATTTCCTTTCCTTTGGCCCCCTCCTTAAAAAGTCTGCCCATCACTGTCCTAGACAATAAAAAAAGTTATTTACAGTTGGAACCAGTTGACTTGGTAGATCCAACATGTAGTATATTTAATGACTTTTATGTCAACTTGAAAGAGATATCTTGTGGAGTACCCCAGAGATCTGTTCTTGGGCCTATATTGTTTAACCCAATTAAATGCCTAATATGTACATGACATTTACATTCTTTTTGGAATGGGCATTTTACCAGTAACTTTGATAAAATGGCATAGATGACACATTTATTGGATTTGCAAATAATCTCGAGCTGGTAAGGAAAGTAAATGACACATTATATGACATAGTTTCCAAAAATATCTTAACCAGTTAGCATGCTGGTGCAAATATCTCAGTAGTTATTATGTAATTAAGATAAATATAAAGTCTTATACTTAAGAAGTTAAATCTTTAAACCTAATTATAAGCTTGGCAGTGAGGGAAGATGAGAAAATCCAGGGAGGCAAGGAATAAATGTAGATTGAGAGCAGGTTGGCTGAAAAAGATCTGGAGGTTTTGGTGAACTACAAGCTTCACTATAAATCAAGGTTCTGATATGGCAGTCACCACAGGGGAAAAAAAAAAGACAAAATGCTGTTAGGTGACATTGAGAGGCACAGTGTTCAAAAAAGGAGATAAGATCATATCACTATATTCTCCTGGTCAGATAATAATAGTAGCTTTCTTTTCTGGGCATATTTTTATATATGGAGATTGATAAGCTAAGGGCCACTAGGTGATAAAGATCATACCATAGAAGGAGTGAGTAAAGTAATTTGAACTGAAAAAGATCTAGAGAGTTCATAATGGTCTTCAAACATTTGAAAGGGTGTTATGTTAGAAGAGAGATTTGTTCTTCTCAAAGACCTCAGAGGTCAGAATTAAGAACAGTAAATGGTAAGGAATGAGGAAAATGATGTCCAACCTGGACAGTAAATTGTTTTGTTTTGCTTAACTGTCCTTTGTTAAAAGAGAGAGTTCCCTTGAAGAGCCATTGGAAAATAATGTTATGTTGTAAAAAATAAATTATTAATTTCTAAAAAAATGAAAATAAATGGAAGTTACTTGAGAGACAGATTAAAGTTTCATGTAAGGAAAAACTCTAGAAATTAAACCTGTCCAAGATAGAATACTTGGTCAGATAAGTAAGTTCTCTCTCACTAAATGTCCCTAAGCAAAGACTAGATGACTGCTTATCAGGCATAGAGTAGAGGAAATTCTCACTCAATTATAATGCAGCCTAGATGTTCTCTGAGACATCTAACTTTCTTGGTGAAAAGGAGAATGGCCTGTTTATCATCAAACCATGTTAATGGCTCTTGGCAGTTCAGAATGAAAAGTATATTAATCCCACAGGTGTGACTACCTAATTTAGTTTTTCACATCGTTTCTTGTGGGTGGTCTGACTAAGTAACCCTAATATAAACTCTTCTCCATTATAAACCTGAAGTTTAATCCTGGTTTTACCACCAGTGATCTTTAAGGACCTTTTCACTGCTCTGACAGTCTATGATTATGTTTCAAGATCTGTGAGTGGGCAGAACAATCTCTAAACATTCATAGCAATCTAAAAATGCCAAAGGGAAACAACTCTGTAATGAGGTATCACCAACACCCAGGTTCAGAGTAGTGCTTCTGAGGCAGACCTTTCTTGAGGGGCAACTACAGTACATGGTAACTCCCCTATTTTGAGATGGAACTTAAAATTCTCTTTGGAATTCTCAGGCCTTTATTTTATGACTTGGCCCCTTCCAGATCCTGTGTTGCCTCAAGAGGCTAATCTTTGTACCTCCTTCTGGTGGCCAGCTGGTTACATAGATATATTAGATCATGGAAATACATTGTTCCTTGCCTATCTCCTTGTTTCAGTACAGACATCACCTTTAAAGGCTGATTATTAAAGCTCTAATCTCTAGGTTCCAAGGATAACATAACAGCCATTTAAGAAGTAACTCCTAGAATAGCCTCTCTAGCTCTCTGGGTTCCCATCCTATCCCACTGAATAACACTACCTGTTACTTGACTCCAATATATTAGATGTGTTCAAACCTATTTTAACAGTCCTAACATGTTCCTGAGTTATCTTATGTTAGTCCACACCTATGAGGCGCATGGTGCTGGTGCTAAAAGAACCAAGCCAGGGTTCTTTTAAAGGGCTCACAGACCACACTGGCTTCTCTTTTCACACAGGAAACATCGACGAACACGGGATCGATCTCGGTCATCGTCGTCATCCTCCCAGTCATCACATTCTTACAAAGCAGAGGAGTATACTGAAGAGACAGAGGAGCGGGAAGAGAGCACCACAGGCTTTGACAAATCCCGGCTGGGGACCAAAGATTTTGTGGGTCCAAGTGAGAGAGGAGGCAGAGCTCGAGGGACCTTTGTGAGTCACTTCATACCCCAACCTCCTCCCTCCCCTATCATGTGACCTGCTTCCAAGGGTGCTGTTCTCCTTTTTTTAAAGTCCATTTGCCCTAGGAGAGTAAAGTAGGTTCAGTACGCCTACTCAGTATCTGTCTCCATGGGTCAAAAGATAGGTTTCTCTGTATCTCTCCCTTCTTGTGCTAATAATTATAATAATCCGTCCTTTATTGGGATATTGTAGGGAACAGGGAAGATATTCGTACATCAGGTAGAGGCCACACACTCCCTTCCAGCTCTGACATTTTCATTTGGCATCAGCAGTGAATATCTCTGGGTTCAGGAACTAGCAGGTTCTTACAGATCCTAGAGATATACTGTGCTCCTTGTTGCCCAGATGGTATGGGCCCTTTTGGCCCAGTCACTCTTTTCCTCAATTATTTATTTTTACAATTGCTTTTTTCAGTTTGAAAGATTCTTCTGTAGCTTTTGGTTTCTGACCTTGTTCTCTCTCACTGGTCACCCAACAAAATGCTTTTTAGACATGCTCATACACCAATGAATTAGACATCTAAGGTTCCCGAGTATTTAGCCACATGATTGGATAGAAAGTGGTTTTATCAGCAGGAGCTTAGGTCAGTTTTGTTTTCCTGAAGTTTTCTAACAGTCTTCAAGAAGGGGCCACCATCTACATACTAAATAAGACCCAACTGCTCTTCTCTGTTGCTGCAGCAATTTCGAGCTAGAGGAAGAGGCTGGGGCAGAGGCAACTATGCTGGCAATAACAGTAGTGGCAACAATGATTTCCAGAAGAGGACCCGGGAGGAGGAGTGGGACCCAGAATATACACCCAAAAGCAAAAAATATTACCTGGTATGTATCTGGGAATAGGGAAGGAATCTAACCCTGACCATAGTCGATACCTGAGGCTCTAACAACTGAATATGCATGGATGCTGTGCCAAAAGTGACATTGCAGCTAGCCAATGAGTTCAGCTGCCTAGTGATACTGTTCTTTTTTTTAAATGTGAGCTGACAACCATGCATGGAGTAAAGGCCAAACATCCACTAACATAGCTGAAATCAAATACAACAAAGTGAATCTAGCTTTAACAACTTATACATAATTGTGTTTTGCTGCATAATTATTATAATAGCTAACATTTATGGAGTACTTTCTATGTGTCAGGTGCTGTGCTAATAAATGCTTTATAATTATCTCATTTGATCTCTAAGACACCAGTGGTAAGCCATACATACATATATATAAATGGCTAATATGACTTGCATATTCTTAAAGCCAAGTGTATTTAGAGTCCAGCTGCAGGGAGAGAGAGAGGATGCTTTTAGCCCCTCTGAAGACTAAATTGTCAGAGGGCCTGGTCACTGGCTTTTTGCGAAGCAGTACCAGCTAGAATAAAGGGACTACAGGTGTTCCTTGCCCTTTCCCACTTCTCCAGGCTGTCCAAGTGGAATAAGTGAGAACAGACCTCACATTTATAGGATCCTTATTGCTCTACATGGTTGACAATCCCACCTTTGAAGAGCATTCTGTGTTGACACACATTCCTGGGTTGATTTGGGGTTGTGGTGCTTGCAACTATTTACCTCTCTTAAAAGTTCCATTTTGGGGAATTAACAAGCCTGTTTCCATCCCTGCTTCTTTCAAGAGTTGCCCACAAAGACTCCAAGTTACAATGAATGTTTCTAGGCTTTGGTGGAATATTGCGGGGTTGGGGATAGAGGCATGCTTTGGCTACAACCAGGTAGAAGAAGGTACAGTAGCTGAGATTAGGAAACATGTCTTGAAATCCCAAATTCAGCAACTCTAGGTGTGTGACCTATCAGTGTGACAAGACAGTTTTCCCCTCCACTTAAATGTTCTCCTCTGTAAAAGGGATTCTAATTCTAATACTACCTGCCCCTGGGGCCCGTCATAAGGATCTTGTATTTCTTACTATGTTTAGATGGCTATGGACCAATTGTGCATAGATAAACCAACATTTATATAGACTGAGCTTCCTTCTATTCCCCCAAAGACACTACCTGCCTCCCAGCCCATCTCAGTCTAGCTCTTAGCCCCACTGCTTCTGCTTTGCTTTAGTTGACCCAGTTGCTTTTTCCCTGGCACATCCACATCCATCTGATCCTGGAAGTTTGGGGTTGAGAGAGATTGGGAAGGAAGAGACAAGTTTTCCATTGGAACCTCTTGAGAGTAGTTTGGGCAGCCTGGGTAGGGAGGGTGCCCATGAGAGTTTTGGACAGTATGACCATTGAGATGGGAGGGAAGGAAAGTAGAAAGTGTTTCCCATCTGCCCTTGTCATCAGACTTTGTAACTCACATTCTTCCCTGGGGATTGGTGCAGAGGGAGACAGGAGGGGCTGGACTTGGCTCAGCCATTGGTGGGTAGATAAGCAGTAACTTGGGGCCTAGCACTTCCTTACCTAACTGAACTACGATGTCTCCTCAGCACGATGACCGAGAGGGTGAAGGCAGTGAAAAGTGGGTGAGCCGAGGCCGAGGCCGGGGCGCCTTTCCTCGAGGCAGGGGCAGGTTCATGTTCCGGAAATCCAGCACCAGCCCTAAGTGGGCCCACGACAAGTTTAGTGGAGAAGAAGGCGAGATTGAAGATGATGAGAGCGGGACGGAGAACCGGGAGGAGAAGGACAATTTACAGGCAGCCACTGAGTAAAGAGCCCCTGGAGGGCACCCCACCCCCACCCCCCCACAAAGGGAGAGCGGCACCTGGCACTGGCCAGGGAGATGTCCCAGAAAGACTGAAGAGCTGAAGAGAGGATTCTCTAAAATATACCCCAAAGCCCCACCCTTCCCCTGCTCCCACCCCCACCCCAAACTAGAGGGGAACCATCCCTGGCCTGTCTACTCAGAGCTGTCTGTGCAGGCGTGGCTGAGGGAGGGCCCAGCTCTCACTTTTAACCACAAGTAGGGCTTTTGGTTGTTTCTTGCTTGTTTGAATGGGAGTGGGGTGGGACATAGGCTATGAAAATTTGTTTGGATTTCAGTCTGTATCCCACTTTGAACCAAGTCTTATTTTTTATTTTTGTATTTAATTTTATTTTTCATTTTCCAATATAAGCTGAGAGATGAGGACTAATTTGGTTCATTTTGGTCTCCTCTTCATCCCCTCTCCCCAACCCATATAATTTTTTTAGGTCTCTACTTTATGCATATTTAGTAACACTAGCTCTCCAGGTTTAATTTAGGAAAACGATTCTCAAAAACAAAACATTGGTGTGTCAACTTTGATTCGGGACCAAGCAGCATTGAAAAATCTAATTTTTAGAGCAGCTTTTGTATGTAGTAAGTTTAGGTCCTTTCAAACTACCTTGTTTGCATAAGCCTTCCCTGCCGAGCTCTCTGTGACAGGATGTTGGCCCCACACACATCCATACCCTCTAACCTTTCTCATTTCCAGGGGGCTGCTGTCCTTTGTGGGACTAGGCCCCAGGAGTTGTGCTTATCCTCTCAGCAACTGGGATGTGAACTGGAGGGCAGTTTCTGGTGTGTTTTCTAAGAAACTTCTGAATTCTAGCTAAAAAAAAATTATAAAATGAGAATAATTTTTTCAATATTTTTTATTAATCTTTTTATAAAATGAAAACTCCTGTGATTAATGAAGGAAGGCAGTTGTGGTTGTGTGGTTTGTGGGGTTTTTTTGTGGTTACTTTTTTTTAATTACACCTTATGTTTTAAATTTAAATTTTCTCAAAAGATGTTTGGAGAAAACAATTATCTGGAATGAGTCCCTATGCTTGCTGCAAGCAGGTGAATCATAAGGAGTTCATATATATGTTGTTTAAAAAAAAAGAGAGAGAAAGATTGCCTCCCTCCCCTTCTGTACCTCTGCCCTTTCCACCTTCAGATGGTTGTGCTACTTTTTGTTCCCTCACTTTGCTAAATTTCTATAGTTCAGTTGGTTTTACTTGAATGATTCATGTTTAGGAAAAAAAAATTTAAGTTTTGTTTCAACTCCTCCAGCAAATAAAGAAAATAAGCACTAGATCTAAGTGGGCCTCACTTCTTCTTGGCCGCCTTCGGGATGGGGTGGCCTCCCCTTGGAGATTCCGGGGTGCTTGTCTGTTGTGGACTCGGGAAGAATGGAAGGGGGACAGCTTCTGTAAGCCTCACAGTAATAGCCTTGTAGGGGGAGCTTTCTCGAAAGGTGACTCACCTTCCCCGGGGCCTCAGAGCTCCATCTCACCAGATGGGTGACTAGAAGATAAAAGGGAAATCGGAGGCAAAAGACCTGGGCCGGAACACCCAAGAACTTGACAGAGACTTATCAGGGTGGGGATGCCAAGCATTCAAACAGCACCAGTGTCTAGCCCTAGGACCTCTATCTCCTGTGCCTCTTCAGCCTCTGCAGGACCTCTTTGCTCCTTCCTCCAGAAGGACCAGAGCTAGCCCCTGTGGTTATTATTTTGCAACCCCCTTTCCTTCCCTCAGCTAGCTGTGTTCTTCAGCCCTCTGCTAGGACAGCTCCTCACTACCACCAGCAACAGTTCTTGACTGGCATGGCCTTCACTTAAAAATGAGACACCCCAGAGGGCAGCTCGGTAGCAGTGACTAGAACGCCAGGCGTGGAGACAGGAAGCCCTTGGGTTCCAATGTAGCATCAGATCTGCCTGGCCGTGTGACCCTGGGCAAGTCCCTTAACCCCCATGGCCGAGCTCTCACTGCTCTTTTGCCCAGGAGCCGATACACAGACTTGATTCTAAGGTGGAAGGTGAAAAAAAAGAAGACACCCTTCCTCCACTCCCAGCCATCCCCTCTTTAAAAATTACACAAGGGATGGAACGCCATACCACACGCTTTGGGGGTTCATTGGGTGATGGCAGTTGGTGGCTGCGGCGGCGGATCCCTGCGACCCAGCCACTCAAGCCATTCTTCTAGGACCCACCAGCTCCCCTGAAACCTTGCAATACCCCCAGCTGATACCCCTTTCTAACAGCAAATACTAGATCTTAGCCGGCAGGCTTTCCTCCAGGGTCCGGTTGCGGAGAGCTGAAGGAGAACCCCCGAGCCAGCCGTGCTTGGCGGGCAGGGCCTCGGCTGGGGACACATAACCCACCTAGCCGCCGTCTCGACCGACCTGAAGGTGTGGCGTCCCACAGCATTCCCACGCCTTCAGGCGGCGGCCGTCAGTCGGGGGAGGGGGCGCCCCGCCCCGCCAGGCTGCGCTCCGCTGGGAGTGGGAGGTGGGCCACTAGTAGCGGGGCCCGGCCCTGCCTGTTCCTCCGCAGCTGCCAGCCCCAGGGCCACCCGACCCAGTCCCACCCCGCCCCCTCCCCTCCCTGCTCACCTGGGGGCGGGACGCCCGACTCCGCCCAACTCTTCCACCCAGGAGTGGCTTCCCCTCTCCTCGGCTGGCCGAGCCAGCCCAGCCCCGGGAGCCCCTGGACGCCATGGGTACGTGCGGGAGGGGCGAGGGGTCGGTTTAGGGGGGTGCATTTTGGGAATCTCGACTCCCGAGATGGGCAGGCGGGGGGCTTGGGGAAAGGCATATAATAAGCATTTCCTTCGGTGGCCTTGAGCTTTCCCATCTGTGAATGGGGCTCTCCAGCTGTACGCATATGCGTGGCCTAAGCCCCCTTGGGGTCTTGCTCTCTCTGGGTTTCGCCTCGTTCCCCGGGGGGTGGGGGGCGGCTCACCCGGAGGGGCGAATCCCCTCATCGCTCTCTGCCCTACGCGCAGAGGTGCTGGTGCTGGAGGACTACCAGGCTCTGCGGGAGGACGAGCTGACCCTCACAGCCGGAGACGTGCTCCGGGACGTGCGCCTGGGATCGGCGGATGGCTGGCTCCTGGGGGAGCTGGCTGGGCGCCGGGGTCTCTTCCCCAAGCTCGTAGTCCAGGTGAGAACGAGACCGGGTGGGGCCTGGGGGCAGCCCTGGCGACGCCCCGTCTCATCCACTGATCCTCAGCTTTTGACTTCATGCCAGGAGATCCCGGAGAGTCTGCGAAGTGACGGGGCACCCCGGAGACCCCGCTCTTTGCGGCGAGGTGGGGCTCGGACTTGGTCCCTGGGTGGTGGGGGGTGGGACCACCCTGGGAGCTCCCTCACCCCGCCCCCTAGCTCTCCTGGGCAGTCATTGGCCCCTCCGCCCCCGCACACAATGGGGTCTTACCTTCCCAACCAATCGCGATTCACTTGGGACTGGTCGTGGGGGACGGTGGGAGGGGCCGAGGGCTTGCTAGGAGCCCGGGGGAGGGACAGAGAAAGGGGGGCGGGGGCATCTCCGGCCCCTGAGCCCTCCCCCAGGCCATGGACCCCCCCTCCTATTGTAAGGGCGCCAGGGGCCAGGGCAGGGCCTAGGAGAGGGCTCCCGGGATGGGTCTCGTACCCCGGACCCAAAGTTCTGACACCCACCTCCCAGGTCAGCCCGGGGTCACTTCAAAAACCCAGCGATGGTGTAAAGTGAACTTTAGCTACAGCCCAGAGCAGCCCGATGAGCTCCAGCTCCAGGCCGGGGAGGTAGTCCAGGTCCTTCAAGAGGTGAGCAGAGAACCGCTCAGGGCTGAGGGTTCAAGTGAATGCGCATGCTCATCCCCCGGCTCTGTCTGCTTGGACCATTTCTCCAGATTGAAGATGGTTGGTGGCTGGGGAAGAAGAATGGGCAGCTGGGGGCCTTTCCCTCCAATTTTGTGCAAGAGCTGGACTGTAAGGCCTCTGGTGAGAGCACCTGCCTCCCTATGTGAGATGCTCCATTCCTGATCCATCCCGCTGTGAATCAATCCCGACCCCCTTTCTCATGAACCCCCCCCAACTTCCGCTCCCTGACCTCCCTACTCTTCCATCCCTGAAAGCATCATTCCTAGACCCTGTAGTTCCTCCTGATCTTTCCCAGGCGCTGTGATCCCTGATATCATCCCCAAGTCTAATGGGCTGGCCCAGTCTTGCCCAAAGGTAATGGAGGAATGGGAAGAATTGGGGGAAGGGAGGGGGTTGAGCTTCTGGCTCTTTGGAGGAGCTGGGGAGAGAAGGGAAACTCCATCCCTCCATCTCTGCCCCTACCTCCCAGCTGACCAGGATCCAGGAAGAAACTCCAGTATACCTCAGAACAAGTGAGTAATCCCCAAGGGATCCCCCCACCCCAACACTCCCAAACTCCTCGCTGGAAGTCTCCCTCCTCTCAGGGTCCCCCATAGTTGGGAAGGAGGGACCCAGTAGAAGAGGGCCCCCAGGCCCTTGATTGACACCCTCATCCACCACTGACCCAGTAAATGAAAGCTGTCGAGTTCTGTTTGACTATGAGCCTGAGGCACCGGATGAGCTGGCCCTACAGAAGGGTACCGTGGTCAAGGTGTTGAGAAAGGTGAGGAAGGGGTTGGAGTGAATGGACTGCTAGAGCAGATTGAGCCTCAGGTGGGGTGACCTGGTCATGGAAGACCTCAATACCTCCACCATTTACCCAATCTTCTAGATCACAGAGGATCCTGGCTGGTGGGAGGGAGAATTCGAAGGCAAAAGAGGAGTTTTTCCAGACAATTTTGTCCTCTTGCTGCCCACTGTAAGTGTAGAATCTTCTCCAAATCCTACTTCTCCCCCATCCTCCCTAATGGGGCCTCTAATCTTTAGCCCTCTCTTCTCCCTAGATTAAGAAGCTCCCAGTCTGTCAGCGGAGTCCCCCGGAATCAGGTAGTGGCTGACCCAGGTCCCTGAAGGGGCGGTCTGGATCACCAGGCTCCAGAGAAGTGCCCAAGCACCCATTCCCCTTCTGGGCTCCTGAGACACTGAACCAGAGCAGGCAGGCAGCTCCAGAAAAAGCCCCAAGAATCCACCATCCATAGGATTTGCCTCTCCCCAGCATACATGTAGCTCCTCTTCCCCAACCAGAGAAGGGTGCCATTGCAGAGCACTTTGCAGGCTTGTGGGTGCCCCCATTTTTCTTTTTCCCTCACTCATTCCTGGGTATAGGGGTGGGAGGGAGCAGGGGCTCTGGGTCCCCAGTGTGATTCCTGCACGTCCTTCTGTCAGTGTTTGGTCGAGAAAGCCATGCCTCCTGTGGGAGGAGGAGGACAGCCAAGGAAATGAAAGGTAAGGGGGGAATGGGGGGGGGGCGTGTTAGAGTGGGGAGAGAAAGAGAGGCTACAGCAGATCATGGCATATCTAGGATGGGGAAGAGAGGGTAGGCTGGATGGACAGACTAGCGGCCCCTTACTCCTCCCTACTTCTTTTCCCAGCAATTGCTAAGGAGTCTAAGAGGATTGAGTCTAAAATCACCCTCCCCCCCATCAAAAAGCTGTCATCACCCACTAATAGGCCCGCCAAGCCTCGGCCCTCCACACCCAGGTATCTATCCCTAGAGGCCGAGAGAGGAGACTCCAGTAGGAGCTGGCCCTCCCCACCCCAAACCCAAGAAACAAGGGGCCTGGGTCTGGTACTGAGAGATGGAGAGCAACCTGAGTGTGCTTTAGGCCTCTGGCAGTGGGATCAACAGGGGACAAGCAGAAGAACCCTAGAGGAGGTGGAGGTGGAGGTGGAGGAGGTGGAGGTGGAGGAGGAGGTGGAGGAGGAGGAGAAGGAGGAGGAGGTGGTGGTGGTAGAGGAGGAACAGATGGAGGAGGAGGACCAAGAAGGAAAGCAGGACCAGAAGGGCCAACAGGACCAGGTGAGTCCAAGAAGGTCCCAAGTTCTTGTGAGTGACTTGGAACCCGCCCCCCCCAGTTAAGTTTGGGCTCAGCCCCCAGCCTGGCAGGCTAACAACAGCCAAAGAAAAGTGTGTGAGGGGTAAAGTGGCATGATGGGAAGAAAGAAACACACTGTGGGTCCAAGAGAGTGAGGCTGCTCAACATACATGGGTGGCAATGCAGACCAGAGGAAGGAGTAGAGAGGGGCCGGTCTGCTGAGGGGGGAAATCTAGTTAGAGAGACTGAAGTCAGACTGACAACCCCAGTCCCAACTGGCGTGGCCTTCTTGAGATCTTTCATCATGGTTTCGGGAAATGGAGACGGGGCTCATCAGACTGCAGGGTCTCTGGGGGCTCTTCGGAGTCTGACCCCCAAATCCTATCCTTGCCCCTCACCCTTGGGGCCGGAAACTAGTCCCTTCCCTCTTCTCTTTCTACTTGTCCATCTTCTTGTAAGACCTCCCCATCTCCCAGAGAGATGTCAGTCATGGTTGGGCGCCAGTGCTTTCCTGTCTTAGGGAGGTCCTGGGCAATGCCCATCCGAGGAAATCTCCCCGTCTGTCTCTCTGTACAGTGACCATGTCTCTGACTTTGCCAGTGCCGGGCAAAAATGGTGACCCTGCAAATGCGAAGCCTGACTCCAAGACGACACAATCCAACCGTGTCCGGGGGAAGCCTCAGTTTCAGGGTCGCTATCCTCCCAGCTTGGAAGTGAGCTCCGATCCTTCGAGGATTCCCCGGGTCCCTATTTTGCCCCCAACTACC